>NC_090356.1:31584527-31904944 GCF_035084215.1 Heptranchias perlo
CCTCATGAGGTGTAATCATTGTGGACAATTTTTGAAACGTTTCTTGTTTGTGCAAGTTATTCTTAAACAACTCATCAAGATACTGACATGGGGGAGCCACCATTTTCAATCTTGTGATAACGAAATGGAAGGTGCTTATTAATCTCCTCAATTAGAGATACTCAACGGGCTTTCAGATGAAATGATGGTGATTGTTGAAGCTGTTCCTAATAATGCAAATGACACAGCAAAAATTCATATAAAATCTATTGGGAGGATCAGTCCCACTAACAAACTGTCTGATCATAAAGCTATGATGCATTTTCGATGACATTAGTTATTCCATTTTGTAGATTGCAGTATGCCTGCAATATCATTTCAAGCTTGTGGTATAAATTTACACTTTACAGACCTGTGAAGCTCCGTTGTGTGAAGAAGCCGTAAATGTCTGACAGTTAAAAATGTTGGTAAAATGACAGATAAAAAACCCACCCTTGACCCCTTTGTCCTTGCAAACTATTGCCCCATCTCCAACTTCCCTTTCCTCCAAACACCTTGAAAAAATTATCGCCTCCCAAACCCGTGCCCATCTTTCCCACAACACCATGTTTGACTCCCTCCAATCAGGTTTCCGCCCCTGCCACTGTACTGAAACGGCCCTTATCAAAGTCACAAATGACATCCTATGTGACTGTGACCGTGGTAAACTATCCCTCCTCATCCTTCTCCACCTGTCTGCAGCCTTTGACATGGTTGACCACACCATCCTCCACCAACGTCTCTCCTCTGTCGTCCAACTGGGTGGGACTACGCTCACCTGGTTCCATTCTTATCCATCCAGTCATAGCCAGAGAATCATCTGCAATGGCTTCTCTTCCCGCTCCTGCACCGTTACCTCTGGAGTCTCTCAAGGATCTATCCTTGGCCCCCTCCTATTTCTCAGCTATCTCACCACCACCTCTCTTGGTCCCTTCACTCTCTTTGATTTGTCACACTGCTTGTCTGACATCCAGTACTGGAGGAGCAGAAATTTCCTCCAACTAAATATTGGGAAGACCAAAGCCATTGTCTTCAGTCCCCACCACACACTCCATTCCCTAGCTACTTACTCCATCCATCTCCCTGGCCACTGTCTGAGGCTGAACCAGACTGTTCGCAACCTTGGCGTCCTATTCCACCCAGAGATGAGCTTCTGACTATATATCTGCTCCATCAACAAGACCGCCACTTCCACCTCCGTAACATCACCTGTCTCCGCCCCGCCTCAGCTGATCTGCTGCTGAAACCCTCATCCGTTCCTTTGCTACCTCTACACTTGACTATTCCAATGCTCTCCTGGCTGGCCTCCCATCTTCCACTCTCCCTAAACTTGAGCTCATCCAAAACTCTGCTGCCCGTATCCTAACTCGCACCAAGTCTTGTTCACCCATCGCCCCTGTACCCGCTGACCTACATTGGCTCCCGCTCCGGGAGCGCCTCTACTTTAAAATTCTCATCCTTGTTTTCAAATCCCTTCTTGGCCTCTCCCCTCCCTGTCTCTGTAACCTCCTCCAGCCCTAGATCCATCCGAGATTTCTGCACTCCTCCAATTCTGGCCTCTTGCACATCCCCAATTTTAATCACTCCACCATTGGCGGCCATGCCTTCAGCTGCCTAGGTCCGAATCCCTACGTTCCCTCCCTAAACCTCTCTGCCTCTCTACCTCTCTTTCCTCTTTTAAGATGCTCCTTAAAATATATCTCTTTGGCCAAGCTTTTGGTCACCTGTTCTAATATATCCTTATGTGGCTCGGGGTCAAATTTTGATTGATAACACTCCTGTGAAGCAACTTGGGACGTTTTACTACATTAAAGGCACTATATAAATGCAAGTTGTTGTTGTATCCAGCAGACAAGGGATTTCAGTACGTGTTGTATGGATTTGATTGGAGTGTACCAAATTTAGTTAATTCTGAGATATAAATGTTTCAAAGACCAAACAGCCTATTGAATGAATTTGGGAGAACTTTTCAGTGAGTGTTATGGTAGCAGCACAGTTTGTTTATTTGATCATGTTGGCTGGCCTATACTTGTTCATTTTCCACTGTGCGCCCATATGAGAAGCAATAACATAATGGTAGGAATTGTCACACACACTTGATTTTCCAGTTTAGGAACTAGTGGCATCATAACAAGAAAGAAGAAAGACCTTGCCTTGTCTTTCACAACCTTAAGGCGTCCCAAAGCACTTCACAGCCAATGAAGTACTTTTGAAATGTAGTCATTATTGTAATAATTGGAAAGAAAAGGAGACCTTGGTGTAGTTTTTACCTTCATTGCCTGGGCAGTTACCTGTCAGAGCAGATCACCCATCCATTGTAGAACCCGTTCCATTTTCATCCCATTGCTTTTGATGGAAATAAAAATTGGGCGGGTTCTATTATGGGGGCACAACCCGCTCCACCAGTTTGCCACCCAAGGTTGAAGGTTGAATGAATTTGGGAGAACTTTTCAGTGAGTGTTATAATAGCAGCACAGTTTTTTTATTTGATCATGTTGGCTGGCCTATACTTGTTCGTTTTCCACTGTGCGCCCAGAAGAGAAGCAATAACACAATGGTAGGAATTGTCACACACACTTGATTTTCCAGTTTAGGAACTAGTGGCATCATAACAAGAAAGAAGAAAGACCTTGCTCCCCCTCAGACTGCATCAGATGGTGAAAAGAACATAAGAACATAAGAAATAGGAGCAGGAGTAGGCCAATCGGCCCCTCGAGCCTGCTCCGCCATTCAATAAGATCATGGCTGATCTGATCCTAACCTCAAATCTAAATTCATGTCCAATTTCCTGCCCGCTCCCCATAACCCCTAATTCCCTTTACTTCTAGGAAACTGTCTATTTCTGTTTTAAATGTATTTAATGATGCAGCTTCCACAGCTTCCTGGGGCAGCAAATTCCACAGACCTACTACCCTCTGAGTGAAGAAGTTTCTCCTCATCTCAGTTTTCAAAGAGCAGCCCCTTATTCTAAGATTATGCCCCCTAGTTCTAGTTTCACCCATCCTTGGGAACATCCTTACCGCATCCACCCGATCAAGCCCCTTCACAATCTTATATGTTTCAATAAGATCGCCTCTCATTCTTCTGAACTCCAATGAGTGGAGTCCCAATCTACTCAACCTCTCCTCATACGTCCGCCCCCTCACCCCCGGGATTAACCGAGTGAACCTTCTTTGTACTGCCTCGAGAGCAAGTATGTCTTTTCTTAAGTATGGAGACCAAAACTGTATGCAGTATTCCAGGTGCGGTCTCACCAATACCTTATATAATTGCAGCAATACCTCCCTGTTTTTATATTCTATCCCCCTAGCAATAAATGCCAACATTCTGTTGGCCTTCTTGATCACCTGCTGCACCTGCATACTAACTTTTTGATTTTCTTGCACTAGGACCCCAGATCCCTTTGAACTGCAGTACTTTCCAGTTTCTCGCCATTAAGATAATAACTTGCTCTCTGATTTTTCCTGCCAAAGTGCATAACCTCACATTTTCCAATATTGTATTGCATCTGCCAAATCTCCGCCCACTCACCCAGCCTGTCTAAATCCCCCTGTAGGTTTTTTATGTC
Source organism: Heptranchias perlo (assembly GCF_035084215.1). NCBI lineage: Eukaryota > Metazoa > Chordata > Chondrichthyes > Hexanchiformes > Hexanchidae > Heptranchias > Heptranchias perlo. The sequence continues at coordinate 31,588,114 of NC_090356.1, forward strand.
CTCCTCACTCTCCACTTTCCCTCCCATCTTTGTATCATCTGCAAACTTTGATATGTTACACTCGGTCCCCTCCTCCAAATCGTTAATATAGATTGTAAAGAGTTGGGGACCCAGCACCGACCCCTGCGGAACACCACTGGCGACTGGTTGCCAGTCCGAGAATGAACCATTTATCCCAACTTTCTGCTTCCTGTTAGATAACCAATCCTCCACCCATGCCAGAATATTACCCCCAATCCAGTGATTCTTTATCTTGAGCAATAATCTTTTATGTGGCACCTTGTCGAATGCCTTCTGGAAGTCTAAATACACTACATCCACTGGTTCCCCTTTATCCACCCTGTACGTTATGTCCTCAAAGAACTCAAGCAAATTTGTCAGACATGACTTCCCCTTCGTAAAGCCATCCTATTAAATTATGTTTATCCAAATGTTCTGCTACTGTCTCCTTAATAATAGACTCCAAAATTTTACCCACCACAGAACTGGTCTATAATTTCCAGCCTTCTGCCTACTACCCTTTTTAAATAAGAGTGTTACATTAGCAGTTTTCCAATCTGCCGGGACCTTTGCCGAGTCCAGAGAATTTTGGAAAATTATTACCAAAGCATCCACAATCCCCTCTGTCACTTCCCTCAAGACCCTAGGATGTAAGCCATCAGGGCCAGGGGATTTATCCGCCTTGAGTCCCATTAATTTACTGAGTACCAATTCCTTAGTGATTTTAATCGTATTTAGCTCCTCCACCCCCCCCCCAGAGCCCCCTGTTTGTCCAGTGTTGGGATATTCTTAATGTCCTCTACCGTAAAGACTGAAACAAAATATTTGTTCAGCATTTTTGCCATCTCCATGTTTCCCACCATTAATTTCCCAGTCTCATCCTCTAAGGGGCCTACGTTTGCCTTAGCCACCCTTTTTCTTTTTATATAACTGTAGAAACTCTTGCTCTCTGTTTTTATTTTTTTGCTAATTTATTTTCATAATCTATCTTCCCTTTCTTAATCAATCTTTCAGTTACTTTTTGCTGTCTTTTGAAGACTTCCCAATCTTCTATCCTCCCACTAAGTTTGGCTACCTTATATGTCCTTGTTTTTAGTCGGATACTATCCTTAATTTCTTTACTTAGCCACGGATGGCTGTCATTTCTTTTACACCCTTTTTTCCTCAGTGGAATATATTTGTTTTGAAAGTTGTAAAATAACTCCTTAAATGAACACCACTGCTCATGTACCGTCTTACCCTTTAATCTATTTTCCCAGTCCACTTTAATCAATTCCGCTCTCATACCATCATAGTCTCCTTTATTCAAGCTCAGTACGCTTGTTTGAGAATCAACCTTCTCACCCTCTAATTGGATATGGAATGTAACCATGTTATGGTCACTCATTCCAAGGGGATCCTTAACTAGGACATTATTAATTAATCCTGGCTCATTACACAGGACCAGGTCCAAGGTTGCTTGCCCCCTAGTAGGATCAGTTACATACTGCTCAAGAAATCCATCCCTGATGCACTCAATGAACTCGTCCTCAAGGCTGCCCTGCCCAATTTGATTTGTCCAGTTAATATGATAGTTAAAATCCCCCATAATTATAGCTGTTCCCTTATTACATGCCCCGACTATTTCCTGATTTATACTTCTTCCAGCAGAGTTGCAACTATTAGGAGGCCTATATACTACACCCACGAGTGTTTTTTTCCCCTTATTATTCCTTATCTCTACCCAAACTGTTTCATTAACCTGATCCTTTGTCCCAATATCATTTCTCTGTATTACAGTGATTCCTTCCTTTATTAACATAGCCACCCCACCTCCCCTTCCTTCCTGCCTGTCCTTCCTGGTTGTTAAATACCCTGGCATATTTAATTCCCAGTCGTTGTCACCTTGCAGCCATGTTTCTGTAATGGCCACAAGATCATACCCATACGTAGTTATTTGTGCCGTTAACCCGTCCATTTTGTTACGAATGCTACGTGCATTCAGATAAAGAGCTTTCAAATATGTTTTGTGACAATTAGTTCCTGCTTTTTCCTTTTTTAACACTTTACCTTTTACTCCATACCTTCTGTCCCTTCCTGACACGCTTTCCTCTGTCTCCCTGCTCAGGTTCCCAACCCCCTGCCACAGCTTTGATGCTGGGTTAATCGCCTTACGCCTTCTAGTTTTCATTTTATCTGGCCTTCCCAAAGTATACTTTCTTTCCGCTGCTCTACGCTTTTCCTTCTCGCTTGTTTTTGAACAACTGTTTGTACTATTTGTATTGTGGATTTCCCCTGGTTCTTCCCCTCTCTTGCTGCTCTCAATTTTATTCCCTTCTGACTCCCCGCTCAGGTTCCCATCCCCCTGCCACTCTAGTTTAAACCTTCCCCAACAGCACTAGCAAACACCCCCGCGAGGACATTGGTCCCGGTCCTGCTCCGGTGTAACCCGTCACGCTTGTTCAGGTCCCACCTTCCCCAGAACCGGTCCCAATGTCCCAGGAATCTAAATCCCTCCCTCCTACGCCATCCCTGCAGCCACGCATTCATCCTGTCTATTCTCCTGTTCCTATACTCACTAGCACGTGGCACCGGTAGTAATCCTGAGATCACAACCTTTGAAGTCCTGCTTTTTAATTTATCTCCTAACTCCTTAAATTCACCTTGCAGGACCTCATCCCTTTTTTTACCTATGTCGTTGGTTCCAATATGGACCACGACTACTGGCTGTTCACCCTCCCCCTCCAGAATGCCCTGCAGCCGCTCCGTGACATCCTTGACCCCAGCACCAGGGAGGCAACATACCATCCTGGAGTCACGTTTGCGGCCGCAGAAACGCCTATCTGTTCCCCTTACAATTGAATCCCCTATCACTAAAAAAGGGAGCTTTTAAAAATAACGCTATCCTTTGTTAAACAACAGTGAGTGGTACAGTGAGTTAGCACAATGCTCTTTAACCTCAAGGACCTTGTTTGAATTCAGCTCATGACATGAAGTCTCCTGTCTCTGTGGTCTGTAAGGATCCCACATGTAACAGGTTTGGGTAGTCTCAACTGAACCTCTAATAGATCAAAAGAAAGGAAGAAAGAACTTACATTTATATAGCGCCTTTCACGATCTCAGGATGTCCCAAAGCGCTTTACAACCAATGTACTACCATTTGTAGTGTAGTCACTGATGTAATGTAGGAAACATGGAAGCCAATTTGTGCACAGCAATCTCCCACAAACAGCAATATGATATATGACCAGATAATCTGTTTTACTGATGTTAGGGGATAAATATTAGCTCGGAGAACTCCCGTGCTCTTCTTAGAAATAGTGCCATGGGATCTTTTCATGAAGCTACCCCTAATTTGGCACTAGAGTGACAGTCCCACTCAGAGCCACAGGTGTCGCTGGCATGGGAAATGGATTATTATATCAGTGCAATAGGGGGCTGGCTATACTGTGATTGACTCTGAAGACTAATTTGGGCTGAGCACAGAAAGATTTGTGAGCAGAGTCGAGAGTTACGGTGCCCCAAGACTCCACTGGTACTCACTATATTCCCTGGGGCACCATTGGTACTCACTATATTCCCTGGGGCACCATTGGTACACACTATATTCCCTGGAGCACCATTGGTACTCACTATATTCCCTGGGGCACCATTGGTACACACTATATTCCCTGGGGCACCATTGGTACACACTATATTCCCTGGGGCACCATTGGTACACACTATATTCCCTGGGGCACCATTGGTACTCACTATATTCCCTGGGGCACCATTGGTACTCACTATATTCCCTGGGGCACCATTGGTACACACTATGTTCCCTGGGGCACCATTGGTACACACTATATTCCCTGGGGCACCATTGGTACTCACTATATTCCCTGGGGCACCATTGGTACACACTATGTTCCCTGGGGCACCATTGGTACACACTATATTCCCTGGGGCACCATTGGTACTCACTATATTCCCTGGGGCACCATTGGTACTCACTATATTCCCTGGGGCACCATTGGTACTCACTATATTCCCTGGGGCACCATTGGTACACACTATATTCCCTGGGGCACCATTGGTACACACTATATTCCCTGGGGCACCATTGGTACTCACTATATTCCCTGGGGCACCATTGGTACACACTATATTCCCTGGGGCACCATTGGTACACACTATATTCCCTGGGGCACCATTGGTACACACTATATTCCCTGGGGCTCCACTGGTACTCACTATATTCCCTGGGGCACCATTGGTACTCACTATATTCCCTGGGGCACCATTGGTACTCACTATATTCCCTGGGGCTCCACTGGTACTCACTATATTCCCTGGGGCACCATTGGTACTCACTATATTCCCTGGGGCACCATTGGTACACACTATATTCCCTGGGGCACCATTGGTACACACTATATTCCCTGGGGCACCATTGGTACTCACTATATTCCCTGGGGCTCCACTGGTACTCACTATATTCCCTGGGGCACCATTGGTACTCACTATATTCCCTGGGGCTCCACTGGTACTCACTATATTCCCTGGGGCACCATTGGTACTCACTATATTCCCTGGGGCACCATTGGTACTCACTATATTCCCTGGGGCACCATTGGTACTCACTATATTCCCTGGGGCTCCACTGGTACTCACTATATTCCCTGGGGCACCATTGGTACTCACTATATTCCCTGGGGCACCATTGGTACTCACTATATTCCCTGGGGCACCATTGGTAATCACTATATTCCCTGGGGCACCATTGATATGCACTATATTCCCTGGAGCACCATTGGTACTCACTATATTCCCTGGGGCACCATTGGTACTCACTATATTCCCTGGGGCACCATTGATATGCACTATATTCCCTGGAGCACCATTGGTACACACTATATTCCCTGGGGCACCATTGGTACTCACTATATTCCCTGGGGCACCATTGGTACTCACTATATTCCCTGGGGCACCATTGATATGCACTATATTCCCTGGAGCACCATTGGTACTCACTATATTCCCTGGGGCACCATTGGTACACACTATATTCCCTGGGGCACCATTGGTACACACTATATTCCCTGGGGCACCATTGGTACACACTATGTTCCCTGGGGCACCATTGGTACTCACTATATTCCCTGGGGCACCATTGGTACACACTATATTCCCTGGGGCACCATTGGTACACACTATATTCCCTGGAGCACCATTGGTACTCACTATATTCCCTGGGGCACCATTGGTACACACTATATTCCCTGGGGCACCATTGGTACACACTATGTTCCCTGGGGCACCATTGGTACACACTATATTCCCTGGGGCACCATTGGTACACACTATGTTCCCTGGGGCACCATTGGTACTCACTATATTCCCTGGGGCACCATTGGTACACACTATATTCCATGGGGCACCATTGGTACACACTATGTTCCCTGGGGCACCATTGGTACACACTATATTCCCTGGGGCACCATTGGTACACACTATATTCCCTGGGGCACCATTGGTACACACTATATTCCCTGGGGCACCATTGGTACACACTATGTTCCCTGGGGCTTCAAGGTTGACATCCAGTGTGGCGCTCGAGTCCGGTTTGAGTGGAATGGTGACCCCACCTCCCCACTGTAGTTAGCCGGATCTCCCAGTAGGAGGTTGTAAGTTAGGCTAACGACCTGTCCAAAAGGACTTCATTAAGAAGATGATCCACAGCATGATCTCATGTAAAAGAAGTGCAACAAATGGGTTGCCTCATGTGCCTCTAGGCACGGAAGAGAAAAAGAGAATGTGACAGGAGGCTTTGCTCTGCGTTCAGTCGACAGTACACCTGGCCTGGACACTGAATTGCGAGCTGCTCCATTTTCAAGTATAAACATCCCTTACTGTGACAAACGGGGAAAAAAAAAAAATCATTTTTTTTAATCAGCAGTAAACTTGTGTTCAGTGAGCAGAACTCCAACTGTGTGAATTCTCCACAATTGGGGGCACTTTCAATTTTTCAGCAGTAATTACAGCAGGCCCACATTTACCTGCAGGGCCAATTGTCTCTTATTTCCCAGGTCACCAGCAGTATTATATTTTTATGTTGAAAATGAGGAATCCGGCCAATGAGAAATTTAAATATGAAAATACTGCCAGGATCAGTGGAGATCAGAAGTAATTTCAATCAGTGATAAACCCACTATGGCCCTCAGCAGTAAATGCCCCCCCCCGCACCTCTGAGTCCAGGCCAGAGCAATACTCAGTTCTTTTTGTACAAAGAGAAGAAATGACAAAACAGCTCTGGCAGGGTTAATATGTACAGTGCTGGCAGGTGACTTGCAATCCCAGCCTCCCAGAAGAGAGAAACTCCTTTTCCTGTACTGAGACACTGTTTGAGCTGGCTGGCATACAGTGCCCAACAAGAACCTGTGTCTTTGCTTATTTTGTTAAAAAGGATCTGTTTTAGTGTTGAAGATTAATGCTGTCTGTATGAAACACTGCTTGGAATATGGCTATCGATGCGATGGCTGAAATTACCCAGAGGAAATCTAATGGGCCAGATGACATTAAATTGGGGAGGTTCTAACCTCAACCCAGATACTGTATCAAAATTCACAGGAAGCCTAGTGAAATCGGCTCGTAATAATTATATCTCCAGGGACGGGGGCGGAGCATTTAAAATCCCATCAAGCGTACATTTTAGATAGCTCAAACAAGCCCGTTTATCCTTGAAATGATACAATGCACCGATCGCTAGAGTTCCAAGGAAATGATTTGACTATTCCTGGTTGTCGATGTAGTTTCACAGAGGTGATTAGACTTTACATGAATATGGTTGCTATAATTGACATGAAGAAATCTTGTAGGTTAGACTGTAACCGAATTGGGGGGTTTAACTTTTGCACTGCACACTGCTTTTAACACCTCAGTGATTTGCAAACAGGGGCTGAATGTTTGGAAACATACCATTATTTAAAGTGAATTCCCCTGACGTTTGAAAGGGTTCTGCCACACAAGTTGGTGAGATGTAAGAGGGGTTCGTTTATCATTTGGTAAAGAGGAAGCTTTTAGAAGTACATTGAAACCTTGCCTTTTCAGGACCGTTAAAATCCTCCAAAATGCACAATCTGTTAACTTGATGCATCAGTATCACTGTGCAGCAAAAAGATTGTGTTCTACAACTTGATTACCACAAGGCTATTGACATCACATCTACTTTGATCATTTATAATATTTTTCTTCCTGTTGATAAAAGAATTCAGTGGCTTAAAATGAAGAGTGTAATCCCACTGGGCTATAATTCATGCTGGAGTACCTCAGAAAATAAGACTTAATGGCCCAGAATTTACTGTCAAAATAACGGTGAGGCTAATGGCGTTCACCGTTATTTATGTGCAAATCTTACAGCAACTTCAGGCGAGGGGCAGATGCCCGGTTAAATGCGGAAATCCAAACGTTGCTGTCCGAGTTGCGCTGCTTCGTCATTAGCTTCACGAAAACAGCATCTCACTGTCTGCATCAACATTGCATCGCATTGATCGATGTGAAGTTGCTGTATTTGCACGGTAGATAAAACTAAACTCGCCATAGTCTTGTCCATTTCAGTCTAAGTATCCTTTTACCAGCGTGAGAAGTGTTAATTACAGCCAGTCAACCTCTCTGGCACTGAAAATTAACTATTACAAGTGTGGAGTCTCATTCCTTCAGGTTTTAATTGTTGGAAATTTAAACAATTAAATTATAATTTTCTTTTTACTTTTTCATTCTGTCTCTTTTTTTCTCTCTCTAAATCCAATCTTGCTCTCCCTCTCTTTATTTCACTTTCTCTACCTGATTTGACATTGAATTCACTATTCCACTTACACTTCCTGGTTCAGACTCTGCGCTGTTAATTTCACAATCCTTCAATCTGATTGGTTAAGGAGATACACAGTTGCTTGCCCTGTTCACACAGATCCCAGATGCCCTGTAGAGGGCGCAGGGCCATTTCCATCTCCCACTTCCAGCAACTTGCGGTGCAAAATATCGTGGAGATTTAACAAGCTTAACTAATGGCGGGAGCCGTTTGTTGCCCTGCTACAGCAAATTCTGGGTCAATCTCTCATTTTTAAAAGGCAACTTCAGCGTTGGGGTAAGTACAAGAAATCAGGGGCATTTCCCCCATGTCAGTGAACGGATTTTCTTCTTTCTAATTCATGTTTAAATAATCAGATTCCAATGTACATTATCCCAGTCTGTTGTGTTATTTTCCCTGTGTTCTTGCTCACATTTTCTATGTTTAGAGAGAAACAAACATCCAGAGAGCTATCTTACTGATCTCAATATCGTGCAGTTGCTGTGCCGAATTGAAACCCCTCAGCTTATCATCTGAGTGCATCCAGTCCATTATACTGAGTATAGAGCAACCTGATGGCCCTGTCAATAAATGCACTGAATGCTGGTACTGAGCCCTAATGACCAGGAAAGTCCCAAATCTAATGTTTGGTCTGTGTTGGGTTAGCTGATTGCAGCTGGAATGTGTGGACATCAATTGAGGACAGGTTTGGGTGCAACTATGATGTCTCCAACAATCAAACAGTCCACTGACATTCTCTGTCTAGGATGAAAAGTAGCCATTTTGGAAGCATACCAGAGTGCTGTTGGTGGGAATGGATTGCACCCAGCATGAGTTGCTGCCTCCAAACAAAATATAGAGAAATAACAACATTATAAAAATGTAAAAAATAAAATAGAAACATAGAAACATAGAAAATAGGAGCAGAAATAGGCCATTCGGCCCTTCGAGCCTGCTCCACCATTCAATATGATCATAGCTGATCCTCTATCTCAATACCATATTTCCGCTCTCTCCCCATACCCCTTGATGCCTTTTGTGTCTAGAAATCTATCTAGCTCCTTCTTAAATATATTCAGTGACTTGGCCTCCACAGCTTCCTGTGGTAGAGAATTCCACAGGTTCACCACCTTCTGAGTGAAGAAATTTCTCCTCATCTCAGTCCTAAATGTCCTACCCCATATCCTGAGACTGTGACCCCTTGTTCTAGATCCCCCAGCCAGGGGTAACATCCTCCCTGCTTCCAGTCTGTCTAGCCCTGTCAGAATTTTATATGTTTCAATGAGATCCCCTCTCATTCTTCTAAACTCGAGTGAATACAGGCCGAGTCGAACCAATCTCTCCTCATACAACAGTCCTGCCATCCCAGGAATCAGTCTGGTGAACCGTCGCTGCACTCCCTCTATGGCAAGTATATCCTTTCTTAGGTAAGGAGCCCAAAACTGCACACAATACTCCAGGTGTGGTCTTACCAAGGCCTGTATAACTGCAGTAAGACATCCTTGCACCTGTACTCAAATCCTCTGACAATGAAGGCCAACATACCATTTGCCTTCCTAACTGCTTGCTGCACCTGCATGTTTGCTTTCAGTGACTGGTGTACAAGGACACCCAGGTCCCTTTGTACATCAACATTTCCCAACCTATCACCATTTAAATAATACTCTGCCTTTCTGTTTTTCCTTCCGAAGTGGATAACTTCACATTTATCCACATTATACTGCATCTGCCATGTATTTGCCCACTCACTCAACTTGCCTAAATCGCCTTGAAGCCTCTTTGCATCCTCCTCACAACTCGCAATCCCACCTAGTTTTGTGTCATCAGCAAAAGTGGAAATATTACATTTAGTTCCCTCGTCCAAATCATTGATATATATTGTGAATAGCTGGGGCCCAAGCAGTTATCCCTGTGGTACCCCACTAGTCACTGCCTGCCACCCTGAAAAAGTCCCATTTATTCCTTCTCTCTGTTTCCTGTCTGTTATCCAATTTTCAACCAATGCCAGTATATTACCACCAATCTCATGCGCTTTAACTTTGCACACTAACCTCTGATGTGGGCCTTCCGAAAATCCAAATAAACCACATCCACTGGTTGTCCCTTATCTATTCTACCAGTTACATCCTCAAAAAACTCCAGTAGGTTTGTCAAACATGATTTCCCTTTCATAAATCCATGTTGACTTTGTCTAATCCCGTTGATATTTTCTAAGTGTCCTGTTATCACATCCTTTATAATAGACTCTAGCATTTTCCCCACTATTGATGTTAGGCTAACCGGTCTGTAATTCCCTGTTTTCTCTCTCCCTCCTTTTTTAAATGGTGGGGTTACTTTTGGCACCCTGCAATCTGCAGGAACTGTTCCATAATCTATAAAATTTTGGAAGATGACAACTAATGCATCCACTATTTCCATGGCTACCTCTTTTAGTACTCTGGGATGCAGATTATCAGGCCCTGGGGACTTATCGGCTTTCAGTCCCATTAATTTCTCCAGCACTATTTTTTTACTAATACTAATTTCCTTTAATTCCTCCTTCTAACTAGTCCCTTGGTTCCCTGGCATTTCTGGGAAGTTATCTGTGTCCTCTTCCGTGAAGACAGAACCAAAGTATTTGTTTAATTTCTCTGCCATTTCCTTGTTGCCCATTATAAATTCTCCCATTTCTGACTGTAAGGGACCTACATTTGTCTTCACTAATCTTTTTCTTTTTACATACTTGTAGAAGCTTATACAGTCCACTTTTATGTTCCTTGCAAGTTTGAATTGTACACAGGGACAGACATTAACACCTTATGTCTTGTAAGCAATTGTCCATAATATATGAAAAATCTTATCTCTGCCTGCATTTCTAATCAATTTTTTTCCATTATAAGTTCCTATGTCCACATTTATAATGGGATCTACCTATGTTGTAGTGCCTCCACTGGTGGATTGGTGTACAGTATGACAAGTTTACATAACGAAAATATAAAAATATCCGAATATCCGACAATGAGGACTGAATTGTGCTGGTCCAATTATCCCCTCCATCTAACCCCACTACACTTAAAAATCACTGTGTGCAACACTACAGGAGATCAATTGGTATTCTATATAATTGTGTACCTTGGCCTGATGCTAGTCTTTATATTGACGATCAGCCTTCTGTTCAAGCGTTACCTTTACTCTTTCCATGAAATGAACAATGTTTAAAGGGCCGCTTGAGATGGAGATTACATCAGCATTTGACACAGTGACACTTAGCGAATGCTCAGCTCCAGGTGCAAGTGTGTGAACTCGATAGGTGTGTGAGAAACAGCTGTTATAGTCTCTACAATCCTTAACTCAGTTTGTGGAGCATTAGCCCCCATTTAAAGGTACTGTATTTAAAATTCTTGACTAAAACATTTAGACAGCTGCAGAAATGAGTAGGCGGTGGAGTGACTTTGGAAAAGATTTGTAAGGGGACAGTTTAAATTAGCTAGCACGTATACTATACAGGGAAATGTAATCACTTATAACTGAAGTGATATTGAATTTTATTCTAGTGGCTTCCCACTGTATATCAGTTACAGTTCTTCATATTTTGCTCAGCCTTTAATGTGGAGAGACTGCAGGCTGCAGATTGGTCAGAAACTGTTTGTTGTGATTAACATTGGCCTCAATTGATTGTCTACAGCCGCCCAGAATCTGATTGTTTAGAAGGAGATAATGTCATTTGTGGCTGGCATTAAGTAATGATCTGTGCCAGACGACCACATTAGTTTCACAAGCCCTTATGCTACAAGCAAAGGCTGACGTACGGTCGGACATTTCTGCAATTGTCACTGACACCATTTCCAATTGCTGTACCTACGGCCTGGCAGATGCTAATGAGCTGAAATAAGGTTGGCATTTTTCAAAATCTATGGGGGCGATTTTCCTCTCGCTGCTGCCCTGTAGCTGAGCTTGCATGGGGGCGATAATGAAACATTTTTTTTAAAGCTTCTCAATTATCAAGCAGGCCTCAAACTAGGCGTCCAGCACTCCTGCCCAAAACAGGCGGGATCCTCATTAAAATATTTAAATCAGGGACCTGCGCTTTATTTAGGACCATGATGCATTTTGACTTTACACTGGGAACGCGTACTCCATGAAATCCGCCCAGTGGAGCTAAGCGCTGTGCTGCTGAATCAGCCGTTCTTAAAGGGACTGCTGCAGGCTGCTCAGCTTAGCCAATGGTTTTCTGTGGTCACACAAAACTTCCCACCCTCTGCCGGTCACTCCATGCACCTCCCTAACCCCCCCACCCCACAGCGATTGTCTGCCCTTTAAGGATCCACTTCGGGCTCAGCACCGAGGAGAAGCCCCCCCCGATTTCCCCCCACATTCTCCCCCTCCCCCGGTTGGCGCGCTGCCTGTCAGCGCTCGTTCAGCCATTGGCAGCTCACTGATATTATTCTAATGAGGCCCAACTGGTTTGGGGCCTCTGGCGAGGTTTGTCAGGTAGTCAGTACAATCACTTCACCCACTGCCTGTCCGATGAACGCCACAAGCAAAACTCGGCCCCAAAATTTAATATAAGGTGGAGATCACCAGAGTCAAATCTACCCATAGTGTCTTGCCACTTTAATGACATTATACGGTGCTTACCCATTGAAATGATACAAATGTCACTTGGTAAATTTCACAGAGGCTGTCAGATCAATGATCTACCAGTAGCGGAATGGAGTCCACAAATATCTATCAATCCACATTGATCGTTTTACACACGACCTGTCCTGGGATGTGTGATAACTTCTCACATTACCACAGGTCATGAAGCAATGCTGATTGACTTAAAAGTCCCACACAACAATTAAAACTATCACTGTTTTTTAAAAAATCACTTTTTTTTCTATAAAAAAAATTCAATTCACTAAAACGTAGCTGCAAAAACAACCGATCAAATCTCTAATTTTTTTTTCCAAAGTTCTTTTGACTATCAGTGCTGGTTTCTCACACATCCTACCAAATATCCCTCAAAATAAAATCAACAGTTAGAAAAACTATCAATGAAGAGAGAGGTGAGGAGAACTTTTTCTTTTGACAAGGGTTGTTAGGACATAGAATGCCTGATCAGAAACAGTGGGAGAAGCAGAATCCATAGTAGCTTTTAAAAGGAAAGTGACTAAGTATTTTAAAATGCAAAATTGAGACAGTACAGGGAACGGGCAGGTGAATAGGACCAAGTGGATAGCTTCCACAGAGAGCTGGCACGGGCATGATGGGCCGAATGGTCGCCTTCTGTGCTGCAAACCTGTATGATACTATAATTCTAACGTTGACTCTCCCACTGAGACAGCTCAACCCACTCCATGTCCTGATACCCAGTCATCACAGAGTGCTGATGATCCCTCCGTCATTATTGCAAATATTTTTGTGCAGTTGAACCATTGACTGGATTCTGACCATGAAAAGAAATGTTGTCCCATGATAATTGTGATGGGCACAGTTACAGATGTAGTGAATGACAATGACATAAGCTACATGCAGATATAATAATGGGTTACTCTTACACAATTGGAGGAGAACTTAAAATAACCATAGTCACTATAGTTGATGAAGATCCAATTGCCAAAAAGAGTGATTTCCAAATGAAATTCCATTCAGTGAGATTATCTCTCATTTATCTTGTCAATGTAAATATATTTCCCTGGAGTAGGATTTAAGTTTCCTTCTTCTCCATTGCCAGTTTATGAATGTGATCCTCTGTAATGTCGAGTTCGGATGTCCCTCTCAATTAAAAGACTGTGCAGCATGCAGCACACCACAGCACAACCTACAGGATTATAGCTGGGTATTGCTGTAAAGTGTGTAAATTTTTGTTTCATTGATATCCGCAGTCTCAGTGGCTAACCATGATCTGTCAAAATTTAGCTTTGCAGCCAGTTTACCTGCTCAAGTAAGCGGGGGACCCATAACTGGTTCAAATGAATTAGTTAAAATGGGTGACAAACTAACCCAGCTGCTACATTTTGTGGTGAATTGTTTTGCTCACCACGTTTCTCATGAGCACCTCCTGGTACGACTTATTGAGGGCTTGAACTCGACATCAGAGGTCTAACAACCAAATACCGGCCATCTTCCTTGGAGGAAGGCAAGGTAGTACACAGGGTCTTTTTGAGTTCGAGGTGACTCCAAGATGATGTGTCTGCCAAAGGAAGTTCAGAACCGTCAAGCCTCTGTGGCAGATTTGGTAATCTGATACCTGAGCCAGAGATCCACCAGCCAGCCTGATTTATTAATGGGACATGGAGGGGGAGATCTGCCACTGAGAGCTGGGATTCTTTCCACTCAACTTTAGATAACCAAGCGTCTGATGGATAGGGTGGGCCTAGCTGGGCATGCAATGGCATCAGTGATCTGCTTGGTGAGTTGTGTGGTTTTAAATGGTTAAACTCCTATGATATCCCTGCGCACCCTTGGTGATTCCTAAGCCAACCTGCACCTATACACTTCGGATTTAAGTTAGTGGGATGCGTACCTTCAGGGAGACAGTGTACACTCCATGTTGGGTATACAGAACCCCTACAAATTTTGCAGTAATTTGAATGGAGACTGTTAAACATGGTCATGGGTTTCCACTTGTTTGAGACACCTGGCTGACCAAACTTAAAAAATGTCCATTAGCCTAACAGGTAAAGTTAAGACACATGGCAGTTGAAATTTAACAGTGACAAGTGTATCACAAACAGGTCAAAAATGTGGTACATAAGTATCGAATGAATGGAATTGAATTAGCACAGTGTAAGGTTAGAAAAGTGACTGGGGTAATAGTAGACCCATCAATATCCAGATAATGTGGTGAAACAATTCTACAAAGCTAATAGAAACTGTGGCAATTTGTTGACCTGAGCTGAGCTTCAAAGTCCATATCCTATTCACCACCCGGACTGCCTATTTCCACCTCTGGAACATTGCTCACTCTGCCCATACCCCACTCCAATCGCTGCTGAAACCTTTATCCACAACTTTGTTCCCTTGATTTCTCAGATGGGTTCCTCATTGGCACCCTGCGCTCTACTTTATATAAACTACTACCTGTCCAACATTCAGTTGTCTCCATCTATCCCTTTATTGAGTCCCACTCACCCATTGCCCCTGTCCTCCATGGCTTCCATTTGCACCCTCCCATTATTGCAATGATTTCAAAGTCCTCATTGTTCATTTACAAATTCTGATGTAGACTTGCCCCGTCCTCCCTCTATGATCACCTCCAGCTTCATGTCCCTGCTCAGATTATCTGCTCTTTCATTTCTGGCCCAATATAGGTTCCCCTCTTTCTGCTCCAGCCCTGATGGCAGAGCCTTCATCCATTACCCCTCTGCACTCTGGGATTCTCTCCCCAAACAACTCTGCATTTTTACATCTAACCCCACCTTCAAAAACCTCCCGAAAGTCTATGGCCGGGAATTTCCTCAGGACAAGTAGCAGAATGGATAGCAAGCTGACTACAAAACAGAAAACAGAGAGTAGGGGTTAAAGGTAGTTACTCAAACTGGCAAAAGGTGGGTAGTGGTGTTCCACAAGGATTGGTGCTGGGATCACCATTGTTCACCATTTACATAAACGATTTGGACTCGTGAATCAGAACTACAATTTCAAAACTTGAGGATGACACCCAATTGGGGGGAATAGTTCATAGTCCTCAGGAGGACTGTGACCAAATACAGGAAGACATTAATAAACTTGCAGAATGGGTGTGTAATTGGCAAATGAATTTCAATATAGATAAGTGTGAGGTGGTACATTTTGGTAGGAAGAATAAGGAGGCCACATACTCCCTGGAAAATAAAAGTCTAAATGGGATAGAGGAGCAGAGGGATCTGGGGGTACAGATACACAAAACACTAAAAGTAGCGAAGCAGGTTAATAAGGCCATAAAAAAGCAAACCAAGCATTGGGGTTTATTTCTAGAGGGATATAATTAAAAAGCAGAGAAGTTATGCTAACCTTGTATAGAACCTTGGTTAGGCCACACTTGGAGTACTGTGAACAGTTCTGGTCTCCATATTATAAAAAGGATATAGAGGCACTGGAGAAGGTGCAAAAGAGATTTACCAGTAAGATACCAGAACTGAGAGGTTACACCTATCAGGAAAGATTGAACCGGCTGTGGCTTTTCTCTATAAAAGAGAAGGCTGAGGGGTGACCTGACAGAGGTCTTTAAGGTTATGAAAGGGTTTGATAGGGTAGATGTAGAGAAGATGTTTCTCTTTGCGGGGGAGACCAGAACTAGGGGCCATAAATATAAGATACTCATTAATAAATCCAAAAGGGAATTCAGGAGAAACTTCTTTGTCCAGAGAGTAGGTGGAATGTGGAACTCGTTACCACAAGGAGTAGTTGAGGTGACTAGCATAGATACATTTAAGGGGAAGCTAGATAAACACATGAGGGAGAAAGGAATAGAAGGAAATGCTGATAGGGTTAGATAAAGTAAGGAGGGAGGAGGCTTGTGTGCAGCATAAACACAGGCATTGGACCAGTTGGGCCGAATGGCCTGTTTCTGTGCTGTACGTTCTATGTAACTGCTCCCGCTTCACCAGAAGTGTAACAGGACCCCATTTACATGCAGGGTTTCTGTCGCACTTTCAGCGAAGTTACAGCCATGAAGTGGGAGCAGCCCTGAGGAAATTCCCATCCTATGTCTTTTACCTCTCCTTTAGTCACCTCCCTATGGTCAAGAAATTGATGATTGCTGTGACCTTAGCCAAGATTTAGTTACCGAGAACCCTTCCAAACCAACTGCCATTAGTTGCCAGAAGACAATCAGAATCTCTTTACTGAATGTTGTAAGTCAGGTATTCTCTTGTGTACAGTGGTACAGGTCACTTCAGTAAATGGTCTGAGTGCCTAACATTGAGAGATGATCTTACTGCCCGATATCTGGAGGCCTGTTTCTGTGTTGTAAGTTCTATGAATTGCATAAGTGTGAAGTGATGCACTTTGGGAGGAACAACATGGAGGGGCAGTATAATCTAAATGGTACTATTTTGAGGGGGGTGCAAGAGCAGAGGGACCTGGGGGTGCATATTCACAAATCTTTTAAGGTGGCAGGGCAAGTTGATAAGACAGATAAAAAAGCATTTGGGATACTTGGCTTTGTAAATAGAGGCATTGAATACAAAAACAAGGAAGTCATGCTAAACCTTTACAAACCACTGCTGGAGTATTGTGTACAGTTCTTGGCACCAAACTTTAGGAAGGATGTCAAGGCCTTAGAGAGGGTGCAGAGGAGATTTACCAGGATGATACCAGTTATGTGGAGAGATTGGAGAAGCTGGGATTGTTCTCCTTAGAGCAAAGAAGGTTAAGGGGAGAACTAATAGAGGTATTCAAAATTATGAGGGGTTTTGATAGAGCAAGTAGGGAGAAACTTGTAACTTGAAAACCCTTCTCCTCCACTTTGTCATATCATCCTATTTCCTTTGACAAATGCGCATACAGTAGTTACAAAATTATCCACACTCACAGTAGCATAAAATCTTGGTCCAAATACAACATATAATACAGGCCTTCTGAAGGTTTTTTCAATTGTCAAAAAATAGCAAACTGCATGAGACCTGCCTTGATAATTGGGTTAATTGCTATTTTTGGTTCACTTGTGCATTTATTAGTTGGTTAAATCTATAAGGGGTAAAAGAGATCTGTGTTAACACTGCACGAGGAGAGGAAATATAAACTAAATGGTACAATTCTGAAGGGGTGCAGGACAGAGAGACCTAGGGGTGTATGTACACAAATCTTTGATGGTGACAGGACAGATTGAAAAAGCAGTTAAAAAAGCACATGGGATCCTGGGCTTTATAAATCGAGGCATTGAGTACAAAAGCAAGAAAGTTATGTTGAACCTTTATAAAACACCGGTTCAACCACAACTGGAGTAATGTGTCCAATTCTGGGCACCGCACTTTAGGAAGGATGTGAAGGCCTGAGAGATGGTGCAGAAAAGATTTACTAGAATGGTGCCAGGGATGAGGGACTTCAGTTCTGTGGATAAACTGGAGAAGCTGGGGTTGTTCTCTTTGGAGCAGAGAAGGTTAAGAGGAGATGTGATAGAAGTGTTAAAATCATGAAGGGTTTAGATAAAGTAAATAAAAATAAATTGTTCCCTTTGGCGGAAAGGTCAAGAACCAGAGGACACAGATTTAAGTTGATTGGCAAAAGAACCAAAGGTGACACGAGGAAAAACTTTTTAACACAGCGAGTGGTTGTGATCTGGAATGCGCTGCCTGAAAGGGCGGTGGAAGCAGATTCAATCGTGGCTTTCAAAAAGGAATTGGATAAATACTTGAAGGGAAAAAAATTGCAGGGTTACGGGGAAAGAGCGAGGGAATGGGACTGACTGGATTGCTCTTACAAAGAGCTGGCATGGACTTGATGGGCCAAACGGCCTCCTTCTGTGCTGTAACCATTCTATGATTCTATGAAGTGAACTTTAATGCCTGGGGAACTTTATGATTGATGGTGAACTGATGTTAAAATTACCAACGCTCAGAAAATAGAACCCATAATTACCATATTAATTTAACTAGAGGCCATGGAGTTATCTGGAGCTAAAATGAAAGTGAGTATTGAAGATAATATATACAGATCAACAATTTAAAGATGTTTTGGATCGATAAAGTCTGCTGTAAAGAAATAGTTTGGGAATTGCAACAGTGTGACCATAAATTACATTACTTATTGGAGAATTTCTAATCTTAAAAATCACTATAATTGGGCCATTCTCTTTTCAGAAAGTAAAATCTTCATAGAAAGTTGTGCATTTTGGTGCTTATCTTTATCAGTGATCTGTCAGGCACTTTCCTGTTTCAAATGTGGTTAGCGAGCCCCTTGGAATATCTGTCTTGAAATAGTTTTAATTTCCTTGTTTATATATTTTTAATTTACTGTTAGTGTATATAGATGAAATTGATCCGTTCTTTGGTGTTTTTCTGTCCTATAATGTTAGTTTATTGAATGTCATGAGTGTTTAATGTCTCCCTGTTTAGGAAGTTGCAGTAATCGGTTTTATTATTGTCACGCCTTCTGATACAGGGTAGCTGGCAGTAACTGAATGTTACAAACACAATACACGTGTAAAAGCTGGCACCAGCACACTCATCAGATATGACACACAGTTTTATCTCTCTGAGCTGTGTAGCAGTTCTACAAGATAAGACACATACGATTGATACCGGAGAGGCAGCCCATTCATGGAGTTGCTGTGACCAGATGTTTGACAAATTAATACCGCCTCCCTCATCACCAACACGGGCTGCTCCTAGAATATCAGCCCCCCAGTTACGGCGGGTATGCAACTTCCCCATGTTCTACATAAGGTTGACAGTGAGCCATTCAGTACCAAACAGTATCCAATGATTAGAGTCCACTTAGTGGCACCAAGTTATCTGTGTTGAATTATCCAAGCATGGGACACAGGTCTCAGTTGTCGGGTAAGAATGTTGAAACAGAATTATTCTTATTGAAAAAAAATTGAACAGAGGTAAATGAAGTTTAAAGACTTTCCTGCGAGGGCACATCCCTGGAAAACCCTGCTCCCTGAACATCCCGATATAGTGAGATACTGGAGACTGGGCCAGTCTGTCTGCTGCAGTGTGAAAACGATTAGTAGTTGGCACTATTTTTGACAGTTTTTACTTGTTTTTAGTGGCGGATAAAATTAGCGACACATTATCTCACCAAATTGGACTTGGAGTATAAACCTGGTTAAAAAAAAATACCTCCAGCTCATACCCCTCACCCCCTTTGGTTAGGATGACGTGCTTTCCCCCATCTCCAAAGATCCAAGCCTTTCTGCTGAATGTTTAGATCAGAGCATTGTTGCATCAAGGAAGTCTCCGCAGTCAGAACACACCTACCTGGCCCAGTTGATGGTGCTGGAAACCGGGCTGGGCTGGGCTGGGTTAAGTTGGGCTGGGCTGGGAGAGGGGCAGTGGGTTGGACACATTCTGCCCGCAGCCCATTCTACCCGAATCAGTCTCCAAAATTCCCATTTCAACCACCAAGTTTGCAATTTGCCAAAATTGGGGACGGAGACGCTCGCTGACCTCACTCCGAGTTCAGTGAAGAAGTTACATTTGAGTGGTTTTGATTTTTTTTTTTGCTTTTGATTCTGAATTTGGTCCATCTGGTGCGATCATCACTGGTTTCTAATTATGATCTAACATATTTCTGGGCTGATTTCATCTCCCCCCGCCCCTTCTTCCAGGATGCTAGCCTGTTTGAACGTGTTAAATCTTCCACACTTGCGATTTCTGCTGAGAAATAGCGAGACTGAGGATTGACCCGTTGTATTTGGAGTTTGCGGAATGAGGAGCGTGAGTAGAAATCTCGGTAAAGCGAATGAAATACTTCTTTCCCCTAACAAACTAAATGTTTAAAAATACCCCTTTAAAAGAAACTGACGACTTATTTTCATGCAATACCAAGTTAAAACATATATATATATATAGAACGTGTTTCATACAGTAACTGTAAGGAATCTTACAACACCAGGTGAGAGTCCAACTAGAGTAGAGTAACTGATGGAGGATATTAACGCGTTAGGGTTATAAGTGTCATTTAAAGTTTATTAAAGGACAGTCCTGGTCACATTCTGGTGTTTGGGTTTGAAAACGATTTGGTTGCTGTGGCGCTGCAGTCTGGTCCGGATCCCAAAGGGGGCGCTCCGTATCTTCATTAGGGGCAATAAAACTGCAGGAAGACTGAACCAGCTCATTGGAAATGGTTAACGGCCGCCCTTGGTTTTACATTGCACGTGTATTTCGGCTCATCAGGGAGTAGATGCTGTAAACAAATTCCGCATTGAAGGGGCTGCAGCCTGGGTCTGGCTGAGCCCGTGAATATGAAAAGTACACATTTGCAAATGAATCTGCACCGCCTGCACCCACTGCCCCCACTCTCCTGCTAAGGGACAGGTCCCACCTCACATTAAACACTCATTTCAGCAATCAATTTCTCAGAGTAGCATTTATTTTTTAAAAATCCACAATGATTTTTGCAGCCTTCTAAAACAAAAACCCGACTAACTTTTTACACACTGATATAATCCAGAGAACGTGACAAAATCCAACCATGGCAGTGTGAGAATTTGAAATCGGTTTTTTAAAAAATCTGGACATAAAAAGCTGATATCAGTAAAAGTGACCGCGAAGCTGTCGGATTGTGGTAAAAACCCAACTGGTTCATTCGTGCCCTTTAGAGACGGAAACCTGTCGTCCTTACCCAGTCTGGGCCTATATGTGACTCCAGTCCCACACCAAGGCGGTTGACTCTTAACTGCCCTCTGAAGCGGAGTAGAAGCCCCTCAGTTGTATCAAACTGCTCAGGACAATTAGAGATGGGCAATAAATGCCGGTCTTGCCAGCGTCGCCCACATCCCTAGAATGAATTAAAACACACTGCTATTAGGAATCTGATTGTGAGCCCCTGTTCTTTGTGTTCATTACAGTTTGAGTAACCTGCAGTATTAAAGTGTTTAATTGATATTGTAGCTTTAAACTTCCAGCTAGGTACCAGTGCGTTTCCCGTTCCACAAGTTCAGAATTCAGCTTTCCTGTTTTAAT
The DNA here is from genome assembly GCF_035084215.1 of Heptranchias perlo. Taxonomy (NCBI): domain Eukaryota; kingdom Metazoa; phylum Chordata; class Chondrichthyes; order Hexanchiformes; family Hexanchidae; genus Heptranchias; species Heptranchias perlo. The sequence goes on from NC_090356.1 coordinate 31,609,498, forward strand.
GTAAGTTAGAAATAATTGTTTGAATGTTGATGGCACCTATGTTCAGTCGGCAAGATCTACCTGTCAGCATTGTTTCTCGTAACGAAACGAAGGTTATGAATTATTCAGCGGGAGCAGAGATGGACGTTATCACGAGCCCAATTACCTTGTGCTTACCTAGACCCTATGAATACCATTTACTTTATCAGAACACGCAATCAAAAGTGACCAGTTTTCGGTTAAATCTTTTGACTGAATAAAAAAAGTATAAGTTTGTTTTTACTATTCCGCTTCCTCTCCGAAAGAAGTTCATTGTAAATATTCTGGACTGAAGGCGTTTAGTTTTGGAGTGAAAGTTGGAGCCTTTGTTAAATTCTGGAGAGTTAATGTAATATGTTTCTAGTGAGCACAATACCGGCATCAGTCACGGCCGCGCGTCTGTCTAATTAACAAACGTGGAATTAGCAGGAAATATTGACAACTACATCGAAAATGTACATAGCCAAACCTTCAAATGAAGAGTAATAAGTGACAAATTGCAACGCAAAATTGTGACTGATAGATGGGGTTTAATATCGTGTCAGCCCGAACCGCGCTCCTCACGTCCCAAAACTTGCTGGGCGCTTGGATTCAATATTTTTCAGTTTTTAATTGTTTAAAATAGCAGAAAAAAAATCATGGTGTGTTGTAATAAGTTTGCGAGTGCGCTTCGTGGGCAGTTAACGCCCAGTGCGAAATAAGACTTCCATTGCGGGAAGATTAAGTTTCACTAATTATTTGTGGTTGATCCTTCTTCAAATTATTTAATCGCCTCGCAATGAATTCCGTGTAGCACCGCGTTCAGAAAGATCACTGTAATTAAATTTCTCTTTAAAATGATTCACAGCCCTTTAAATGGCATTAATGAGGCTTAACCAGGTACGGGTGCACAGCGTATGCTTGAACACGGGACAAAATGCTGACTCTGGACATTATTTGACCATAAATAGATCATTTATAGGCGATTTGTCACAGAATGGCTTATCTTGAGAATATTATAAAGCGATCAAGGTGCCATGAGGCAGTTTGATTTGTCTGGCTGGAGATTTGTGGCTGCTGATGTTTTTCAGAGCGTGCTGATGCGTGTAGGATGGAGATCGGAGAAGCGGCCTCAAAATAACTATCGCATGCCTCCTCGGCAATACAGAGACGAGATGGCACGCAAGGCCTGACCAGAGAATTTCAACAGACGTTCACCATGAGCGAAAATAGGAATGACACTCAAAATAACCCAGGATTATTCGTCTAAACTTTGAGCTGGAGATTTACCCCTTCAGTTAAATTGCATTCTAATTCTCGCTACTCAGTCTTTATTTTAGAATATCTCGCCTGTTCCTTCACTCGTGGTAACGGTCCGTGTAAAGCTGGCGAAAGAAAGCATGATAAAGGGTGTGATAAAGAAAGGGAAAGCTTGTAATGAAACCACATCTGTCCAGCTGTGGTCACTGGATAGAGGAGACTCCCAGTCCGACTGCACGCCTCGAGAAAGCAACTGAATGTCCTTTAAAAAAGTTTGATGTTAAAAATGTCCTTATTAAGATCATAAAGTGGGAACATCTGGAATAGAATTGTACTAGTGAGAACGGACAAGAACCCCCAGTCAATACTCAGCCAGATATTTAAAAAAATCAATGAAGAAATACATTTAGGTTTTAATCTAGTTACCTGGATTATTTCCATAAGGATGTATCATTAAATAGAAAAACACAATACATTGAAAAACAGAATTAAAGTAGAATTGAAATGTTAAATAAAACATTCTTTAAGGAGGAGCTGAGGGATAAATTGGTGTTTTTCTCTTGACGAGATGACCATTCCCCGTCGTGATAACTTATAGAAAAAGTCCTGATAAATATTATTCAACATATCCGAACCGGTTCGCCCACCAATCGATTACTGTATTCGTTTCTGTATTTTTTTTGGCAAATTGCGATATTAACATCGACTCATAAAGTTAAGACTTTTCGCCAGCCCATGAGTTCGATGGGACAGTGGGGAAGGACACTGGTTTCAGAGTTCAACTGTGAGAGTTTTATTATCATAAGTTTATTTAAATCTGTTTGGCTTTTTATATTTAGTTCTAAAGAGGCCTTTCCAGTTAATGCTGGAATATTCTGTCCCAACTCCGTTTCATCCTCTCCTCTTGCGGCGAATACGCCTGGAAATTCAGCCGAGTTGGACTCGATATTCCTGATTGGACAGTGAGGTTTGATTTCCCCGTCTCCGATTGGATGCCGTGATACATCCTTTGGGTGTGATTGGTCAGTGGGTTTGACAGACAGCTGAAGCGACCAAGTCCCTCCCCCTGTGGTATGTGCTGCAGTTTAAAGTGTATTGAGCGGTGGTCAGATGCTGCTAGTGTTTGAGAGTGTTTGTACACAGAGCTAGCACAGCAGCTGCCATGGCTATGGGACCGTGGCTCTGGCTCTTATTGTGGAATATGTTTTGTAGATCAAACTGCATCCACTTTCCACCAAATGAAGGTAAGAGGATAGAGCCCGCGACAACATAATGTAACTGGAATACACAGCTTATTACAATGTAAGGCGGATAGGGCAATATCACTGACTCCGTGATTTAAAGGGACAACAGCCCTTGTTGGCTCATTTCTTTAAAAAATGTTTTCTTATTAAATCTTCAGAAGTCCTAAAACAGGAGCCCAGAGCGTGGAAATGTGGCAGTGGGCGGGTAATTTTAGTTGCAGGACGCGAGGTGTTATTGACTGTACCTGTGTGTGTGTGTAGGTGAGTGCGGGTCACTAGACAGGGAGCACCAGAGAGATCATTTTTATATACAGTTCCAGAATGATGTGGAGTGCGCTTTACTTTTAGGGTTAGTTGTGCAACGGGGACTGAGATTGCAGGCGGTGTGCGCTGCAGCCTGTGCGGTGTGGGGCCAGCTCGCACCAGCTGTGCGCGGATTCACCCACGTGAAACAGGAGCTCAGAAGTGTACTGACAGGAACATAGAATCTATTTAAAGTGCTATTGATATATATGATATTGATATATACGTGTGGGTATATATATATATGTATATATAAATATGTGTGTATGTACATATGTGTATGTAGAAATATATAATGTGTGTATATGTGTATGTATATATGTGTGTCTATATATATGTGTATGTCTATATATATGTGTATGTGTACAATATATGTATGTGTATATGTGTATATATACAGTCCATGCCTTATTCTTGGTATAATTGGATTAACTAGACACATCGAGTTAGATGAAATGTAAGATACCTTTTCTTGTCCTTATTCTCAATTCAAACCTGGCATATTAATGTCATGTCCGCGGGCGGGCTTGGCATCTAAAAACACCTTTGATCTGCTTTCCGAACAGCCCACCAATGTTTCTATTTCACAACTTAAAAAAAGGCGAATGTTTTATTTTGACCATTGGAAGTGTAGCTGTGTTAGAGTTGGGACTGATGGGGATTTGGATGGGATGTTACCGGGGCGCCTTGCTCAACCAAACGGGGTCTAATTAAAGCCTGAGGGAGTTGGATTACACACATCGAATCGCTAAATCCAAAGTGTCACTGTCCTCACTGAGGATATTAAACCCACTACCCGCCATTTAAGAGCTATTAAAGTCAAACTATAAGGTGACACATCTTCACTAACATTAGTTCTACACTATCTTCTCAAACAACTGTTATTTCTCTTACATTTGTAAAGTATAATTTTAATAAGCACTGAAACTGTAACTTCAGATACTTTTCCCAGTCTGATGGGTGTTATATAATCTCTCATTTGTATCTGTGACTATCATTGCTAGGACCCATGTAAGCTTTTAACGTGTGGAGATACAGTTCCTAACTGACAGCACATCAACTCCTCTAGTTTAAAAAAATACATGTAGGCCGAGAGATGTTTCGGTTTCGCTCTGTACCGACTGTAGGTTTTAATAAAATGCAGGAGTCTTTTCAAACAAGACACAGCGAACTTTTTTTTATTGAGAATTAAATGGAAATAAAGCGAAGCTCGTCCGACTCACCTTCCCGGTACCCATAAAATCCGCGGATCTTTTCAAAGCAGCACGTTTAAAATCGATTTTTGGTTCTCGCCGCGCTCCTCAGGTGCGGAGAATGCGCTGAAGTTTCGTTCTGCTGCCCCGTAAATTTATAAAATCCAGGCACCTCATCACATGTGAACTAGTTTTAAAACAGCATTTCCTGACTTGTCTTGTACTTATCGCCATTCCCTTTCTGTCCCCTTTTATTTCCCTGTGTCTAATCTACATGTGCTTTGGACACTACCTCAGTTATCTCTGTGTGAATTCTATTTGTATTTTTAAGGACAGTATCTTATTTTGTTCCTCCTTCCCCCCCCCCCCCTAAAGTCACTTCTGTCAAGAAGACGAGAGCTGTTTCTGGCGTCAGGTCGCCAAACTGGTTCTTGTCAATTCATCTAAATATGGATTGAGAGCTCCCTTTAATCTGGCGGAGGTGGCCCGGGACCTAATCTCATCCTCGGCAGGTTTGCGCCTTGTTATATCTGTGAGAAATATTAGAATGAAAAGCGCAACGCATCACATTAATGGTAAACTCTGAATTTCCTCATTTAATTCAGCGAATGATTTTCTTTAAAGATAAAAAGAGACTTGTATTTATTTGGCGCTTTAACACATCTCAAGATAGCTCGTAACGCTTCAACTACACCGCCAGCCTGGAGGTGCAGCTTAATAAATGTAAATTCTACACTCTCCTCAGCATGGATCTTTCTTAAATTGAACAATATCAATATTCCAAGTTATGATTTAAACGGGGTACAATTAATAACCCACACCTCGCAACTTCTGAACACCAACAGACGATTATGAGATTACAATCGGCGAATGGAAATCAGTGTTTGTTGAGGTTTAGTAATTTTTGAACTTGTATGAGTTTATTTTCACACTTCTTAATAAGTTGGATAACAATTCTTAAACTTTAAATTTCCTACTGTTGTCACTTCTGTTCATTACATTTGTGCATCTTATTATTGTATAATTCTTCTGCACATTTCCCCTGTGTGACTGTTGAACTAACCCCAGTTACACTGGGAATTTAATTCGTGTTGTATCCCAAGCTTTTTGACAGCGATACAAAACCTAACTTCGCCTCGACATGTTAACCCAGAAAGCGCTCCAATAGTGCGTCACTTTGATGTTCCAAATCTAAATCCGAGTGTTAATTCATCTGTGAAAATATGAGTTCCATACCGCACTATTAAACTCTCACCACTTTCTTTTACACCAATGTGTTCCAATCAAACCTTTTAAAAATCCATCAAAAAGTTGATGTTAAGAGGAATTTGACGGATGAACTGGAGTGAATTGTACAAGTGATTTCTACTCCGTTTCCTTACCAGGAGCGGATTTAGCGCCTACAGGAGATTCCGTTTCAAATACTAAGGATTGAATTTCCTGGAAATTTCAGAGTTGGACTTTAACTCAAATACGTAAATGAGCAATCAACAAATAGAACTGCACTTATCCGTCACTTAAAGGAACAGATATGGATGGGAACATTCCCACTTTCAAATATAAACAAACACTAAATTACCAGGTTTATACATTAAACAATTAACTAACAACGGAGCAGGCAGCACCAGAGGAGATCAAATTACTTTAAAGTCATCATTATATATCCAGTAATTATCTTAGTGGAATGACTACAAATGGTCATTAGATTACATTTGAGCAAATAAGGAAATACAATACGCAATTGCTCCTTAGTTTTTGCAGCCCCGCTGTATAAACCATTAAAGAAGTCTGCCACAGTCCTCCAGACTGGTGTAGGAAGCGGCGGGTTGTGCCCTAACAGTCAACAACACACGGATTCCACACCCAGTGTGATACCCAACTACAAACACTCCCGCGGGCGTTGGAACAAACAAATGCTGGAAATCTGAACTAAAAACAGAAACTGATAGAAATACACAGCAGGTGAATATCTGAAAAAAGGAACAGGCTAAGGTTTCGGTAAGTGTCACTGGGCCGGGTAACAGTAAATGTCTCACTAAATAAACACTTAAAACAAACACTTTTAAGAGTTGTTTGATAAGATATACAGAGCGGACCCGCACACTGTTAGTGCATCGACAGCAAACCCCGGCAGCTCCCGGGTGGGACTGAGGTTCATCCTCGCTTCGGGACTCATTTAAATTGCAATAAATTCGCTTTACTTCCCTGATGCCGAATTACAAAAGCCAATGCAAATTTTGAACAAAACTACGAAATACCTGTTTGCAGGTGACACGATTTAAAAGCGAATCAGGTGTGAATGAGTTGAAACATTCACTGGACGAAGCGGATATGATATTTCACTGGCCCAATTCCGGCTTTTCCCTATCTTTGGGGATTAATGCTATTCGATTGTTCCAGGATATCGTTCTGAAATATTAGCTTATGGGCGATCGTCCAAAGCCCTGAATTGCGGCCCCGGTATTTAAACTGCAATAACTTGAATTGATCGCACCCTTAAATTACTCATCCGAGACAAAAAAAATGTCCATATTAACTGTGAACATGACTGGCCACTGGGCTAGAAACAGATTGTATTAATTTACAACAATTTACATATCACCACTCCACATAACTGTTGGGAGGAGCACTGTCGTATACCTAAAGTGCAATATAATTCCCTCAGATACAAGATAGTACCACCAACTCACTTTGATAAACTTGACCCTTGAAATAGAAGAAAATCAATCGATGGAATCAGATCTGAGAAGTTTTTTTTCAGTAACATTCGTTGACTTTTTCGCCCTCAGTGAGACAGTTGTCCCTTGTACAAGCACGAAATGCCCCGAGCCCCGGTTTGTATCAGTTTGGGGGCCAGTTTATATAACAACTTGCATTTATATAGCGCCTTTAACGTAGTAAAAAGTTTATATAATAAAAGAATGAGCCAGATTTGATAAGTCATGTTTTATTTTAATTTTTCCCAGTATTACAAAAATAATTAATGACAAAAAGTATGCTGCCGTTAGAGGTTTTGGATATTTGTGGTAAAATAGTTTTGGATGAAATTCCACCTTCTGTAAAACGAGCTCACATTTTTTCTGTTCACTCTCTGAGTTTCTCGCTTGCACTAGGTTTGAATTGTATCAGCCAAGACCACACTCAGGGAGCGCTCCCCGCTCTATCTCTCTCTCCACTTACTTACAGCGCCTGCTGAATGTTAAAAAATAAGGCAATCTTCTCCAAATTGAGAATAAACTAAAGGATTCATCGACGGTACTAATTTGGGGACCCGTTAAAAAGTTACACGTGAACTCCGTATTTTGCACTTGTGTAATAACAGACTCCGAGAACAGTCTGATCCGAAGTTGTTTTGCAGTCTCTTGTACAGCCCAGGCCATCGTGTTTGTTGAAATGAGGTCGGCAAAACGCAAAGGAAAGCGCATTCACCCCTGAAACATTAGCAAAATATTGCTGGAAATCTGAACTAAAAGCCCTGTCCCAGTAAACGGCGTTACATCACTAGCTCACCCACTGCAGTTTGAAGAGAGTTTCAGGAAAGAGGGTGTAGGATTTTGCTGCAGTTCCCAGTTTATCAATAGCTGATGGTCAAAGATTAGGATCACACCGTGCAAATGAAGCGTTGGAATAAATGTTTTCTACAATTCACAATCTGCGAGGTGTCCTCGCCGGGGGGACTGATGTTTGTGTTAATGAGGAGGTAACGGGCGACTGGGGCCGAGGAACGAACGGGGAGAGGAGAGACAGATACCTTGGTCCCAGTCTGTCTGTAGTGTTCACTCATTCAATTTACCGGTTGCCATGAATCAGCCGCTCGGATCTGAAGCATGTTGTAGGTTTGAGGTGCTACTGTACCGCGGTTATTTCCAGCGAGAGCCCGGAGCACTGGTCACAGACACTTATTCCCACTGTTTAAACTTGACATTTTATGAGCCAGCACCTTGTTCATTAATCAGGAGAATTTGTTACTCGGGTAAAAATCTGTCAGTTTTTTTCCCTGTTATATTTCGTACACTTTTAATTACATACATTACATAGAATCTGCAGCACAGAAACAGGCTGTTCGGCCCTACTAGTTTATGCTGGTGTTTATACTCCACACGAGCCTCCTCCCGCCCTAACTATTTCTTCCCACTTTGTATCCGTTTCCCCCTCATTTATACATCAAGCCTGATGCTATCTGCTTCAACCACTCCATGTCGCAGCAAGTTCCACATTCTCACCACTGTGTGTAAAAAAGTATCCTCATAAATTCTTTATTTGATCTGTTAGCGGCTATTCTTTATTTATATCATTGTAGTGGAATATTTTCAAAACCCAAAGGGATATTCTCATCAATTATAGCATTTTGTGGTGTGTGGAGACACTCAGTACACCTGATAGAGACAACTGACAACAATTTCTCCTGTAAAGCTCTTAATGTGTAGCCTGGGCAGAAAAGGATTGAAAGGAGTTAGAGATATCTGGGAGAGGGGAATCATTTTGGGCAGTAGCACAAAATGGATGATAATGAATCAGCAACCCATTTTACGTCCTGCCTGATTGAAGTTAATGGAAAATAAAATCAGGAGGGGCATAAAATGGGCTGCCGGTTCACTATCACCAATTTTGCTCTATCACCAGGACCAATAATTGGACCATGCTAACAGTAAAAAGATTAAAGGTGACATTTAAAGTGCTCCCAGGCAGTCCAGTGCTGAAACAGAGTGAGAATTGGAGGACTTCACATTGAAATGTTCACTTCAATGCAAAACCAAACCCACTTTCCATTGAGCCAAACTATATAGTATAACCCACCTAGTACAAATATTAGACAATGTCAGCTATTACTCAATGGTAGCACGACAACACAAAATCGTCGAGCAGAAATTGATAGCCAAGTTCCGCACCCATGAGGATGGCCTCAACCGGGATCTTGGGTTCATGTCACGCTACATGTAACCCCACCTGACGTAGAGTCATCCAGACTCAAGTTGTAGTTGGCTTGTTCTCCATACACAGTGAAAAAAAGTTATCTGTTTTTAATACAACTGGTCATTCTCTCTCTCTCTCTCTGTCTTTCTGGTCTCTCTCTCTCTCTCTGTCTTTGTGATTTGACCCCTTGTGAATTCAGTATTCTTGGATGTAATGTTTCCCTGATTAACCTGTCTGAACACCATTCACTCCTTTGATTGCTGTGATTATCTCTCTGCCGAGGTGTGATAAAGGGCAGTTAGAAAGATTATCTGTAATCACCAGGCATTGTTCTCTGACTATATATGCTGTGCCTTTATGTAACCCTTCACTCACCTGATGAAGGAGCAAAGCTCCGAAAGCTTGTGATTTCAAATAAAGCTGTTGGACTATAACCTGGTGTTGTGCAACTCCTTACATCAATGGTAACACTCTCACCTCTGAGTAATACGGTCATCAGTTTAAATCGTACTCCAGAGATTTGAGCACATAATCTAAGCTGACACTCCCAGTGCAGTATTGAGGGAGTGCTGCACTGTTGGATGTGCCATCCTTCAGGTGAGATGTTATGAGGCCTCATCTGCCCTCTCAGGTAGATGCAAAAGATTCCATGGCACTATTCAAAGAAGTGCAGGGGAGTTCTACCCGATGTTCTGGCCAATATTTATCCCTCAAACAACATTGCTAAAACAAATTATCTCGTTATGTATCTCATTGGTGTGTGTGGGATCTTGCTGTGTGCAAATTGGCAGCTGCATTTCCTACATTGCAACAGTAACTACACTTCAAAAGTACTTCATTGGTTGTGAAGCAAATGCAAGTCCTTTCCTTTATAGTGTAATATATTCCTTGCCCCTGACTTTCAGGGTTGATGCAGAGGACAGCCCCTTAATCAATGTAAAAATGCCCTGGCAAATAGATATTCTGGCCATTTTGTGGGTTAAATCTGGCTAGGCATTTACAACAAGCTCAGAGCTTCCCTGGATCTAAATATGGGAGATTTTAGTTTTAATCAATTGGAGTAAATAACTCCTGACTATCCAACTGCCTACAGGCCCAAACAATTCTCCTAAAGCTTGGCTAAGTGCAATGGATCCCGATTGCTCACATCTATCTGGCTTGTTTGTGGAAAATGTTAGACGAGTACATGTGTCACTGTATGTGGATGTGACCTGAAGCAGCAGAGGAGAGGAGTATCTGGGGAAAAGTACTTTCTAGGAGATGAAAATAATAACCTGGCCTTGTGAACTTCTAAGTTAATAGAAATTTGCCCTATTGCCAAAAAGATCATTTTACAGTTTCATTTAGTGGTAATTTCTTTTATAGATTTAATTTCTTATGACTGTACACTGGCTCAAAGGCTATGTCAGACTAATTCTTTCAGTTTTTAAGTAAGCCCTTATGTACAATAATAGAATTTGTATAAATATGTTTTACATAAAAGGTCAGAAGATTATTTTATGCTATAAGCTGTACATAACAAATAGTCTTTCTTCTTTGTTTCAGTTAACCTGTTAGATACGGCGTCAATACAAGGTGATTGGGGATGGCTGACTTATCCTCACAATGGGGTAAGTGAAGTTACTCTGCAAGGAGGGTCATCGACTCAAATACAAGAATGGAATCATTTTAATATATTATAAGATGTAAAATGTGTCGGAAGATCAAGTGATTATAGGGCTGTGCCTGCTGTGATTCTATGATTCTCCTTAAAGCCCAACATCGCCCTAAGTGATTAAACCCTTTTCCTTGCTCCATTAGGCTTTCTGAAGTTAACAGTAACACAGATTGCTTCATTGCTCTTTTCAACTCCTGCAGGCTGCTTTCATTGAACTTTGTGGTGACCTTCAACTCTTCCAAGCATATCTGTTATCGCTCTTGGGTTACTACTTTGAGATACATCGGCTCAATAGGGCTCTGATTATTGATAGATTAAAAGTTCCATCTTTTACATTAGATATTGTATAACATAACCACTAGAGAGATATAAAGGTGCAATTCAGTATCAGGTTTCATGGGTGTATAAATCAATGTTTGTGTATGTTAGATTTTTTTCACAGTTAACTTTAATGTGCATTTACATATTGAGTTCTGTCACTTTGTACTGTGTTGGATTGTAATGTGTGGGAGAAATGGTCTCACTCCCAACACCCTATTTTCTTCAGTCTTAAATAAGAGTCATACAGATCCACATATAAACATTCAGAAAATTTGACATCTTAGTAAAGAGACAACTCTCTCGCACCCCAAAATAGATGCTTGCAGCTCACAATAATATAAAATATCGGACTTTTACACTTTTGGCACCATGTGACCTGTAAACGATACCTCTTGTTTTATGTGTTAATGTTAACTGAATTGCAGTGCTGATTAATATCACATTGTCCCTCAGTGGATACATTTACAAATTATTGTAACATGGAAGAAAGGCAGAGTATTGTATTCAGAAAATTATAAACCACGGGCTAAAATTATGGTCCAAAGTCAATCTTTTGAAGTGGACTGGATTTTATAGCATTGGTTTTAATGACTCCATTTTACATGATGTAGAAGTGTAACTGGTTTTATTTATTTATTGTCATACTCTTAGTGTTCTTGAAGCCTGTGGCCAGGAGATCATTCATCATATTTCCCTTGTAGCTGATAGCAGGGTGGATCAAAGTTCTAAGCATCTGATACATGAGTGGACAATAATAGTACACATTATGCAGACATTTCCCTCTCCTCTCATCAAATACTGCACTCCAACTTAGCTCTTCATCTACCTGAATGAGAACTCACTTGATTTAAGCTTGTGAGTTAGAGTGCAGGCAGTCCAGAGACACAAACCCACGTTCCTTTGGTTGGAGCTATTGATCTGATCAGAGCTGCACTGTATCTCAATGAACAACAGCAAATGAAAGGGAGGCCTTTTATCACACCAGTTGCAAATACAAGGCTATGAAGTATTGGACCAGATACTATGTGAGCGGTGAACGAACTGTGCCCATCGCTCATTGGACTTGGACTTGCCCATAGACTTTTCATGGGCTTTTGTACTGCAAGTTCCTCACATCGGGGGCTCAATCCAATGTGACACCCTCTACAGGGCAACTGGGACCTGTGTGAATGGGGCAAGGAGCTTTGTAAACCCTTAACCATCAGATTGACGTATGTTAATAAGCAGCGCAGTCAGAACCAGGAAGTGTAAGTTAGAATAGTGAATTCAATGTAAAATCAGGTACAGAAAGTGAAATAAAGAGGGAGTAAGAAATATTGAATTAAGAGATAGAGATAAAAGAGACAGAAAGAAAAAGTAAAAAAAAAATAAAATATACTTTTATAAATGTTCAACAACAATTAAAATCTGAAGGATTGAGACTCCATGCTTGTAAAAGTTAATTTTCAGTGCCAGAGAGGTTATTTGGCCGTCATTAAGACTTACACCGTTAGCAGGGTGCTTAGACTTGAAATGACTTGACCTACATTTTTTTGGCGAGATTAGTTCGTATCCATCAGGTCAGTGCAGGAACTTCACGCTGTTTCATTCATTTGAACGGAGATCCAGATGCCGAGATGTCGTTCTCGCGGAGTTTACAGAGGAAGGTAGTATCTGGTACAGCGACCTCCGGATTTCCGCATTTGAATGCGCATGTGCGCTCGCTGGAAGTTGCTGTACCAGATGCACAGAAATAACAGTGAGTCCTGTTAGCCTCACCATTATTTTCATAAGAAAATCTGGCCCAATATCTGCCATTAATTCCAATTCTGGAGATTTGGATGGGTAACAAATGAAGAACAGCATGTCAAACTTAAGGAAACGGCACTGAAGTGTGGCACAGGAAAATACTCTTTAATCTCAGCCCACATTATTGTCAATCCACAGCATTTATGGAGACACCGATACTGTTTCAATATTGAGTCAGTTCAATTTTTCAATCCCACTAAGAATAATAAAGTATCAGTTGTAGTTTGTTAAAAAGTTTTGTGGAATACAAATGCTACAGTAGCCTCCTAGGACTATGAAATATGTATCAAGATGTCAGTAATGTTGCCGGTAATGGGCCGAGGTATATCGAGTCACCATCGTTGGACTTGTAGCTTCAGCTGGGTTTCTCAGATCTCACAGTGCGGTTACAGGAATACTGGTAAAAAAATGAATTACTAATGAGTTGCAGCCCTGCATTACACACTGTGTCACCTCCTTCTCCACATAATCTTTCAATTTGGTGCTGCTGTTTCAGACTGTCCAGTGCTACCTTGTGTTACGGCACACAGGGCTATGTAAACTCTCAAAATGTTTACTGTCAACATTTTGTAACAAAGGCTATTTTATAGCAACGTGAAATTGGAAATGTAAAATAAAAGCATTTTTTCTTACATGAATGAGGAGAAGACATATTTCTTTTTAAGTTTTTTTTCTATTTCTCTCCCAGTTCGGTCTCTCCAAACCAACGCTGAGAGGGCAGGAAGTTAACCAAATTCTGGTCTTGACCAGTGCTGATCTTATTGACCCAAGAAAACCTTCTTATTGACCCAAGAAAACCTTCTGGTTTTCCTCCAATCCTGTGCAGAAGACTCGGGCCTCAACCCAGGCTTTCCGCACAGTGACGAGGCTGAGGTTTATGACTCAGTAAAACTACCACTTTGTGAAGTCACATTGTTGTAACTGCCACACCTATTATTACACCAAAAGAAAAAGAAAGGAAAAAACTTGCATTTATATAGCACCTTTCACCACCTCAGGATGTCCCAAAGCACAACCAATGAAGTACTTTTAAAGTGTAGTCACTGGTGTAAACAGCAATGAGATAATAACCAGATCATCTGTTTTAGTGATGTTGTTTGAGGAATAAATATTGGCCAAGACACTGGGAGATCTCCCCTGCTCTTCTTTGAAATGGTGCCATAAGATTTTTTATGCTCACTTGAGAGGAAAGATGGGGCTCGTTTTAACATTTCGTCCGAAAGACAGCACCTCCGATGGTGAAGCACTCCGTCAGTACTGCACTGGAGTGTTAGCCTAGATTATATGCTCAAGTCTCAGGAGTGGGACTTGAACCCATGATTTTCTAACTTAAAGGTGAGAGTGCTACCCACTGTGTGATTTATGTACCATAGTTTAAAATTACATGTAGCCAAATGGGCATATTTAACAACTAGTTAGAAAAAACAGAAAGGTAAGCTTTGCCTAGAATTTTGTAATGGACTTATCTCTATGAAATGTTCAGTTTACTAGATTAATAATTGCTGCACTTGTCATCTCTCAGATGGAATCTTGTTATTTATTCTGGTTTAGAAAGAGCTGATTGCAGGGACGTATCACAAAGCTGCTAGATCTCAAGCACCTCACCTTTCACTGAGATTCAATTGGGTGCCTTCATAATTTAAACCTCTGACTGGTTTAAACCTGCGTCCTCTTGTCCTACTGGCACAATTTAATTTAAAGTAATATTCTGGATTTACCTATTCCATACAATTTACTATCTTATATCCCTCCATCAGGCTGATCATGTCCAGGCTGAAAGGTACAAGTCTATCTAATCTACCCCAATAGCTAAGATCTCTAACGCTGGGGATTAGCCTCATGGTTTTCTCTGAACATATGCCAGGTACATGCTCTGCTCAGTCCTAAATTCCCAGTAGAGGACCTGAAACAAGCATTGGACCACTCATTAACATACGCAAGGGGCCTAACGCCTGTTTTAAATGGCCGCCAGTGATGTCTGAATATCGTCCAACCCAATATGGCGTCGGGTGTATTTTATTTGGGGCTTGGGAGACAGCACCAGAATTTGATGCTTTTTGCCCCTGTTCTGTGTCCGAACATATCTAGTACATCAATCACACTTAAAGTGTTACACTTTTAGGTGTGACAGATGCACTAGGTGCAAGACTGTGTCACACATGGAAAATATGTTTGACGCAGGCAGAGGACGTGTCACACTTGCAATGATGGCATCCAAATAATCACAGCCCAACAGATAGGGAACCAATGAATAAGAAACATCTTTAAATGTGGGTTAGAAAAAGGGAAGGAATCTAAATCGTTTCCTGTTGATTTTTTCTGATCTGGATTGCCTGATCTGGATTGCCTGATTTGGATTGCCTGATTTGGATTGCCTGATCTGGATTGCCTGATTTGGATTGCCTGATCTGGATTGCCTGATCTGGATTGCCTGATCTGGATTGCCTGATCTGGATTGCCTGATTTGGATTGCCTGATCTGGATTGCCTGATCTGGATTGCCTGATCTGGATTGCCTGATCTGGATTGCCTGATTTGGATTGCCTGATTTGGATTGCCTGACCTTTCCACAGATTCTCTTAGCAGCCTCTAATTCACCTCAGGATATGACCATTTATTAAAAAAAATGAGACTTTGTGGTATTAAAGGGACAGAGTGTTATAAAGGGACAATTGGAGCTTTCAAGACTAAGATCAATAGATTTTTGTTGGTTAACGGTATCAAGGGATATGGAGCTAAGGTGAGTAAATGGAATTGAGATACAGATCAGCCATGATTTAATTGAACGGTGGAGCAGACTCGAGGGGCTGAATGGCCTCCTCCTGTTCCTATGGACCTAGATCAAGTTAAACACAACTTTAGCTGAATAGCAGGCAGCTTTCCTCAAAGTAGTTCTTTTACATCAATTGGAAAAGGCCCATCAAGATCTAGACGGTCCCCTGTTTATTATCCGTGTGATACACTTCCGTCGTTGGAAAAGATTGATTCACTCTGGGAAGACCTGCATGTATATAAAAATAAACACTAAAACATTTACAACCAGCTTTGCAGCTACATAAGGACTTTTCATTGGCTTCAGGATATTGAGGTGGATTTCACAAGCATTGACAACATCCATCACTTGTTGCATACAAAATCCATCCCATTATTTTTCATTGGTAAAGGTGGTGGCTTAAAATGAATGACATGTGCACTGATTACCATGTAAAGTCCAGTGCTAAATATATTTATACTGCACATGAATGTCCAGTTTGCATGTGAAATATATAATACTACTGAACTGAAGAATATAATATGCACATACCAAAGCTGAGCATATGCACACAGATACACTTTAAAGCATATAATTTTTTTATATTAAAGTTAAATGAATATAAATAATTTTTGTACTCCTTGCCTATCATTTGTTAAAGTTATTATAGCTGTATACTGTCCCCCAAGCACACAACACATTTTAAACTTTTCATCTGTTAAATAAGTTTTATTTTAATTCCTGCATTCTCTCTGACACACTGCTGCCTCTTTAAACTGCAAACCTCTCCAGTACATGGCCTGCTGGTGTTACGATGCTGATGGTGGTTGTTTGTTTAACATTTTAGCACTAATCTCTGTTGTTGGTCCTTTTCAAACGAAGGACAATTATGCTGCACAAACTGTAAAGCAGCGAAAACACAATCTCAATTCCATTTTCTAGTTATGCATTTATAGAGGAACTTCACTGTAGTGGGTGTTAAAGCCTTGTTTCTCCATTGCAGTTTTAAAAAATGTAATAATCCCCGTCTCGGGCAACCATGGGGTGTATTACATTTGTACCGGAAGGAACATTTGGGAAGAGGATTATTGGGTAGTGCTTTTTATCTGTTTGCTGTGGGTTTAAGGAACTTTCAACAGAGACAGTTAACAAAATGAATGCTGCAGTATCAGTGCTGTGGAGCGGGTGTGCTGTAGAGGCAGTGCCTTACTCAATACCACTCTATCCCCTCAATGGTGATATGCACACAGAGCCCTGCTAATGCAAATATTTCAACAAATAAAGAAGATGCAAGTATCAGTGCAGAATTGGTGTAATTAAGACTTCATGCCCTATAAAAAGGGCTATGAATCCTTATTGAAATACTTCAAGTCTTTGTGCAGCCATGTGCCTTGGATTACTGTGTAGTATTCTGATTACAAACCTACATTTAATATTTTATTATTTTCCATGAAAATATAAAGCAGTTCTACATCTCCTAACTTTAAATGGGAAACCTATAACCTGCTAGATGTTAAGAACACAAATAAATATCCTGTTCAGCGCCTCCCTTGGTCCTGAATTCAAGACATTGTACAGGCACACTGTATCATGCAGACATGGCACTCCAATTCATGACCTGTGAGCTTTCTCTAATAATCTCCGCAAGGCCATCGGGAAA
This sequence comes from Heptranchias perlo, assembly GCF_035084215.1. NCBI lineage: Eukaryota > Metazoa > Chordata > Chondrichthyes > Hexanchiformes > Hexanchidae > Heptranchias > Heptranchias perlo. Next base: position 31,626,586 of record NC_090356.1, read on the forward strand.
GGCAGTATGTGCCACCAAGCTGCTTGCTCAAGGGATGGGAAGGAAATCAGAGCTTCAAGAGGTCAAGGGCAGATGTCTGTCAGATTGGTGTAGGAACATAGCGTTGGGCAGTTTGAAAATGAAAGGTAAGTAACAAAAATTTGAAGTCAAGAATTTATCAAGATACTAAATTTAAACCATTCGATTCCAACTTTCAATTGCCACCTAAAATGAGAAATATTCAGCATCCCAATTAGAAATAGGATGAACATTGAGGCCTTTATTTCCAAATTAAAGCCCACCAGCAAGGCCAGACAGCCAATCGAATGTCCGTGTGGAATATTCAGCACCACATACATGAAGCAGCAGCTGGTCAGGGATGAATTACAATGTGTACAGCGTCTCTCATTTACCCCATGTACAAAACAAACGTGGAACTGTACAGGTGGTTATAATGGCCTGGCTTATTTATAAATTGATATACTTCAGAGAGCCAGGAAATATCTGTGGAGCTATAGTTTTCCCTGTGCATAATACGGGCAGCAAATGGATGTTTCCTCTCTCGTGTAAGAGCCAGCAAATAGGCATAGGTTTAGCTCAGACATAGCCCCCAAAATTGGTGCTTTTTGCTCCCATTTTGGGGCCAAACAGTGGGGACAATGCACTCTACTTTCTCCACTATTTTATACAGTCCAAAACAGATTATCAGTAACCCAAAACACGCAGACCTCACACTGCCAGTAGCAGAGGAAACGCAGACCTCACACTGCCAGTAGCAGAGGAAACGCAGACCTCACACTGCCAGTAGCAGAGGAAACGCAGACCTCACACTGCCAGTAGCAGAGGAAACGCAGACCTCACACTGCCAGTAGCAGAGGAAACGCAGACCTCACACTGCCAGTAGCAGAGGAAACGCAGACCTCACACTGCCAGTAGCAGAGGAAACGCAGACCTCACACTGCCAGTAGCAGAGGAAACGCAGACCTCACACTGCCAGTAGCAGAGGAAACGCAGACCTCACACTGCCAGTAGCAGAGGAAACGCAGACCTCACACTGCCAGTAGCAGAGGAAACGCAGACCTCACACTGCCAGTAGCAGAGGAAACGCAGACCTCACACTGCCACTAACAGAGGAAACACACATCTCACACTGTCAATAACAGAGGAAACGCAGACCTCACATAGTCAGTAACAGAGAAAAAGCAGACTTCACGCAGCCACTAACAGAGAAAACACACATCTCACACTGTTAGTTACCCAAAAAACAGGGCTTGTTTTGGCACCATGTGGACTCTTGAAGTGCCAAGATGGTGTCTTGGCTGTGCACGCACATTTCTAGCCTGACGTGTACTGGACGCCATCTTGGTATAGGTATTGACGCATGTGCAAATAACGAATGCCGGCTGCATGTAAAGTAGGGAAAAAATGGATACAATCAGTGTGCAAAGTTGATTTAAAGTGATAGACACCATTTTGGAACTTAACTCAATGCACAGTCTTAACCATGACCATCTGAAGGTGCCTTAGAGTGCCTGGAGGACCCCCACCAGCGGTATTTAAAGGGACCATGCAGGATTTACAGGTTAGTTGCTGGATTACTGCTTTTGGTGCTGATGCATTTGTAACTATTTTTGGAGGTCTCCTATACTTGAAAACTAGGACGCGGGGACATAGCCTAACATTTAGAGCCAGGACGGCAGGAGTGAAGTTAGGAAACACTTCTACACGCTAAGGGTGGAAGAAGTTTGGAACTGTCTTCTGCAAATGGCAGCTGATCCTAGCTCACTTGTGAATTTTAAATCTGAGATTGATAGATTTCTGTGAACCAAGGGCATTAAGGGATATGGGGCTAAGGTGGGTATATGGAGTGAGGTCACAGGTCCACCATGATCTCATTGAATGGCGGAACAGGCTCGAGGGGCTAAATGCCACTGCCACTTGCTGTCTGTTGTTATGCACCACCTTCTCCTGCAAGAAAGCGGGACGGGTGTCTAGGTGATGTGCTCATCATGTTTGAATAGCTGCCAGTTTGTGTGGCCTCTGAGTTGTGCGGCTTGCAACGGTGGTAATGTGTGTGGGTGAGAGGAAGCATCTGATTGGAAGAGTTGAGTACTGATGGAAAGAGTTTGTTGGTATGTGGGTGATGGGGGTGTAGTGTGTGGTGCAGTGGATGTGGCTAGTGGTGTAGTTGGCAGGAGATACCACTTGACAGTTGACCTCACTCACCTTGACTAATCGTGTCAAAGCATTGAACTTCTTCCTGCACTGCTTCCATGTTCATGATGCTGTGCCTCTGGCATTGACTTTGTCCCCCACTGCCTCCCACTGCCTTTTGGCTATATGTCTGGAGGGCCTCTTGCCCGCCCCCCCCAGCCCCCTTCCGGCGGATATAGGATGTCCCTCCTTCTGTCCACCTCTTGCACCAAGGCCTGTAGTGCAACAGCAGAGAACCTTTGGTGCACGCTCTCTCTCGCAGGCCTGGTACAAACTCAAATCAGCAGTTTGGTGAGGTCTGGCGTGCAGATTGGAGGATGTGGGATTTAGTAGTGCGCAACCTTTATTCAATGTTTTAACACAATTCATCAGTGTGTAAACATAGGGACAGAACCTGCATCTGTGTTTTATGTGTGCGATGTCTGATCTCCTTTCAGACTCCGTGCAGACAGCAGACTGTTATTTTTTAGCAAATAACAGGTACCGACTACCTTTAACAGATTTTAAGAGACATCCTCCCTTTAAGAGTTTGGGGCTCCCCCTGCTGGTCGAAAGTGCACATTCCCTTGAATCGTGGTATCAGTCCTGGTTTTTAATGCTGCTGTCAGGTAAGTCCTCAGGCCGGACGAATGTCTCGTCCTGCCTGCACAGGAAGCACCAGGCACGGATTAATCGCGAATCACAATACCCGGGCCTGGTTTTGGGGGTTAACCAATTTAATCCCCATTGAATTCACATTGTCAGTCAACATGCAAAATGCAGAATTCAAACTGTCAGTAATCCAATAAAATGCAGACCTCACACTGTCAGTAACCCGAAAACTCAGACCTCACTCTCCCACTAACTGCGAAAACGCAGACCTCACACTGCTACCAACAGAGAAAACACACACCTCTCAGTGTCAGTTACCCAAAAAACACACATGTCACAATGTCAGTAACAGGGAAAGCACAGGCCTCACACTGCCACTAACCCAAGAAAATGCAGAGCACGCACTGCCAGTATCAAAGGAAACACTGGACGCACACGGTCAGGAACCCAATAAAATGCAGCCCTCACACCGCCAGTAGCACAGGTAACACAGATCTCTCATTGTCAGTAACGTAGGAAATGCAGAATTCACATTGACAGTAAACAAACAAAATACAGAACTCATGTTTTCAGTAATCCAATAAAATGCTGACCTCATATAGTCAGTAAGAGAGAAAACGCAAACCTCAGACTGTTAGCAACAGAGAAAACACAGCCCCTCCCCGCTGTTAGTAACACAATAAAATGCAAACCTGTCATTGTCAGTAACCCGAAAACTCAGACCTCATTCTCCCAGGAACAGAGAAAATGCAAAACTCACACTGCCAGTAAAAGAGAAAATGCAGACCTCATACTGTCACTAACAGAGTAAACGTAGATCTCAAACTCCTAATAACATTAAAAATGTAGACCTCACCCTGCCAAAAACCGAGAAAATGCAGACCTCACACTGCCAGTAACTGAGAAAATGCAGATCTCACACAGCCAATAACAGAGAAAACGCAGACTATGCACTGCCAGTAACAGAAAATACTGTCAGTTATCCAAAAAATACAGGCTTCACAATGTCAGTAATAAGGAAAGCACAGACCTCACAGTGCCAGTAACCTAAGAAAATGTAGAGCGCGCACTGCAGTATCAAAGTAAACACAGCCCCCATGCTGTTAGTAACACAATAAAATGCAGACCTTACACTGTCAGTAACCCGAAAACTCAGACCTCATTCTCCCAGTAACAGAGAAAATGCAGACCTTACACTGCCAGTGACAGAGAAAATGCAGACCTCACAATGGCATAACAGGGAAAGCACAGGCATCACATTGCCACTAACCCAAGAAAATGCAGAGCACGCACTGCCAGTATCAAAGGAAACACTGAACGCACACGGTCAGTAACCCAATAAAATGCAGCCCTCACACTGCAAATGGCAGAGGAAATACAGACCTCTTATTGTCAGTAACAGAGAAAACACAGAATTCACATTGACAGTAAACCAACAAAACGCAGAACGCACGCTGTCAGTAATCCAATGAAATGCTGACCTCACAATGTCAGTAAGAGAAAGCACAGACCTCAAACTGTTGGCAACAGAAAAAACACAGCCCTCACGCTGTTAGTAATGCAATGAAATGCAGACTTCACACTGTCAGTAACCCGAAAACTCAGACCTCAGTCTCCCAGTAACAGAGAAAATGCAGACCTCATACTATCAGTATTCCAATAAAATGCAAACCTCACACTGCTAGTAAAAAATAAAATACCGACCTCACACTGTCATTAACAGAGAAAACGCAGACCTTACACTGTCATTAACAGAGAAAACGCAGATCTCACACTGTCATTAACAGAGAAAACGCAGACCTCACACTGTCATTAACAGAGAAAACGCAGACCTCACACTGTCATTAACAGAGAAAACGCAGACCTCACACTGTCATTAACAGAGAAAACGCAGACCTCACACTGTCATTAACAGAGAAAATGCAGACCTCACACTGTCATTAACAGAGAAAACGCAGACCTTACACTGCCAGTAACAAATAAAATGCAGACTTCTCGTCTTCAGTAAGCCAAAAAAAATGCAGAACTCACACTGACAGTAACAGAGAAAACACGGACCTTGGGTTTTCAGTAACCAATAAAATGCAGCCTTCACACTGTCAGTAACCTGAAAACTCTGATCTCATTTCGTCAGTAACACATAAAACACAGACCTCACACTCCCAGTAAGAGGGAAAATGCAGACCTCATGCTGTCAGTAATCTAATAAAATGCAGACCTCACACTGTCAGTAACAGAGAAAACACCAACTTCACATTGTCAATAACAGAAAATCCACAGTCGATACGCTGCCAGTAACAGATTAAACGCAGGCTTCACATCGTCAGTAAGCCAATAAAATGCAGAATTCACACTGTCAGTAACACAAAAAACACAGAGCTCATACTGACAGTTACAGAGAAAAAAAGACCGTACGCTGCCAGTAACACAGAAAGTGCAGACCTTACACTTCCAGTAACAACGAAAGTATGGATCTCGCATTGTCAGTAAGCCAATAAAATGCAGTCTTCACATTGGCATAAACAGACACTGTTAACATCACTGTTAGTGATTGAAATAACACAGCCCTCATGCTAGTAGTAACACAATAAAACAGAGACCTCACACTGTCAGTAACCTGAAAACTCAGATCTCACACTGTCAATAACAAAGAAAAGACAGACTTTACTGTCAGCAACAATGAAAACATGGACATCATATTGTTAGTAGATGGTAGTGGTTGTTAGAGGCCATTCATCTCAGCCCCAGGACTTTGCTACAGGAGTTCCTCAGGGCAGTGTCCTAGGCCCAATCATCTTCAGCTGCTTCATCAATGACCTTTCCTCCATCATAAGGTCAGAAATGGGGGTGTTCGCGATTGATTGCACAGTGTTCAGTTCCATTTGCAATTCCTCAGTTACTGAAGCAGTCCGTGCCCGCATGCAGCAAGACCTGGACGACATCCAGACTTGGGCTGATAAGTGGCAAGTAACATTTGCGCCAGACAAGTGCCAGGCAATGACCATCTCCAACAAGAGAGAGTCTAACCACCTCCCCTTGACATTCAACGGCATTACCATCACCGAAACCCCCACCATCAACATCCTGGGGGTCACCATTGACCGGAAACTTAACTGGACCAGCCACATAAATACTGTGGCTACAAGAGCAGGTCAGAGGCTGGGTATTCTACGAGGCACAAGTCAGGAGTGTGATGGAATACTCTCCACTTGCCTGGTTGAGTGCAGCTCCAACAACACTCAAGAAGCTCGACACCATCCAGGACAAAGCAGCCCGCTTGATTGGCACCCCATCCACAACCCTAAACATTTAGGGGGGAGGAGCTAAATACGATTAAAATCACTAAGGAATTGGTACTCAGTAAATTAATGGGACTCAAGGCGGATAAATCCCCTGGACCTGATGGCTTACATCCTAGGGTCTTGAGGGAAGTGGCAGTGGGGATTGTGGATGCTTTGGTAATAATTTTCCAAAATTCTCTGGACTCGGCAAAGGTCCCGGCAGATTGGAAAACTGCCAATGTAACACCCTTATTTAAAAAGGGTAGTAGGCAGAAGGCTGGAAATTATAGACCAGTTAGCCTAACATCTGTGGTGGGTAAAATTTTGGAGTCTATTATTAAGCAGACAGTAATGGAACATTTAGATAAACATAATTTAATAGGACAAAGTCAGCATGGCCTTATGAAGGGGAAATCATGTCTGACAAATTTGCTTGAGTTCTTTGAGGACATAACGTACAGGGTGGATAAAGGGGAACCAGTGGATGTAGTGTATTTGGACTTCCAGAAGGCATTCGACAAGGTGCCACATAAAAGATTATTGCTCAAGATAAAGAATCACTGGATTGGGGGTAATATTCTGGCATGGGTGGAGGATTGGTTATCTAACAGGAAGCAGAGAGTTGGGATAAATGGTTCATTCTCGGACTGGCAACCAGTAGCCAGTGGTGTTCTGCAGGGGTTGGTGCTGGGTCCCCAACTCTTTACAATCTATATTAACAATTTGGAGGAGGGGACCGAGTGTAACATATCAAAGTTTGCAAATGATACAAAGGTGGGAGGGAAAGTAGAGAGTGAGGAGGACATAAAAAACCTACAAGGGGATATGGACAGGCAGGGTGAGTGGGCGGAGATTTGGCAGATGCAATACAATATTAGAAAATGTGAGGTTATGCACTTTGGCAGGAAAAATCAGAGAGCAAGTTATTATCTTAATGGCGAGAAACTGGAAAGTACTGCAGTACAAAGGGATCTGGGGGTCCTAGTGCAAGAAAATCAAAAAGTTAGTATGCAGGTGCAGCAGGTGATCAAGAAGGCCAACAGAATGTTGGCTTTTATTGCTAGGGGGATAGAATATAAAAACAGGGAGGTATTGCTGCAGTTATATAAGGTATTGGTGAGACCGCACCTGGAATACTGCATACAGTTTTGGTCTCCATACTTAAGAAAAGGCATACTTGCTCTCGAGGCAGTACAAAGAAGGTTCACTCGGCTAATCCCGGGGATGAGGGGGTGGACATATGAGGAGAGGTTGAGTAGATTGGGACTCTACTCATTGGAGTTCAGAAGAATGAGAGGCGATCTTATTGAAACATATAGGGGAGTCTATAACGAGGGGGCACAGATTTAAGGTGAGAGGGGAGAGATACAAAAGGATCCAGAGGGGCAATTTTTTCACTCAAAGGGTGGTGAGTGTCTGGAACGAGCTGCCAGAGGCAGTAGTAGAGGCGGGTACAATTTTGTCTTTTAAAAAGCATTTGGACAGTTACATGGGGAAGATGGGTATCGAGGGATATGGGCCAAGTGCAGGCAATTGGGACTAGCTTAGTGGTATAAACTGGGCGACATGGACATGTTGGGCCGAAGGGCCTGTTTCCATGTTGTAACTTCTATGATTCTATGAAGATTGTGAAGGGGCTTGATCGGGTGGATGCGGTAAGGATGTTCCCAAAGATGGGTGAAACTAGAACTAGGGGGCATAATCTTAGAATAAGGGGCTGCTCTTTCAAAACTGAGATGAGGAGAAACTTCTTCACTCAGAGGGTAGTAGGTCTGTGGAATTTGCTGCCCCAGGAAGCTGTGGAAGTAAAGGGAATTAGGGGTTATGGGGAGCGGGCAGGAAATTGGACATGAAGCTGAGTTCGGATTGGTCAAGGCCCTGTGGGTGGCGGAGTGGGCCCAGGGGTTGAGTGGCCGGGTCCTGCTCCTACTTCTTGTGTTCTTTAGATTTGAGGTTAGGATCAGATCAGCCATGATCTTATTGAATGGCGGAGCAGGCTCGAGGTGCCGATTGGCCTCTCCTGCTCCTATTTCTTATGTTTCTTATGTTCTTATTCACTCCCTTCACCACTGGCGCACCGTGGCTGCAGTGTGTACCATCCACAGGATGCACTGCAGCAACTCGCCAAGGCTTCTTCGATAGCACCTCCCAAACCCGCGATCTCTACCACCTAGAAGGACAAGGGCAGCAGGCGCATGGGAACAACACCATCTGCACGTTCCCCTCCAAGTCACACACCATTCCGACTTGGAAATATATCGCCGTTCCTTCATCGTCACTGGGACAAAATCCTGGAACTCCCTTCCTAACAGCACTGTGGGAGAACCTTCACCACACGGACTGCAGCGGTTCAAAAGGTGGCTCACCACCACCTTCTCAAGGGCAATTAGGGATGGGCAATAAATGCTCGCCAGCGACGCCCACATCCCATGAACGAATAAAAAAAGTAACAGAATAAAACAAAGTCTTCACATTGGGAGTAACAGAGAAAATGCCGACCTGCCTGTTAGTAACAGAGAAAACACAGCCCTCACACTGTTAACTAAGAAGAAAATGCAGTCCTCACCGTTAGTAACACAATCAAATGCATTCCTCACACTGTCAGTAACAGAAAACACAGGCCTCACACTGCCAGTAACCTGGAAACTGAGACTGCACACTGTCAGTAACACAATAAACACAGACCTCACACTGTCAGCAACAGAGACACTGCAGACTTCACACTCCCTGTAACAGAGAAAATGCAGACCTCATACTGTCAGTAACAGAAAACACAGACCTCCTATTGTCAGTAAACCAACAAAATGCAGAACTCACAGTCAGTAACACAGAAAACACAGACCTCACACTGCCAGTAACGCAGAAAATGTAGACCTTACATTGCCAATAATCCAATAAAATGCAGACCTCACACTGCCAGTAATAGATAAAACACAGCTTCACAATGTCAATAACCCAATAAAATGCAAACCTCACATTGTCAGTCACAGTGAAACCAGACATTATGCAGCCATTAACATAGAAAGCGCAGACCTCACGTCGTCAGCACCTGATAAAATGCAGTATTCACAGAGTAAATGCAGACCTCACTGTTAGTAACAGAGAAAAAACAGCCTTCACACTATTAGTTGCACAATAAACCACAGACCTCACATTGTCAGTAACACAGAAAACATACCTCACACTCCCAGTAATAGGGAAAATGCAGAACTCATACTGTCACTAACAGAGAAAACACAAATCTCACATTGTCAGTAACCCAACAAAATGCAGAATTCACACTGTCACTAACACAGAAAACACAAAACTCACACTCCCTGCAACAGAGAAAATGCAGACCACATAATGTCAATAATCCAATAAAATGCAGACCTCACACTGTCAGTAACAGAGAAAACACAGACCTAACATTGTCAGTATTCCAAAAAAATGCAGACCTCACGCTGCCAATAACAAAGAAAATTCAGACACCCCACTGTCAGAAACACAAAAAATGCCTACCTCATGCTGTAATTAACACAGAAAATGCAAACCATACGCTGCCAGAAACACAGAAAATGCAGAGCTCACATTATCTGTAATACAGAAAATGCAGACATTACACTCCCAGTAACACATAAAATGCAAACCGTACACTGTCAGTAATACAGAAACTGCAGACCTTACACTCCTAGTAACACAGAAAACGCTGACCTCACACTCACAGTAACACAGAAAATGCAGACCTTACACTGTCAGTAACACATAGAAAACACAATCCTCACACTGTCACTAACACAGAAAACGCTGACCTCACATTGCCAATAACACAGAAAATATATCATGGTATCATAATAGGTACAGCACAGGAAGGGACCTTTCAGTCCTTGGTGCCTGTGCCTACTCTTTGAAAGAGCTGTGCAATTAGACTAATTCCCCTGCTCTTTCCCCATAGCCCTGTAAATTCTTTTCCCTTCAAGTATTATCCAATTCCCTTTCAAAAGTTACTATTGAATCTGCTTCCACCGCCCTTTCAGGCAGTGAATTCCAGATCATTACAACTCGCTGCGTGAAAAAAAGTTTCCTCATGTTCCCTCTGGTTCTTTTGCCAATCACCTTAAATCTGTGTCCTCTGGTTACCGACCCTTCTGTCTCTGGAAACGGTTTCTCCTTATTTACTCTATCAAAACCCTTCATGATTTTGAACACCTCTATCAAATCTCCTCTTAACCCTCTCTGCTCTAAGGAGAACAATCCCAGCTTCTCCAGTCTCTCCACATCACTGAAGTCTCTCATCCCTGTTGCCATTCTAGTAAATCTCTTCTGCACCCTCTCTAAGGCCTTGACATCCTTCCTAAAGTGAGGTGCCTAGAATTGAACACAATACTCCAGCTGCGGCCTAACCCGTGTTATAGAAAGGTTTAGAATAACTTCCTTGCTTTTGTACTCTATGCCTCTATTAATAAAGCCCAGGATCCCATATGCCTTTTTAACAGCCTTCTCAATTTGTCCTGCCATCTACAAAGATTTGTGTGCATACACCCTCATGTCTCTCTGTTCCTGCACTCCATTTAAAATTGTACCATTTAGTTTATATTGCCTCTCCTCATTCTTCCTACCAAAATGAATCACTTCACACTTCTCTGCATTAAATTTCATCTGCCATGTGTCTGCCCATTTCACCAGCCTATCTATGTCCTCCTGAAGTCTGTTAGAAACATAGAACATAGAAATAAAGGAACATGTTACTATCCTTCTCTTGTTTACTACATTTCCGAGTTTCATGTCATCTGCAAACTTTGAAATTATACCCTCTAAATCCAAGTCCAGGTCATTAATATAGACAAAAAGAGCAGTGGTCCTAATACTGACCCCTGGGAAACACCACTGAAAAAAAAGTACTAGAGAAATTAATGGGACTAAAAGCCGACAAATCCCCTGGACCTGATGGCCTACATCCGAGGGTTCTAAAAGAGGTGGCTGCAGAGATAGTGGATGCATTGGTTGTGACCTTCCAAAATTCCCTAGATTCTGGAATGGTCCCCGTGGATTGGAAGGTAGCAAATGTAACCCCGCTATTCAAGAAAGGAGGGAGAGAGAAAGCTTTGAGAGAAAGCTTGTGAATCTTTGGAATTCTCTACCCCAGAGGGCTGTGGACGCTCAGTCATTGAGTACATTCAAGGCTGAGATCGAGAGATTTTTGGAATTTAAGGGAATCAAGGGATATTGGGATTGGGCAGGAAAGTGGAGTTGAGGTCGAAGGTCAGCCATGATCTTATTGAATGGCGGAGCAGACTCGAGAGGCTGTCTGGCTACTCCTGCTTCTTATTCTTGTGTTCTTAATTCTCTCTAGTCTGAAAAACAACCGTTCACCACTACTGTCTGGTTTCTGTCGCTCAGCCAATTTAGTATCCACAATCCCTTTAATCTTATGGGTTTAATTTTGCTAACAAGTCTATTATGTGGTATTTTGTGAAATGCTTTTTGAAAGTCCATATACACAACATCAACTGCACTACACTCATCAACGCTCTCTGTTACTTCATCAAAGAACTCAATCAAGATACTCAAACACGATTTTCATTTAATCTAAGGACAATTGGAAGATTGTGGCCAGAGTCTCTGCAATTTCCACCCTTACTTCCCTCATTTAGTCCTCAAACTGTCAGTGACACAGAAAATGCAGACCTCACACTGCCAGAAGCACACAAAATGCAGACCTCACACTGTCATCAATATGGAAAATGCAGAACTCACACTGCCAGTAAAACAGAAAATGCAGACTTCACACTGTCTGTAACAGAAAACCTGCATTAATAAAGATAATGCTGAACTTACACTGTCAGTAACACAGAAAATGTAGACCTCACGCTGTCAATACCACAGGAAGTGTAGACCTCATACTGTGAGCAACAGAAAACACAGAGCTCAGATTGCCATTAACACAGGAAATGCAAAACGTACACTGCCAGAAAGACAGAAAATGCAGAACTCAAACTGCCAGAAACAAAGAAAATGCAGACCTCACATTGCCAGTTACACAGAGAATGCAGAAATTAAGTTGCCAATAACAGAAAACTCTTTCTGTCAGTAAGCCAAAAAACGCAAACCTCAAACTCGCAGTAACACAGAAAATGCAGTCCTCACACTGTCAGTAACGCAGAAAATGCTGACCTCACATAGTAAGTAACGCTGAAAATGCAGACATCACACTGCCAGTACAAGCGAAAACACAGAATTCATACTGTCAGTAACACAGAAACTGCAGCCCTTACACTGCGAGTATCAGAAAGTGCAGACTGTACACTGCCATTAAAAAATATACTGCAAATCTCACACTGTCAGTAACACAATAAATGCAGACCTCACACTGTATGTAACGCATAAAATGCAGACCTCACACTACCAATAACAGAAAACGCAGATCTCACTGTCAGTAACTAAGAAATGCTGACCTCACACTGTCTGTAAAACAGAGAATGTAGACCTCACTGTGTCAGTTCCACAGAAAATGCAGACCTCAATAACTACAACAACAAGAAAAACTTGCATTTATGTAACGCTTTTAATGTAGTAAAACATCCCAAGCTGCTTCACATGAGTGATTATCAAACAAAATTTGACACCGAGCCACATAAGGAGATATTAGGATAGGTGACCAAAAGTTTGGTCAAAGTGGTAGGTTTTAAGGGGCGCCTTAAAGGAGGAGAGAGAGGGAGAGAGGCAGAGAGGTTTAGGGAGGGAATTCCAGAGCTTAGGGCCCAGACAGCCGAAGGCACGGCCGCCAATGATGGAGCGATGAAAATCGGGGGATGCGCAAGAGGCCAGAATTGGAGAAGTGCAGAGATCTCAGAGGGTTGCAGGGCTAGAGGAGGTTACAGAGATAGGGAGGGGAGAGGCCATGGAGGGATTTGAAAACAAGGATGAGAAATTTAAATCGAGGTGTTGCCAGACCGAGAGCCAATGTAGGTCAGCGAGCACAGGGGTGATAGGTGAACGGGACTTGTTGCGAGTTAGGATACAGGCAGCAGAGTTTTGGATGAGCTCAAGTTTATGGAGGGTGGAAGATGGGAGGCCGGCCAGGAGAGCATTGGAATAGTCCAGTCTCGAAGTAACAAAGGCATAGATGAGGGTTTCAGCAGCAGATGAGCTGAGTAGAGGCGGAGACGGGCGATGTTATGGAGGTGGAAGTAGGCGGTCTTGGTGATGGAGAGGCCATGGGGTCGGAAGCTTATCTCAAGGTCAAAAAAGATGCCAAGGTTGCGAACATTCTGGTTCATCAGCGTACATGTGATATCTGACATTATGTTTTTGGACGATGTCGCTGAGGTGCAGCATGTAGATGAGAAGTAGGAGGGGGCCAAGGATAGATCTTTGGGAGACTCCAGAGGTGCAGGAGCGGGAAGAGAAGCCATTGCAGGAGATTCTCTGGCTACGACTGGATAGACAAGAATGGAACCAGGCGAGCGCAGTCCCACCCAGCTGGACGATGGAGGAGAGGCGTTGGAGGAGGATGGTGTGGTCAACCGTGTCAAAGGCTGCAGACAGGTCGAGAAGGATGAGGAGGGATAGTTTACCACGGTCACAGTCACATAGGGTGTCATTTGTGACTTTGATAAGGGCCGTCTCAGTACTGTGGCAGGGGCGGAAACCTGATTGGAGGGATTCAAACGGCAAAAATGGGCACGGATTTGGGAGGCGACAAATTATTCAAGGACTTTGGAGAGGAAAGGGAGGTTGGAGATGAGGTGGTAGTTTGCAAGGACAGAGGGGTCAAGGGTGGTTTTTTGAGGAGGGGGGGTGATGACGGGTGATTTGAAGGGAAGGGAGACAGGACCCAAGAAGAGGGAACCGTTAACAATATCAGCTAACATGGGGGCTAGGAAGGGAATTTGGTGGTCAGCAGTTTAGTGGGAATAGGGTTGAGGGAGCAGGAGGTGAGTCTCATGGTCAAGATGAGCTCAGAGAGGGCATGAGGGGAGACAGGAGAGAAACTAAAGAAAGATGTGAGTTCAGGGCTAGGGCAGGAGGGAGCCTTAGGGGAAGTTTGGCTTGGTGGGCTAGGGGAAGGGAGGGAAGTGGCAGAGGCAGCTGAACGATGGTCTCAATCTTAGTGACAAAGACGTCCATGAGCTCCTCGCAGTTGTTGTTGGAGGTGAGGGTGGAGGGGTCAGGGGAGAGGGGTTTAAAAAGACGGTTTGTAGTGGAGAAGGGAAGCCGGGGGGTTATCTTTGCATTCCAGGATGATCCTGGAATAGTGGGCAGTTTTGGCAGAGGAGAGCAGGACCCGATAGTGCTTTATGTGATCCAGACAGATCTGGCGATGAATGGCTAAACCAATTGTCTGCCATAAACGTTCAAGACTGAGAACCTTGGACTTAAGGGAGCAGAGATGGGGGTCATACTGGGGGGAATGACCAGGGTGAGAGAGAGTAATGGTTTTAACGGGGACAAGGGCATCAAAGATGGAGGTGAGGGTGTGATTGAGCAGATTGGTAGCTGCAGAAATGTCATGGTGAATGGAGGGCCAAAGGCTAGTTGGGAATTTGAAAGTGCCGTTGTAAGTGACCTGAGGGAGAGTTTTTTTTCCAGGGGTGAACACGGAAGGAAGTGGAGTTCGCAGGGAGAAGGGGGATGTGGATGGAGGATCAAGGAAGTGATCAGATATGGCCTTATCCGTGATTGACACGATGGGAGTAGAGAGGACACATGAGATGGTAAGGTCGAGGGAGTGGCCATGATTATGGGTAGGGGAGTTTATATGGAGGGAGAGATTAAGGGAGGATAGGAGGGCAGTGAACTCAGAGGAGAGAGAGGAGACCTCACATTGTTAATATCGCAGAAAATGCAGATCTCACACTCGCAGTAACACAGAAAATGCTAATTCACACTGCCAGTAACCCAAAAAACACAGACCTCACACTGCCAGTAACACAGAAATAGCAGATCTTACACTGTTAGTTATACAGAAAATGCAGACCTCACACTGCTGAAAACATAGAAAATGCAGACCTCATGCTACCAGTAACATTGAAAATGCAGACCTCACACTGTCAGTACCTGAAAACACAGACCCCACACTGCCAGTAACAGATAAAATGCAGACTTTGCCCTGTCAGTAACCCAAGAAAACACAGATTTCATATTACCAGTAAAGCAGAAAACACAGAACTCACTGACAGAAACACAAAAAATGCAGACCTCACACTGCCAACAATAACAAAAATGCAGACCTCACACTGTCAGTAACTCAATAAAACTCACAAACTCTGTCAGTGACAGAGAAAGCACAGACTTCATTCTGAAAGAAACAGAGAAAACACAGACTTCATTCTGAAAGAAACAGAGAAAACACAGACGGAGCACTGTTAGTAACACAGAAAATACCCTGCCAGTAAATGAAAACACAGACCTTACACTGTTAGTAACACTGAAATGCAGGACTCACACTGTCAGTACTCCAAAAAAACACAGACCTCACACTACCAGTAATGCAGAAAATGCTGATCTCACAATGTCAGTAATACAGAAAAGGCAGACCTCACACTTTCAGTCACAGAGGAAACGCAGACCTCATATTGTCAGTAACAAAGAAAACGCAGACCTCACACTGTCAGTAACATGGAAAATGCAGACCTCACACTGTCAGTAACAGAGAAAATGCAGACGTTGCCCTCAGAGTAACACAGAAAATGCTGAACTCCAATTGTCGGCAACACAGAAAATGCAATCCTCACACTGCCAAAAACACAAAAAATATAGACCTCAAACTGCCAGTAACACAGAAACTGCTGACCTTACACTGTCAGTAACAGAAAACACGGACCACAGAAAATGCAGATCTCACACTCAAAGTAACACAGCAAACGAGGACCTCACACTGTCAGTAACACTGAAAATGCAGACCTCACATTGTTAGTAACGCAGAAAATACCGACCTCACACTACCAGTAACACAGGAAATACAGTCAGTCACTGAAAACGCAGACCTCATACTGCCAGTGAACAGAGAAACACAGAGCTTACTCTGCTGGTAACCAGAAAACCCAGATCTTACACCGCCAGTAAGCGAGAAAAACGCAGATCACACTTTGCTAATAATATAGAAAACACAGACTGCACTCTTTCATTGACATGGTCACACTGACCCAGTCATATAATTGAACCAGTCTCACACTGCACTTGTCACCCACACCCCCTGCTCAGATTGCTACTAAGATACAATGCTCAACCTCACACTATCATGGACACAGAGAAAGGTCTTAACTGGACTTTTAGTGAAATCAATTTGGTTTCTTTGTGTTTAATGATATTTTTACTTGTATATTTGTAAAGGATGTTAATAATAGAAAAATGTTAATGCTAAGAATAGAGGGCGCTAAATTGGGCCGTGTAGCGCACATTGTTTCGGTGCTACACGGCTCTCACGCACGTTTCCAGCGTGACGTGCGCCAGACGCCATCTTGGTATAGGAGTTAGCGCAGGCGCAGATAACGAACGCTGGAATCATGTAAAGTAGGGAGAAAATGGCTTCAATCAGTGTGCAACGCTGATTTAAAGTGATAGACACCATTTTGGGACTTAACGCTCAACTCAACGCACAGTCTTAACCCCAACCATCTGAACATGTCTTAGAGTGCCTGGAGGACCCCCCCACCAGCGCTATTTAAAGGGACCATGCAGGATTTACAGGTTAGTGGCTGGATTATTGCCTCTGGCTGCCGAGACATTTGTAACTGTTTTTGGATGTTTCCTACCCTTGAATACTAGGAGGCGGGGACATAGCCTAACATTTAGAGCCAGGACGTGCGGGAGTGAAGTTAGGAAATGCTTCTACACTTAAAGGGTGGGAGACGTTTGGAACGCTCTTCTGTAGACGGCAGTTGATGCTAGCTCACTTGTGAATGTTAAATCTGAGATTGATAGATCTCTATGAACCATGGGTATTAAGGGATATGGGGCTAAGGCGGGTATATGGAGTGAGGTCACAGGTCCACCATGATCTCATTGAATGGTGGAACAGGCTCGAGGGGCTAAATGCCACGGCCACTTGCTGCCTCTTGATATGCGCCACCTTCTCCTGCAAGAAAGCGGGACGTGTGCCTGGGTGATGGGCCTGTCATGGTTGAATAGCTGCCAGTGTGTGTGGCCTGTGAGTTGTGGGTGGGCAGCTTGAAACAGTGGTAATGTGTAAGGGTGAGAGGAAGCATCTGATTGGAAGAGTTGAGTACTGATGGGAAGAGTTTATTGGTGTGTGGGTGATGGGGGTGTAGTGTGTGGGGCAGTTGGTGGGAGACGCCACTTGACAGTTGACCGCACTCACCTTGACCACTCATGTCAAAGCATTGAACTTCTTCCTGCGCTGCATCCATGTTCATGATGCTGTGCCTCTGGCATTGACTTCATCCCCCGCTGCCTCCCGCTGCCTTTTGAATATATGTCTGGAGGGCCTCTTGCCCCACCTCCCACCACCTCCCCACTGCGGATATTAGAGTCATAGAGTCATAGAGTTATACAGCACGGATAGAGGCCCTTCGGCCCATCGTGTCCGCGCCGGCCATCAGCCCTGTCTACTCTAATCCCATATTCCAGCATTTGGTCCGATAGAGATATTGGATGTCCCTCCTTCTGTCCACCTTTTGCACCCAAGGTCTCTAGTGCATCATCAGAGAACCTTGGTGCACGCACTCTCACAGGCCTGGTACCAACTCAGATCGGCAGATTGGTGAGGTCTGGCGTGCAGATTGGAGGATGTGGGATTTAGTAGCGCGCAACCTTTATTCAATGATTTAACATAACTCATCAGTGTGTAAACATAGGGATGGGATCTGCATCTGTGTTTTGCATGTACAATGTCTGATCTCCATTCAGACTCCATGCAGACAGTAGACTGTTATTTTCATCAAATAACAGGTACCAGCTACCTTTAAGAGATTTCTAAGAAACATCCTCCCTTTAAGAGATTGAGCTCCCTCTGGTGGTGGAAAGTGTGAATTGCATTGATTCATTGTGCAAGGCCCGGAAAGGAACGCTGATTGCAGGTAAGTGCTCCCTTGGGTCCAAACTTGCATCCTGCCTGCGCAGGGTCCGTCGGGCGCAGGGTGTTAGCACATCGCGCTACCACCGCCCAAAATGGACCCCTATTGAATTTTCCCCCATTATATCTATCTTTGGGTATTCATTGAACTTTCAGGTGAAAGTATAACACGGCCAGATTAAGAAAAATGTTGTTGTCTTTGCTGCAACAGTTTGTCAGAATCCCAACATCATCTCCTTACAGGGAGTGGTGAGAATGTGGAACTCACTGCCACATGGATTTGTTGAAGCGATTCAGGAATTTTCCCCTTCGATTGGAAAATTGCCAATGTCACTCCATTATTTCAGAAGGATGGGAGAGATGGACCAGGAAATGATTGACCTATGAGTCTAACGTCTGTTGTGGGGAAGCTACTAAAATCTGTTATTAGGGACAGAGTGACTGAGCACTTAGAAAAATATGAACTGATCAGAGAGAGCCAGCATGGATTTGTAAAGGGTAAGTCATGTCTGACGAACCTAGATGAATTTTTTGAATAGGTAACTAACGTGGTAGATAAGGGACTGTCTATCGATGTTACTTATATGGACTTCCAGGGGGCATTCGATAAGGTTCCACATAAGAGACTGTTAACAAAAATAAGAGCGCATGGAATTGGAGGCAACCTATTGATATGGATAGGGAATTGGGTAGGGGGTAGGAGACAGAGAGTAAGGATAATGGGGATGTACTCCAATTGGCAGGATGTGACTAGTGGTGTCCCCCAGGGATCTGTACCGGGGCCTCAGCTTTTCACGATATTTATAAATGACTTAGATGAAAGAATAGAGAGCCGTATATCCAAGTTTGCTGACAACAGTAAGTTAGGTGGTACTGTAAATATTGTAGATGGGAGCAGAAAGTGGCAAAGGGACATTGATAGATTAAGTGAGTGGGCAAAACTGTGGCAGATGGAGCTCAATGTGGGGGAGTGTGAGGTCATCCACTTTGGACCTAAGAAAGATAGATCAGAGTATCTTCAAAATGGTCAGAAGCGAGGAACTGTGGATGAGCAGAGAGATTTAGGGATCCAAGTACAGAAATCACTAAAAGCTGGTGGACAGGTACAAAAAATAATTAAAAAGGCCAATGGAATGTTGGCTTTTATCTCAAGAGGGCTGGAATACGAAGGGGTGGAAGTTATGCTACTGTTGTATAAAGCTCTGGTTATACTTCATTCAGAGCACTGCATTCAGTTCTGGGCACCGCACCTCAGGAAGGATATACTGGCCTCGGGAGGGGTGCAGCGCAGATTCACCAGAATGATACCGGGGATAAAAAGGTTAGACTAGGCTTCTATTCCCTTGCGTATAGAAAATTAAGAGGTGATCTAATTGAGGTGTTTAAGATGATTAAAGGACTTAATAGGGTAGGTAGAGAGAAACTATTTCCTCTGGTGGGGGAGTCTAGAAGCTAGGCCGTTCAGGGGTGATGTCAGGAAGCACTTCTTCATATAAAGGGTCGTGGAAATCTGGAACTCTCGCTCCCAAAAAGCTGAGGTGAAATGAAAATTTCAAAACTGAGATTGATAGATTTTTGTTAGACAAGGGTGCTATGGGACATGGAACCAAGACGTGATCTAATTAAATGGCAGAACAGGGGATGAGTGGCCTCCTCCTGTTCCTATAAGCAGATAGTATTGGAACATTTAAGGGGAAGCTTGATGTACACATGACAGAATCGAGGGTTGGGGGAAGGGTGGGTAGAGGTAATTAGGGTGGGCGGAGGCTCGTGTGGAATATAATCCCCAGCATAGACCAGTTGGGCTGAATGGCCTGTTTCTGTGCTGTAGTTTCTATGTCATGTTCTGCCTGACCTATTCGAATCGGTGAGTCACAAATTAGTGGTGTCTAGTGCTGAGATGCGGACAGTTTTGTTGACTCACAAGGAACTGGGATGGGACTGGCCAAATGATTTTCAATTAGACCCTTGTGTGGACAAAGAGGTGAGACTTTCCCCATCGCTCCTGGTGGGATTCCAACCTGGCACCAAGGGTGAAAGGATGGCACAGAAACATTTCAATTCATGATGATTGAAAGCTGCGTTTCTTTTTTAATGATACAATGACATTATTAATCTGACTATATTTCAAGTTGACTCAAGCTAAAAATAGCGCTCACAGTACCAGGCTGAATTATGTGACAAAATCTGTACATTTTGAAGATTGAAAATGACAGTCAAATATAAATGACTTGAGGTGAGACTGACTGCAGTATAAAATCTCACAAATGGGGACATTCTGAAAGGAAAATTTATGATATGTGAAAGTACTTGTCCCCTTAATTGTTTACAATGTAATAAATGAACTGCTTTCATTCATAAATTAATACCCTTCCTAAATCCGGTTCCCTGACTGTTGCTGTGATCAGAGTCAGGGATATCTCCAGGTTTACACAGTACGAATGATCACACAGTTCTTCGAGCTGAAGAGAACACTGCACCTTCACTGCCAGGAAATAAATCTGAACTGGCAGACTGCACTGAGGTGTCCGCCTATTGATTACGGTGAGAAAGCAGCCAGACACCAAAGCCCTGTTTTTAACACTGGGCGGAATCGGGGGTGGGGGGGCTGCAGGGGCCGAGGCAGGTGGTGAACTGTCCAGCTCCCTGGAGTGTGAGGCCTGGGAGGTTTTAACTGCAGAGCCTCGTTTACCTTCCCCGACACTGGCCCCTTGCTTGAAACCGGCAGGAAGGATGTCACTGCCGGTGGGTGGGAGTCAAAATTCGTGGGAGGCCTGACCATCGCCGGGGACTCAAGGAAACAATCCCCGGCAAGGGAGTAAGCAATCGCAGGGGGTGCGGGGGGGGTGGATGTCTGGGGCAGGGGAGGCCCGAGGAATCCTTGTGGGGCTCGGAGGAGCAGGAGGGGCCCACATGGAACCTTTAAAAATTAAAAAAATCTCAGTTACCTGGGCCAGATGAGGCCAGGATCCAGGCTGACGCCAGAATTTACTGGCGGGTTTGATACTGTGTGGGCCTTAGGCCTGTGTTTAAAATGCAATGCACATCCCGATGATGTCATTGGGATGCAATTTTGCCATTGAAATTAAACTCCCGCTCCTCTTGGGTAATTCTGAGTGCTTGCTTGTGAGTGTGTACTTGTGTATGTGTGCTTTTCGGTGCGTGCTTGTGTGTGTATGTGCTCACTCATGTACATGCTTGTGTGTGTGCACTTGTGTTTGTGTTTGTGTGTGTGTGTGTGTGCATTCATGTATATGCTTGTGTGTGTGTAGTTGTGTGTGTGTACGTGTGTGTGCTTGTGTGTTTGCGTGCTCATGTGTGTGTATGCATTCATGTACGTGCTGGTGTGTGTATATTTATGTACGTGCTTGTGTGTGTTTGTGTACGTGCTTATGTGTGTGTGTGCTTGTGTGCATTCTTGTGTGTATGCGTAAATGCTTGTGTGCGTGCTTGTGTACATCTTGTGTGCGTGTGTTTATGTACGTGCTTGTGTGTGTGTGTGTATGTGTGTCTCTGTGTGGCAGGACTGTCATATGAGGAGAGATTGGGTTGACTCGGCCTGTATTCACTCGAGTTTAGAAGAATGAGAGGGGATTTCATTGAAACGTTTAAAATTCTGACAGGGCTAGACAGACTGGATGCAGGGAGGAAGTTTCCCCTGGCTAGGGGGTCCAGAACGAGGGATCACAGCCTCAGGATACGGGGTAGGACATTTAGGACTGAGATGAGGAGAAATTTCTTCACTTAGAGGGTGGTGAACCTGTGGAATTCTCTACCACAGAAGTCTGTGGAGGCCAAGTCACTGAATATATTTAAGAAGGAGATAGATAGATTTCGAGACACAAAAGGCATCAAGGGGTATGGGGAGAGAGCGGGAATATGGTATTGAGATAGAGGATCAGCCATGATCATATTGAATGGTGGAGCAGGCTCGAAGGGCCGAATGGCCTACTCCTGCTCCTATTTTATATGTTTCTATGTGTGTGTGTTTATATAGAAGAGAATAAGCTGAATAGAGTGATCTAACAACAACTGGCATCAGCAGAAACACGTGATTTCTGGTCCCTGGTGTCTGCAGAAACAGTTGATCACATTGTTTTTCCGGTAACTGTTCCCTCAACAATTGGCAGCAAAGATCCGCTGTGTACTTGACTGGCTCGGTGCAAGTTGCATTTGAGCCAAGCTAGAAAATGAGCAAAGGCCGGACGTCAGCTTCACAAACCGGTCATCTCAGCAACTGCCCTGAACAAAGGTCTGGAACTTAAGGAGGCCAGCGATTCCTGAAAGTGTAGAGGGACATGGGCCTGGGACTAAAGCTCTGGGGATATCTAGACTTTAAGTACTGAAGGAAAATACAAGTATTGAAAGGACAGCATTTAATGTCCAGGGATTAACCCCAGGAAAGTTAACTTTCTGACATTCTATTTACTCCGCTTTCTGGCACTTTTTAACGTGGACATTGCAGCTTTCTTTTCATTTAAAAATGAAGGGACCTTTGTTCAATTTTATCGAAAGCTATTTTCTAGTTCCCATTGTTGGGAGTGAATTGTTTTACTTTGAATTTTAAAACTTCTTTCTCCCAACAGTAGCAGCAGCAAGTAATCCATCAATGGGAGTGAAACATGTTCATCTTTCCTTTTAAAGATGTTGCCAAAAGTTGCCTATTAGCAAACGGGGTATTTGAACCCAGCATCACCGATCACTTCAGTCAGAGCTTAGGCAGCAAATTTAGAACTGGGATAGTCCTTCCAAATGCTGCCCCTTCCCCAGCTGATGGTACATTTTTAGGGGCTCGGGGATTTGCTCCCCTGGAAAACCTTGACTTTTTACATAAAAATGGTGCATTGAAGTTAATGTCAAACATTTTCACACTTCATGTAATTGATGGATTTTTAATTGTAAGAAAAGACATTTGGGTTTTCAACAGACCAACCAGACTCACTTTCCCAAAGCATCACGCCGAGATACCTTACCACTGCCCAAATCCTGCTCCCAGCTTCCCCTCTCCCATGCTGCTCCTGATTTATCTCTCTTCCCCCACCCTACCTGGTCCTGATATTTCCCTTCCCACCCCCCCCACCCCGATCCCACCCCAAAGTAGTGCTCTCTCCTTCCCTTGAATACTGCTCCTGAGCCCTTACTAGCTTGTGCTGGGTTGTGATTGATGATGCTGTACACTATGAGCGAGAATTCTTTCTCACGAGCATTCCCACACACAGTGAAAAGCACAGTCTATGACAGTAGGAGGACCAGCAAGTGGAGCTCAGAAATTGCACCTGGGGAGAGGCTAATCTGAGCTATGATTGAATTTGATATTAGGTTTGAGAGGGAGTAGGGAGAGTCACAGAGTAAGGTTTTAAATTTAAGTAAGGCGAACTTCAAAGGGATGAGAAATGAATTGACTGCAGTAAACTGGGCTAAAGTGTTAAGGGGAAAACCTTAACACTTTAGCACTTAAATAACCATGGTCAACAAATGAGGTAAGAGACAGGATCAAACTAGAAGAAAAGGCAGGGAAAAGTGGAAATCCAGCAGACTGGGAGAGCTATATAGTAAGAAAGGGATACAAAGAAAGACAAAAGAGGTGCAAAAGGGAATATGGGCGTCCATGTACACAAATCTGGAAAAGCTAGTAGACAGGTACAAAGGGCGAATGGATTGTTAACCTTTATCTGAAGGGGAGGAAGCTATGCTTCATTTGTATAGAGCCTTGGTGAGACTCCATCTGGAGTGTTGCATTCAGTTCTGGGCACTGCACTTCATGAAGGATATATTGACCTTGGAGTGTGTACAGCAGTAATTCCTCAGATTAATACCATGGTTTAATGGGTTAAATGATGAGGACAGGTTGCATAAAGTTGGTTTATAATCCTTTGTTTTAGAAGGTTGTGTGATGATCTAATCATGGTGTTTAAAATGATTCGATAGAGTAGATACAGAGAAACTATTTCCTCTCGTGGGGGAATCCAGAACAAAGGGGCCATAATCTTAAAATTAGATCTAGGCCATTTAGGAGTGAAATCAGAAAGCACTTTTTCACACAAAAGGCTGTGGATTCTGGGGGTCAATTGAAATGTTCAATTGACAGATTTTTGTTAAGTATGGATATTAAGGGATACGGATCAAAGGCAGGTAAATGGAGTTGTGCTACAGATGAGCCATGATCTAATAAAATGGTGGAACAGGCTCGAGGGGCTGGATGTCCCATTCCTCATCCTATGTTCCTGTGTTTTTGGTCTTGGGCAGATTCACACAGACAGGATCTCTAGAATGCTGACTATTCTGGATAGTTGGGATGATACAGTTCCTTAACATTGCTGGAATACAGTGACTGCCACAGGCCTTCCTTTTCTGCTGACACTGGGGAGGTAATTTAACCCCCAGCAATGGGTGGGTTGGGGGCAGGTGGGAGGTTAAAATAATAGTTTTTTGGAGCCGGACCGCATCCCGGTTCCAATGTGGACACTTCCGAGTTTGACCCAGGCAGGTTTCACATCGAACGCACAACAGACACCAGGAAATCCTGCCCCCACTTAAAGCCGATACATAAAGGGGCAATATACCTCATCGAGATACTTGAGGTACTTAATTCTTTGTGTATTGGAAAACTTAAATGAGGTTCGGGTTTCCCATCGCTTCTGATTCACATCAGGTGAAAGCAGGCGGGAAGGGCCAGATCCATGAGGTGAGGGCCTTTATTGCGCTGCTTGTGGGCCCAGAGGAGCAGGAGTGCTTCATCCAGGCCCAACAAGCTTACCTGGCCACAGGAACCCCTCGATCGGCTGACTCCCCCCCCCCCTCATTATTGGGCCCCCCCTCCACCGATGCTGGAACCCCCGATCCCCGATGCTGGACCCTCCCGTTCCCAATGCTGGCTGGATCCCTGATCCCATTGTTGGCTGGCCGCCCCCCTAGCCCTGATCCCAATGCTGGCTGGACCCTCCTGATGTCGTCTACATCCCCCCACCTCCTCCTCCCACTCCTCTGATTTTGTCCACGGCCCACAATCTCTCTCTCCCTCCCGCTCCCCTCTCCGACTTGCGGCAGCTTTCCCTCCCATCAGGCAGCGAGCCTGTCAATCCGGCTGCCCGGCCTGTGGGAAACCCGGAAGCAAAAATACTTATCTTCAATTGAGTTGCCATCGCAGATCACAACGCACTCATTTGGCTTTTGGGTTCGCCACGTGAAAATCTAGGGACGGGCTGGGTTCTCGGCTCCAAGTTAAAATCATGCCCTGGGCCTTGAGATCCAGGAATGCTGGTTAAAATATAACCAGCTGGTTAAATGTAGTCAAGAGGTAAATAAAGGTACACAATAACTTAGCCATGGGATGCCAGCCAATCAAACATGGCACTGACATCATGTGATTAATTGGGATGGAGACATTTCCACCATTCGTAGAAGCCCAAATGTGCGTGAGAGAACCATGGAGAGAAAGCGACTTGTTTTGTGTGGCATTTTATTTCAGTGTGAAGTATGGACAGGGTGATATATTTGGATAACTTTATCACTAGGTTTGTTGTACATGGCAGTAACATATCAAGAAGCTCAGAGAATGCTACAATCTGCAAGAACAAAGCAGTGGAGGAATTGTATTTAATTTAATATTGCACCTAATCATATATTTTACAGCTTGGAAATGTAATTCTGTATGTGTTCTCCTATTTATGATATGCAGAAATAATTACTGCTTTTCAAAAATCAGCATAAAAGTTAATTTCCAGCAGTAGCAGACTGCATCGTATAATTCGTTCTTTGGTGAGTCGAACTTCTTTTACACAGATTTTTCTGGGGGGTTACGCAGCTTGCACATATCATGTAGATATGTTTACTGATACTGGGATGCAAATAATGTTTAAACACCCGACAGCTGTCGTAGAAAGCTACAGCACTTCAGTTCACTGTAGAACCTAAGACTAATTATGAAGCTGAGATATATTAAAGATAGTGAGCAGTGTAATCCACACACTGATGAGCTGTACACAGATAGGCTGACATGCTTGCCTACACTACAACAATGTCTGAACCTCAACAGTAATCCATTGATTCTAAAGTGCTTTCAGACATGCTGAGGAAATGATAAGGTGGTGGTGGTATATGCCTTGTCAGCTTGGCTTAGTGGTAGCACTCTTGCGTCTGAGTCAATAGGTTGTAGGTTCAAGCTCCCACTTAAGCACATAATCTAGGCTGACACATTAGTGCAGTACTGAGCGAGTGCTACTTTCTAGATGGATGTAATAGATCCTGTGACCCCCATTTGAAGAAGAACAGGGGTGTTCGCCTAGTGTCCTGGGCAACAATTATCCCTCAAACACCGAAACAGATTACCTGGTCATTTATCTTGCTTGCTATTTGTGGCAGCTTGCTCTTGGCGAGGTGATTCATGGCCTTGGAAGGAGAATGATTGGCTGCAGAAAGACGGTAAGTGGTGTCGGTCGTCTGGCAGAGGATGTAAGTAGCCCAATTTCCAACGGGTAATCACAGTGAAAAAAAACTAATTATAATTAGCACCAAGTTTTCAGTCTTACTTAGTACAGGATGTATGAAAGTGTCTGGTGTATTAAATGGAGGTGCCACAATGATCCATTAGGGGTCCACTTCTGGTGTTATGGTCAAGGTGTGCCTCTGAGGAGCGACAAAGCCTCACTTTGCGTCTGATCCGTGACAAAAAAATAGTAGATTCTAGTTGATTGCCTGTGCCGTTGCACATGGAAAGTCAAGACTAAATGTAGACTTCAGTCACGATCCTTGGCTAAACGCTCCCCCTCCCTCGAGCCATCCTTCTTCACCCACCCCCAATCCACCCTCTTCCTCCTGCATCGTCCTTCTCTCCCCCGAACCACCCTTCTTAAGCTCCACAATCCACCCTTCTTCCCCTGAACCATACTGCTGCCAATATTCAATGCACAGATCTGTTTGTTTAGGAACTGTGGTGTGTGAGTGGCAAAAATGTATTTCTTCATTTATCTACCAGTATTGGGTAAGGAGCACACTACTATTTATTTATTTATTTATTTTACAGGAACTGATCATAAAACATGTACTTCACCACCTCTGAGCGCTTCTCTTATAAACTTCTTAGCAAATTCTTTCAACAGAAATGTCTAGCCCTCCCTGACTCCCTGGCTGCAGCATCCCACCCCCATCACCAACATCACAGGCAGTGTAGTTTATCAAATAATCCAATGTGACTGAAGTCAGCCTATGTTATGTTGTAAGGGGCTGAAATTCTACTTGGGCCTAGGTGGACCTGGAGAGGGTCAACTGACCAGGGACTGGAAAATGTGGCAGAAACAGGTTGTGCCTAAGATTCTACCCCATGTTTATGGTCCAGCCATTTTCCAACCAGGTTGGGGGGGGGAGGGGCATGGACGGATCTTCTGCCCAACCCCACCTCAAAGGGACGTGTCTGGAGGACTTCCTAGGGTAGCTTGGGGACTCTGTCCTTTATGCCCTTTAAAGGCCGCGACAGAGCTCTCGCCAGCTGAGAGCAGACGTGAGTCTGGGAGAGACTGCAGACCTTGCCAGAAGTATGATTAACTTATGCTGCCAATGTTATGGGGGGAGGGGGACTTTTGGCAGGGAGCACAACCTCACTTCAATGGAAAGGGAAATCGGGTGGGGTTTATAACGGGCAGCCGACCTGCTATTGCCTGTTCTGTGTTCGCGCTGAAAGTGAATTTTACTCCTGTTGGAGCTGAAGATCTTCCATGGTCAGGGCCTCTTTGGTCCAGGAAGGGTCTCAAGGTAACCCAGTTGCAGAGCCTAGTGCCACTCCGGTTTCCAGCAGACAGATTGGGCCGGATGCCTCCAATGAGCCTTTACAGGTGTAGGCTGCTACCACTCCATCTCCGCCATTTAGGATGGGAACATCGTTCTACAGTTTGGGTGACCACGGGCTCTGCTCTGCTTCACACCGGTAGAAGGGACCTTCGGAATCTCAGCCCTTGCATTGTTTTAGGGAAAGGTTCGCTGTGATCTGCACATTGTCACCATGACTGTGACTGTAACCATGGTGAACTATCCCTTCTCATCCTTCTCGACCTGTCTGCAGCCTTTGACATGGTTGACCCCATCATCCTCATCCAACACCTCTCCTCCGTTGTCCAGCTGGGTGGGACTGCGCTCACCTGCTTCCATTCCAATGTATCCAGTCGTAGCCAGAGAATCTCCTGCAATGGCTTCTTTTCCTGCTCCTATGCTGTTACCTCTGGAGTCCCTCAAGGATCTATCCTTGGCCCCCTCCTATTTCTCATCTACATGCTGCCCCTCAGCGACATCGTCCGAAAACACGTCAGGTTCCGCATGTCCGCTGACAACACCCAGCTCTACATCAGCTTTCGACCCTTCCATTGCCTTTGATTTCTCACGCTGCTTGTCTGACATCCGGTATTGGATGAGCAGAAATGTCCTTTAATTAAATATGGAGAAGATCGAAGCCATTGTCTATTTGACCCTGAAATGAGCTTCCAATACCATATCCTCTCTATCAACAAAACCACCTACTTCCACCTCCGTAACATCGCCCATCTCCACCCCTGCCTCAGCTCAGCTGCTGAAACCCTCTTCCATGCCTCTTTATCTCTAGACTCAATTATTCCAATGCTCTCCTGCCGGCCTCCCACCTTGCACCCTCCATAAACTTGAGCTCATCCAAAACTCTGCTGCCCGTATCCTAACTCACACCAAGTCCCGTTCATCCATCACCCCTGTGCTCGCTGACCTACATTGGCTCCCGGTTTGGCAAAGCCTCGATTTTAAAATTCTCATCCTTGTTTTCAAATTCCTCCATGGCCTCACCCCTCCCTACCTCTGTAACCTCCTCCAGCCGTACAACCCTCCGAAATCTCTGCGCTCCTCCAATTCTGGCCTCTTGCGCATCCCCAATTGTCTTTGCTTCACCATTGGCTACCGTGCCTTCAGCTGCCGAGGCCCTGTGCTTTGGGAATTCCCTCCCTAAACCTCTCTGCCTCTCTCTCCTCCTTTAAGACGCTCCATAAAACCTACCTCTTTGACCAGGCATTTGGTCACCTGTCCTAATATCTCCTTTTGTGGCTCAGTGTCAAATTTTGTTTGATAATCGCTCCTGTGAAGTGTCTTGGGATGTTTTTAGTACATTAAAGGCACTATATAAATGCAAGTTGTTGTTGTCTGCTGGGCCTGAACACTGTCTGCCCGAATGCCATTCAGTTTACTCAATTGTCCAAAGAAGTTATTTGTTTCAAATCTAACTAGCATTATTAGGAAGTAAGGTTGTTGCTGTAATAGTGTGACCCTTTGTACAGTGTGAAACTGATGTTAAGTTGGCATCATTGTACTTCAAAATATTCATATAATTTTAGATTTCCTATCATTGCATGTCCTAGGATGTGAGCTGTATCATGTATAATGCATTGAATGTACGGACAACTGAAGGAACCGACCTTGAATGTGGTCGCTATTTTTGTGGGCAACATCAGGAAGAAGTTGAACTTAAAAGTGAAGGGTAGGATTCAGCCCCTCAGTTCCTCCTGAATCCCGAGCAGTCAGACGGGGAACCTCCATAATCAAAATTAACATTTGAGTACCTAAGAACTTTACCGATATTTCTGGGGGAGTGCTCATTCGAATATTCACATTTTTAATGGTCAAAAGACCGTGTCAAGCTCTCTGGAAGCAGAATCTTTGGAGAGAATGATTTAACCCCTTGCAATTTGTAATTGATTATATGCTCAGTAGGAATCTTGACCTAAACATAAGTCTTTTTTCTTATGCTTCATTGCAGCGTTTAATTTGTAAATCAGAACTGTTGTTGAAAAGCTCCGGTCGCAGGCCCCATTACTCCTGGAGGGACAGAGTTTATTCAAAGCATATTTCTGGTTGGTTGGTGTTGGTTGGGGCGGGTATGACAAACCAATGTCTATAGGAAAGATAAAACAGTACATAAAAAGTCTGAATTGTAACAGGCATGTCTGACCTGAACCAGCTTTGTACTGACAGTGGATGTAAAATTGAAGAAATGTTCTGTCCTCCAGTACTAACGTCCCTCCCCTTCAGGGGACAAGACACAACGTCCCCGCCCCCCTCCCCGGCCCCCGGCCCCCCACGCCCTCCAAAGATAAAAATAATCTACAAGAGCAAAGCTTGAATGTTTATGTAGGTCATCAGCCCAGTCCTGGGTTGTGCTGCAGCCTGTAACTCATTCAAGCTCGACGGGCATTTTATACAATACGAGGAAGCTGTATATCATTTCTAGCTTACTGCTGTGGAAGGTGTTGGACGAGTGCAGTTTGCCATTGATGACCCAATTTTAACCTAACCTTCCCGTTTTGGATCCATTTAACACTGCCACCCAAACACCCGATTTATAGAATCATAGAATCGTATAGCACAGAAGAAGGCCATTTGGCCCATTGTGCCTGTGCTGTGTACGATTCTATGATTCTATAAATATCCAATAGTCTATATATATTTGAAAGAGATATCCAGTTAGTCCCACTCCCCAGTCCTTTCCCCATAGCTCTGCAATTTTCTCCCCTCAAGTATTTATGCAATTCCCTTTTGAAAGTTCCTATTGAATCTGCTTCCATCACCCTTTCAGGCAGCGCATTCCAGATCATAACAACTCGCTGCGTAAAAAAAATTCTCCTCATCTCCATAGGGTCGGACATCATTGAAGTCAATGGAGAGTAAAATGGGTGTTCGTTCCGAACCTGCCCCTCTCCTGCTGGGCGGGTTAGCTTAAAATCGGGGCTTTGACTGTCGGCTGAGACAGGAATCCCGATTTTAACCTAACCCGCCCGGCGAGATTGGGGATGGGGGCGAGGGTTGGGTCAGACTCGCAATTCACATCCTGCCCGATTTTACTTTTCATTGACCTTAATGACCTCCGACCCAATCCCGCCCTGTTCCTGCCGGGCAGACTCATGTTCCCATTCTCGCTGTGTTTGTTTGGTGGGGTGAGTATGTGGCTGGTTCAAATCCCACTAGTCATTCCATCAGAATTTGTTCCTTTTTGTTCTGTAAAGGAATCTTTTATTTAACACATAGGCTCCTGGAATCAATGGGAATTCCAATCTCCCTGGGCCGGCCATTTTTCTTAAGCTTTTAGTAAATGCACTTCAGTGAAATAAATTCTAATTTTGCAGTAATAAAGCTGCATATCACCACGACTAACTTTATTACTGTAATGTTCGTCTTAAACCACATAAAGAAACACCTAAAACATAGTTTTAAATAAAAATAAAATATCGTAAGCCCTTCTGCTCACTCTTATGTTTAACACTATATTATGCATTCACTATTGTATCTAGCAGTGCCAGTCTGTTGGCTGGGTGATGCTGTCATTGAATCGGCTCCTTGCTGAGCTGGATGTGATCAGTAAGTTAGAAAATGTGCGTGAGAAGTAGAAAAAGAAAGAAAGATTTGCATTTATATAGCGCCTTTCACAACCTCTGAACATCCCAGAGCGCTTTACAGCCAGTGAAGTAGTTTTGAAGTGTCGTTACTGTTGCAATGTAGGAAACGCAGCAGCCAATTTGTGCACAGCAAGGTCCCAAAAACAGCAGAGTGTTGATGACCAGATAATCTGGTTTAGTGATGTTTACTGAGGGATAAATGTTGGCCAGGACACCAGGGAGAACTCCCACGCTCTTCTTCAAAATAGTACCATGGGATCTTTTACATCCACCTGAGATGGTCGACTCTGTTTAACATCTCATCAGAAAGACAGCACTTCCATCAATGCAGCACTCTCTCATTATTGCACTGGAGCATCATCCGAGATCATGGGCTCATAGTCTCTGGTGAAGCAGAGACCTTGTAAAAAGAGTGATTTCTATTCCATTCTACTCAGAACTCAACTGCGCACACAAAATACTGACAGCGAGCATGGCGAGAGCAGCTGGATGTGGCCTATGTGCCTATAATCAACATATGATATGCTTCCTGCCTGTATATGACACATATTTCCTCCTGTTCTCCATTGTAATTTCCTGGTCAAAGGGGTTTCAAGAGGCAATGATTGGATTTGATATTCCTGCATCTAAGCACAAAAGGGCCTTACTGGCTGTAGTAAAGTAGGGGAGAGATACAAAATATTTTCAATACTCTGAAATTTCCAAAACAGTGCTTGGTAATTGTCTTGCACCCAAAAAAAAAATTATCTATGAAATTATTCTCTTATGTTGGGCTCAACAAAATGTGGTGAGCCAGTTGGCTCTTGACTAAGGCAGTTGGCCATGAGGTGTGAATTCTAAAGTATAGATCATGAGCTCTAAAGGCAGATGTTGGAGCTAACATGGTCAATTGAGCGACCAAAAAGTAGGCCAATAGATGTTGAAAATTAGCCAATGGTCACTTGTCAAGAAATTAAATATTAAGCATTGGAACCCAAAACAAGAGGACACAAAAGGTTGAAGCTGGGGAACATTTTTGTGGTGCCACAATCGTCCATAGCAATGACTGTCCAACAAAAGGAAATATGAACCATTTTCCACTCTGCTTCTACTCACAGAGGAGAAAGAATATAAAGAACCTGAGAGCTGGGATATGCAATAATGCGTGTGCATGTGTATATGTGTGTATGTGTGCACGCGTTTATGTGTACATGTGTTTGCACATGTGTATGTGTATGTATGTGTCTGTGTGGGTATGTGTACATGCATATGTTTGTGTCTGTGTATGTGTGCACACATATATGTGCATGTGTGTGTAAGCACGTGTGTGTGCATGTATGTGTGTGTACGTGTATGTGTGTGTGTGTGTATGTGTATAAGGGTGCATACGTGCACCGGTGTCTTACAAGGCCCGAGGTGCCTCGTTGCCTGCTTGTTAAGGTGCTAAACAGTAATAATTGTGGCTGAATGTTGTCTGAGTTGCTGCTGGTGATGAGATGGTTGTTTATTGGAAATTGCAGCATTCTCACTTGGGCAGTAGGAGAAGACATTTATAGCCAAATCATTGCCTAAAGGCCTTGCTGTCGCCAAGTCAGGAAATCACCCCTAAAACTAGACAACTGTAGATTTGCCTGGATATAGAAACTATATCAAATGTTAAAAGTAATTTTTTTTCTCTTTACATGACATTGTTAGGTGTAGTTTGAAATAGGGATTTTGATATCAGTCAAAATATATCCGCTCCAATTAGCTGCTCCCCTGTGGAAAAAGAAATTGGTGAGAAATTCCAAAGCAGGAGTTTCAGGAGTTGGTGATTCAGAATTGCTGAAAAAGCATTTCGCTGTCGTCCTATTGACACAAGATTTATCGCACGTGCTGAGGCGACTTTGGCATGTGCTCATAACTTGACAGAAATGATTAATTTCTTTGGGATTCTCACTGCAGAAAGACATCGAACAGATGCTTGTTTAATAATGCCCTGACCCCATGTACTGGTATAAATGAGCATAACCCACCCATTGCAATATATATATATAATATTGTGTATATATAAAGTGCATATATATATAGTCACACATATACATAGACACACACACATATACACACACATATACAGACACACATACACGTCTGTGTATTATCTGCAGAAGGGATCCGTATCTCCGTTTCAATCAATCATCATTGCCGTCCTGAAGGGTTACTTAAAAATTCTCACTAATATTTCAAAGTGAACAGGTCAATGTTTTCGGGAGTTGATTTTGCTTGAAAATCAGCCCAATTTGAAATGGCGTTGTGCAAGATGTAGAGAAAGCTGTTGTCTGTGGCTGTATACATTTATCAAACGACGTAATGAAGGGTCCCACCAATCAGGAACACAGTGCAAGTGACACTGTAAAATGATGGATTATGTGCA
Organism: Heptranchias perlo; assembly: GCF_035084215.1. NCBI lineage: Eukaryota > Metazoa > Chordata > Chondrichthyes > Hexanchiformes > Hexanchidae > Heptranchias > Heptranchias perlo. The sequence goes on from NC_090356.1 coordinate 31,660,456, forward strand.
ATTCTTTTCTCTCTCTTTGTTCCAATCTTTCTTTGAGTCACTCACTATTTTCAGTTGAAGGCAGGCAGACAATCAGCTCCCCACCTTCCTCCAAGGCTGCTGGGAAAGATGTCCATCTCCTTCCTCTGGGAAACCATTGAGGCTCAACTGGGTGTCTCTCAATGACTGAGACTAGGAACATCTCATGCAGCAAGTTCATGGAATAAACCTGTGCCCTACTGCTCTAGGGTACTTGTGTCCCCTTGCGCAGTTCCTTTGAAAATATATTCCTCTCTTCATTTTCTCTCCCTTTATTTCAGGTACTGTTCCCCTTAGGGAGGGGAAGACCTTCTCCCAGGCCTCTGTTATTATCAACCATTCATGTGAAGGGAGGCCGGACTGACTCTCCGGGAATGACTGTAGAGATACAGTTTAGAGATACAATGAGCTGGATTCTGCTGAATTCTGCCTGAAATCGGGTTGGATAGCAGCAGAGAATGATGGAAAATTCAGGCAGTGAGGTCTATCACCACCTTATCGCCCAAATTGGTTTTCCCTCCCTCTGTCCCCGCCAGGATTGTCGCTGGCCTCTCCTTTCCCCTCTGTCAAATGCAAATGGTGGTGGAGGGATGGGGCCTGAGCCCCCGGTGGATTTCCTTCCCATCCTCCCATGTTACCGCCGCTTCCCAGTGCCACCATGTGGAAGGTGGCAGTAGGCTACAGGAACCAGCGGTTATAGCCCTGAGGTCCCTCAGTGGTGGGAGGGACCTCCTCTTCCTGTAATCTGGCTCCCAATGAATTACCTGTGTAGGCCTAGGTCTCTTCTGAGGCCTACAAGATGTTGGCTCCATCAGTGTTTGGGCATCTTCTGGGATTTTGCATCCGGGCACTGGAGGGCTCCATCTTGGCCGGAGATATCCTGCCAAGAGATTGCGCCATATAAAAGGTAAGTGGATTAACAGTTAACGTGTGGATGGTCCATACGATCTCCTGAACTGGTTTTGATAATCTGAGGGTGCCATAGAGGAATTTTACAGAGATTTTTTCTCCTTATTAGCTGTGAGATTTTTGCTTCTCCAAGGAGATTACATTGCTGCAAAGTGGTGGTGGGGGGGTGGGGTGGGGTGGGGGGTGGGATGGGAAGACGTGTTTAGTCGTGATGCTGCAGACATCATGGGTGGACCAGCTGGTCTTTTCCTGCCCATTTGTATGTAGGAGCCCACCGTGTATCTGTAGTGATCCCCAACCCAGTCTCCTGTGTTCCGGCTGTTTTAGAGAACTGGGCAGAAGTCTCACCCCTCTGGAACATTGCCATTGGAGGGAAAATACTGGCCAGCAAGTCTGATTAGACACAAGTAGTTGGGGTAAGTTCTGTTTAAGATCTAGTTCGTTGTGGGTAGTATTTTCACCATTCATTTCTATGGCATTAATGTATCCATAAAAGCAGAATTTCCAATCATCCTCAAATTTTCAAGGTCATCCCTGAATTCTGAATAAGGTCAGTGGTGTCCTTTGTTGAAATTGGCTGCACGACACAAGTGTGAAACCAGTTGATCCAGATGGAAATAAGTTCATTAGGGAACTGGACGACATCACTAAAACAGATTATCTGATCCTTATCACATTGCTGTTTTGGGACCTTGCTGTGCACAATTTGACTGCCGCCTTTCCTACGTTACAACAGTGACTACACTTCAAAAGTACTTCATTGGCTGTACAGCGCTTGGGACGTCCTGAAGTTGTGAAAGGTGCTATATAAATGCAAGTTCTTTCTTTATAGGTTAACGTGAAGCCCTTCACCTCTGGGACCTGACTGATGGGATGTCCTCTGCTCACTCTGTTGGCTGTAAAGATTCAACGTGAGTCCGGACAATCTCAACCCAGATCCAGATCTCAGAGAACAAAATGTTCCTAATTCACCATTAATAGATCCAAAACATTAGCAATCTCACAAGAGGGGCCACAGGATGGCTGGTGAAGGAAACAGAAAATATTGAACCAAGTGCAGAAAGAGGTGTTACTTAGGGTTTGGGGTCGGGATAAATGAATCGGAAAAATGTTTAATTTCCTAGCACTGACATTCTTACCTTGGTGAGGATAAGGAAAATCCCTCCATGTTTGTCAAAGGCAAATGATGAATATGTCCTTGGAGGGAACTGTTTGTCATGTATTGTCGGGAAGAGCAACATTCCTGGGAGTGTCACTGTGGTGGGGTTGCGAGAGCTGGCATTACAGCCCTATTGGTCTAAAAAAGTTGATGCCTGATTATTCTGAAGCTTTTTTAAAAAATCATTCTTGAGATGTGGGTGTAGCTGGCAAAGCTGGCATTTATTGCCCATCCGTGGTTGCCCTGAGAAGGTGGAGGTGGGCCTTCTTACTGAACCACTGTTGCAGTGGTTTAATACAACTGGGTGGCTTGCGAGGCCACTTCAGAGGGCAGTTAAGAGTCAACCATGTTGGTGTGGGACTGGAGTTGTCCTTAAGGAAAAGGACTATGAGCAATCTAGAGTAAAAATACTTAATTGGAGGAAGGCCAATTTCAGTGGGTGGAGAACGAATCTGGCCCAGGTAAATTAGAATCAAAGATTGGCAGGCAAAACTGTAATCAAACAATTTGTTAAAGGCAAATCATGTTTAACTAACTTGATTGAGTGTTTTGTTGAGGAAACAGAGAGGGTTGATGAAGGCAATGCAGTGGTGTTGTGTATATGGACTTTCAAAAGGCGTTTGATAAAGTGCCAGGTAATAGGCTTGTCAGCAAAATTGAAGCCCGTAGAATAAAAGAGGCAGTGGCAGCTTGGGTATGAAATTGGCCAAGTGACAGGAAACAGAGAGTAGTGGTGAACGGTTGTTTCTCGGACTGGAGGAAGGTGTACAGTGGTGTTCCCCAGGGGTCGGTACTAGGACCACTGGTTTTTTTGATATATGTTAATGACTTGGACTTGGGTGTACAGGGCATAATTTCAAAATTTGCAGATGACATAAAACTTGGAAGTGTAGTAAACAGTGAGGAGGATAGTGATAGACTTCAAGAGGACATGGACAGGCTGGTGGAATGGACGGACACATGGCAGATGAAATTTAACGCAGAGAAGTGCGGAGTGAGACATTTTGGCAGGAAGAATGAGGAGAGGCAACGTTAACTAAATGGTACAATTCTAAAGGGGGTGCAGGAACCTGGGAGTATATGCGCACAAATCTTTGAAGGTGACAGGACAGGCTGAGAAAGCGGCTATAAAAGCATACGGGATCCTGGGCTTTATAAATAGAGGCATAGAGTGCAAAAGGAATTTATGTTGAACCTTTATAAAACACTAGTTCGGCCACAGCTGGAGTATTGTGACCAATTCTAGGCACCGCACTTTAGAAAGGATGTAAATGCCTTAGAGAGAATGCAGAAAAGATTTACTATAGTGGTTCCAGGGATGAAGGACTTCAGTTACATGGATAGATTGGAGAAGCTGGGATTGTTCTCCTTAGAGCAGAGAAGGCTAAGAGGAGATTTGATAGAGGTGTTCAAAATCATGAAGGGTCGAGATAAAGTAAATAAAGAGAAACTGTTCCCATAGGTGCAAAGGTCAAGAACACAGATTTAAGGTGATTGGCCAAAGAACCAATGGCGACATGAGGAAAAACTTTTTTACGCCACGAGTAGTTATGATCTGGAATGCGCTGCCTGAGAGGGTGGTGGAAGCAGATTCAATCATGGCTTTCAAAAAGGAATTGGATAAATACGTGAAGGGAAAAAATTTGCAGGGCTTCGGGGAAAGAGTGGGGGAATGGGACTAACCTTACAAAGAGCCGGCACGGGCTCGAGTGGCCGAATGGCCTCCTTCAGTGCTGTAACCATTCTATGATTCTATGAGCCAGACCAAGTAAGGATTTCCCTCCTTAAAGGACATTAGTGAACCAGTTCCGTTTTTACGACAATCCGACAGCTTGATGGTCACTTTTACTTTCAGATTTCCACTTCTTCTTTCCAGATTTGTTTTTAAACTGAATTCAAATTCTCAATCTGCCATAGGGGGATTTGAACTCACATTCCAGTAACATAACCGTAACATTACTGTAGCTTGCCCCATGAATCCTTCATGGATGGTGTTGGACTTGATTTGCCTTCTGTTAACATTATGGTTGTACAGTGGCAAATGTAGCTTCTTACTGTGTACGTGCACATATTGTGACTATGTACAGGATCATACCATACACAATTTGCCACTAACTCTACTGCCCTCTGGCAAAGCCATTTGGCTCACAGGTCTTTTGCTCCCTCGTTTGCTAATAAGAGCTTGCAGAAAAAAGTAACAGTCCAGAGGTTTCATCAGGTTACAGCCCAAAACATGCTTCAAGACATCGTTTAAAAAGAAAGTATGCTCGTACATAGGTATAAACCTAGAAATGACTGTCGGTGATTTTTAATCCACAAACACTTTAGGTGTCCATATAGGATACTCTGTCTGTCATTTTCATACAGATATTAACCTTTTTATTTTGAATGAGTTAGTGTCTCTGATAGAATAGCAGACAATGGACTGTTTATCACACAAATGCATGAAGAGTTCATCTATTAATATTATCAACAGTAATTTCTGATTAATTGTCTATTTTATTTCTATTATTCAATTTTTATTATATTCCTACATAATCCATTAGCTTATCAAACCCACAGGGAGACTCATGGTTTACTATTTCCTATTGCTCAGATATGTAAGCACAGCATCTCGATTTGTGAATATTGACTTACAGAGGCGGAGGTGACAACTGGTTAATAATATTACAATTTTTAGCAAGTTAAGAGGACTCTTCAGTTGACTAGGCCTGAATATACATTCTACAGCCTCTGTCACTGTGCTGAGTTTGATGTCCTTCCTCCTCCCTATAGCGTGGTCACATGTATGTGCGTGTGTATTTGTGTGCACGTATGTGTGCATGTGCCTGTCTGTGTTTGTATGCGCCTTTACAGTTATCCACTATTACAGATGTGCACCTAACATGGATCGAAATAACCTACTAAATTCAACGCATGCAGCACAACAACCACAACTTGTATTTATAAAGCGCCTTTAATGTAGAAAATTTTCCCAAAGAGCTGCACAGAGGCATAATCAAAGAAAGGGCACCAAGCCAGTGAAGCAGATATTAGGGAGGGTGACCAAAAGCTTGGCCAAAGAGGTTGGTTTCAGTTTGATAAGAAGACATGAAATTAGAGGGTAGAAGTTGGTTGAGCGTGAAGGTGACGATGCTGCCCAAACCAGGAGGCCCGAGGCTGTCCCGAAATTGGGCCGCGGACCTCATCTAAATAATCTGGACGAGCTTCCAGCGCCTGTCACGCCTCCGCAGGTGAATCGAATTTCAGGCCTCTTGCCTCAATGGCAGGGTCCCTCAGGTAAGTCCCAAGAAGGGAGGGGGAAGGACAAAGGGAGGGAGCCCCTATTCCAGGCCGGTAGCGGGCCCAAGGAGGGCTGTGGAGCCTCTTGTTGGCGGCCGCCCGGCTGCTTAAGAATCCTGCCCCGGGCCAGGCCTGAAGCCAAGCTCTGCTCATCGCAGACCAAATTCAGTGAGGTGGCCAAAAACGGGGCGATAGATTTACATGTGTAAAGGGACTAACGCCTGGAAAATGGCCCAACCCAGCTTTGGATGGGGTGTTCTTCAAGAGTCCTTGGAATGCCGGATGTTGTTCCCCAAAATTGGGCCTCATTGTGCAGGTGCAATGAGGTCCAATTTCCATCCCTAGGCCTGTTTCTTGGACTTTATTTGTGAAAGGGAAGCGTATTATCATTTTCACTGAGGAGTTTGTAGGCAGCATAGCAAAGTTAGAAACAGCCTGCTGTGGACTCTCTCCTGTACAACACTATGCTTGCTGCCAGCTCGAGCTGGTACAGGACCAGGAGCTGCAGGTCGGCAAATCATTGTTCACTTCTTGCTGTAGGTTTTAGTTTTTACCTTGTTGAATTTTTATTGAAATGTTAGTGGCAGATATTATTTGTGATGTGATGTGATATCCGGGATAGGTTAATATTCCCATGTAGTTATAGGGTACAGTAGCCCAGTGGACTAGCGATCCAGAGGTCATGAGTTCAAATCCCGTCACCCCAAGTTGTTAAATTGAATTCAATAAATCTGGTAGTTTGTGGGCTGGCACCAGGTAAAAGAGCTGAAAAGTGCTGAATTTACTTGTATGACAGCCCGTCCCTCCCCTACGACCTCGACCATGAAGAAGGACAAGAGCAGCAATGTTAAGGGAACACCATCACTTCCAAGTTTCCCCCCAAATCACATGCCATCCTGAGTTCGATATTCACTGCCATCCCTTCATTGTCGCTGGGTCAATATCCTGGAATTCCCTAGCTATCTCCCTCACTGCGAGGACTGCAGCAGTTCTAGGAGAAGACCCACCACCACCTTCTCGAGGCAACTGGGGATGAGCAATAAATGCCGGCCTTGTCCGTGTTGCCCCCATCCTTACTGGCCTCAGGTAACATCAGAGTTTGTCACTGATGAAGGTGATTGACATAAATGACCCAAAGAAACAGCTCACTGTTGAGTCGGGTTCAGATCCCAGAAGACACAAGCTGCAGTCTAAGGGTAAGGAGGGAGGTCGGGTGAACAACCCGGCAGAATGAGTTACTCGGAAAGGTCATTGAAACTGATGGTGCAAATGGGTTCAGAAACAATTGGATGTGTCTCACAGAACATTCAGCCCATCTGCTCTACGTCGGTGTTCATGCTCCACACGGCCAAGAGAGGGAGATTAAGGAATATGGTCAGAAGGTAGGTGAGGTGGGATTAATCTCTGAGAAACAAATGGGCTTGTTGTTCCCAAAGGACTTTTCTTCTTAAAAATTATTTAATTCTTAAGACAACCTGTTAATGAAAATTCTCCCATTCTTAAAACAACGGTGTCGATTTTAACCTTCAGTGGGTTTAAGGCAGGTGAGGCGAGTGTCAAACACCCCCTCTCCCTCCCCACCCCTGACTTCAGCAGAGTGAGACCCAGGTAATTTTAACTCACACCTCGTTGGCATGCCGACGGTCAGCTACTCGCTCAAAATGTGCGGAAAGAGGCAGCTGGCCGATGGGCAGGAGAGGACCTTCAGGTGGACAGAGGCTGCTGGCCGGCAACAAAGGAAGGCTTGCTGACAAGCAGAGAAGTTGGGGGGGAAGGTTTTGAGAGGTCCCACAGGAGGGAAGGGGAGAAGAGTCCAAGGTAGGGGGAGGCCAAGGGAGTCCTTTGGGAACAACAAGCCCATTTGTTTCTCAGAGATTAATCCCACCTCACCTACCTTCTGACCATATTCCTTAATCTCCTTGTGGGGTCCCGAGCAGAGCACGTACTCCTCCTGGCCCTACAAAGGAAAGATTTCCACTTACCCTGGTTGGCCTCTCCGTCCTCCCGACTGCTGCCGACTCACATTCCCCTGGTGAGAAAATCACACAGCTTCCAGTGAGCATCTCGGCCGTGAGCAGTTAAAATGGCAGCCAGTGGGATTGGGGCAGTAAGGCTGAACGCTCCATTTTGAAGGCCCCCCCTTGCCCCGCTCCTGCCAGGTGAAGTGGGTTAAAATTCCCCTCAACATTCGTAATAACTCCCAAGCTGCCCTTGGTAGCGATCCAACAGCAGAAAAGTACCGGACAATGGAGAACTGAGGAACCCCCCGGTAGGTTTACACACATCTTCTACAGCAGCAGATCAGGAAACTTGGGAAAGACGTCAACCTACAGACCATGGATAGTCCTCCCATCATGGAGTCTGTTCCACTGATTTAATCTCCTGAGGGACGGGTCTGGTAAATGGTTTCCGATTGCCAAGGGTTATAATGTCAAACTCTACATTTGCCACAATTCCTCCATTGCCACAACTGCACTGTTCAAAACCGACTATCTTCCTTACACAGAAAATACCCCTTCCCCCACTCCAGCCTCACAGCACACGAACTACTGTGTCCCGTGGAGCGTTTGATCATCTCATTTGTACCCATCGCTCTCACCTTCAACGCAGTTCCCAGCCAAGTATTTATTCAGCTATTTTTAGAAAGAGTTAGTTGACATAACATCCTTTACTTTTGATGGGATTCTGTTCCATGTGTCAGCTGCCCTGTGGGAGAAATCACTATTCTTGCATGAGGCTGTTAAATGACAGTAAAGACTTGGGAAGTATTAACCCTGCAGCATCTCCAGTGAACCAACCCCAAGCATTGCTGCCAATTCATCAGACCCGCACCTGCAGCGTCAGTATGTGAGACCCCTGACATTGATGCCACTCCCTTATGCCCCCATTCCTCCTCCCCAAGCTTAGCTCCCTGAATCATAGAGTCATAGAATCTTACAGCACACAAGGAGGTCGTTCGGCCCATCATGCCTGTGCCAGCTCCTTGAAAGAGCTATCCAAGGGGGGAGCTGGGAATCCCACCAAGAATTATTGGCATTACCGTAACCCGTTAAATCACCCGGATTGGGACAGGCCATTAGGGCGGGTGGAACTGACGCCCTGTCAAAGATGCACTGGGATCTACCAACGAGGAGAATCTCGTCCATGCACCATCACTCCGACACAACTTAATGACGTTCACTTTCAATATATCTTACCGTTATTGTATGGAAATCAAAGTATCAGATGTCCAAAAGCCAAACAGAGTGACTGATTGTAGAGATCTCCCGTGTAGGTGTCTGGACGCTGCCTGAGGACCGTGGTGCCCTTCACTGTTACTGGTTGAATGGGCCTGAGGGTCTCTATGGCCTAGGTGGCACATGTCAATCACAGCTTCCACAGTGAATCTGAGGCTCTTTACTCACTGCTCCGCCAGCATGCCCAGGTAACTTGCACACCTGCTGCCAGGGATAGTAAGAACATAGGAACAGGAATAGGCCATTCAGCCCCTCGGGCCTGCTCCGCCATTCAATTAGATCATGGCTGATCTATACCTCAACTCCACTTTCCCGTCTTTGCTCCATATCCCTCGATACCTAACAAAAATCTCTCGTTCTTGACAGTTCCAATTGATCCGCAGCACCCACACCCTTTTGGGGGAGTGAGATTTCTACTGCCCTTTGTGTGAAAAAGTGCTTCCTGATTTCACTCCTGAATGGTGTAGCATTAATATTAAGATTATGTCCCCTCGTTCTTGATTCCCCACCCCAGAAGAAATAGTTTCTGCAGGTCAACCCTATCAAATCCTTTCAATAATTCCTTTTGCTAGCCATGTCCCTCCTACGCCCTCTCTGCCCCCGGGCCTGCCTCTCCTCCTCCACTATGGGATCTCTGCCAATTGCTGCTGCAACTGTACTTTCAGGCAGAAGACTCCTCAATACCAGTCATTTCTTTCAGTGCTGTGGTGATACTTTGAAATCTCCCTCGTCATCGGGACCACTAATGTCCGGTTAACTTGCAATAAAATACATTTCCATTTGATTCTACGGATGTAGAGTGTGGCACAAGCTCCTCTTTAATGGGCTTAATCAGTAAAAATCTGATTTTACTCTCCCTTTTTCACTTTTGGACTGGTTAAACACAGACAAATTAACTAGTGCTTTCTGCTGACTGCTTTTTACTCATGGTTTTTCCTTGTTAAAATGAGCAAACAGAGGACAGTATGATCCACAGAGATGGAGACAGAGACTGACTGAGACAGGCGAACTATGAACCAATACACCTTTGCTAAATCTGGAATCCGTTGCTGTCACTTCTTAATGTAGCTGGGATCAATTCATGTTTGACAGGTGGAAATAAAGCCTGGGGAGAACCAAAGAGTAGACTGATGCCTCTTTAATTTCAATGCTGCAACAGTCCTTAAGAAAAGACAAAATTAAAATAACAAAACCTTAACTACAGCCAGCATTACAATGCACCCATTAATCATCTCTGTCCCATGCTCATTTTGAAAAGGGCCTTGTTTTTTGTTATGGTAATATGCTCCTTTCACTTGGTGCAATTGCTTTATCATTTATTATTTTCAAATTCTTCTTTTGCTGACGCTGTTTATTCGTTCTATTAACACACACCTAGATGACGATGGATGCTGAGAATAATTCTCTGCCAGTTCTCCTCGCTTTCTATAAATGCAAAATTATCGGGCTATTTTTAGATCTGTGGTTTCGAGTCGAGAGTGGGGAGCTCTAGTTTCACGACACAGAAACGTTCTCTCCGGGGAGGCTGGGTGAACAGCTTCAGAGGAGCGAGTCTGACATTTTGTTCTCCTTTATTGCCTCGTGATCTTCATGGAGTGTTGCAACTTCCAAACAGTTCAGCATGAGGCCCACCTGTTTTGCTTAAGCAGGAAAATGTTCCCTCTGTCGTTATGGACTGACCCAGATAAAGGCCAGAATCTCCAAGCTAATCTGAAGTGTGTTGGTTCAGTCTGGAGGGGTTTGAGAAGTTAAAAAGTCAAAATTGAAGAATCCAGTTCAGTTGCAGTCTAAAATTTGGAACTAAGCTTAATTGCTTTTTTATCATCGATTTTAATAGGATTTGGTTTTAAGGTTACTGGGTTTGGGTGGAGTCCACATTGAGTCAGTCTCTAAACTTTATTTTACTGGCCCAAACCACATTCAATCTGAAAATATAACAGGGCAGAGGTTAAAATTGCTGACACTCTATTTTAACAGAATGGGGGAAAAACTAAAATTGGATGAGGCCTATTTTTGGGCATGGGTAGCACAATCCACTATTAAACCCCGCCCGATGGCCCCTGCACAGGCAGGACTTACCTGCAAACAGCGTTGGAAATCAGCGTTGACATGAGGATTCAATGCAATTTGTGCTTTCCACTAGCAGGGGCAACCACAATCTCTTAAAGGGAGGATGTCTCTTAAAATCGCTTAAAGGTAGCCGGTACCTGTTATTTGCTGAAAGTAACAGTCTGCTGTCTGCACAGAGTCTGAATGGAATTCAGACATCGCACACGTAAAACACAGATGCAGGTCCTGTCCCTATGATTACAAACTGTTGAGTCATGTTAAAAGAGTGAGAACCAGGCAGAATATAAAAAGTTCAGAGGGGAAGTGAAAAAAGAAATAAGAGGGGCAAGGAGAGAGTATGAGAATAGACTGGCGGCCAACATAAAAGGGAATCTAAAAGTCTTCTACAGGCATGTAAACAGTAAACGGGTAGTAAAAGGAGGGATGGGCCGATTAGGGACCATAAAAGAGATCTACTCATGGAGGCAGAGGGGATGGCCCTCATGAGTACTTTGCATCTGTCTTTACCAAGGAAGAAGATGATGCCAGAGTCTCAATAAAGGAAGATATAGTTGAGATACTGGATGGGCTAAAAATTGATTAAAAAAAGAGGTACTTGAAAGGCTAGCTGCACTAAAAGTAGATAAGTCACCCGGTCCGGATGGGATGCATCCTAGATTGCTGAGGGAAGTAAGGGTGGAAATTGCAGAGGTACTGGTCATAATCTTCCAAACATCTGTAGATACGGGGGTGGTGCCAGAGGACTGGAGAATTGCAAATGTTACAACCTTGTTCAAAAAAGGGTGTAAGGATAAACACAGCAAATATAGGCCAGTCAGTTTAATGTCAGTGGTGAGGAAAATTTTAGAAACCCTAATCCGGGACAGAATTAACAGTCACTTGGATGAGTGTGAATTGATTAGGGAAAGTCAGCACTGATTTGTTAAAGGCAAATCATGTTTAACTGACTCAATAGAATTTTTTGATGAAGTAACAGATAGGGTAGAAGAGGGAATTGCAGTTGATGCGGTGTATATGGACATTCAAAAGGCTTTTGATAAAGTGCCGCATGGTAGGCTTATCATCAAGATTGCGGCCCATGGAATAAAGGGGGCAGTAGCAACATGGATACAGAATTGGTGAAGGGACAGGAAACAGAGAGTAGTGGTGAACGATTGTTTTTCGGACTGGAGGGAGGTGTACAGTGGTGTTCCCCAGGGGTCGGTGCTGGGGACCACTGCTTTTCTTGATATATATTAATAACTTGGACTTGGGTGTACAGGGCACAATTTCAAAATTTGCAGATGACACAAAACTTGGAAGGGTAGTAAACAGTGAGGAGGATAGTGATAGACTTCAAGAGGATATGGACAGGCTGGTGAAATGGGAGGACACGTTGCAGATTAAATTTAACGCAGAAAAATGCGAACTGATACATTTCGGTAGGAAGAACGAAGAGAAGCAATATAAACCAAAGGGCACAATTCTAAAAGGGGTACAGGAACAGAGCGATCTGGGGGTATATGTGCACAAATCGTTGCAGGTGGCAGGGCAGGTTGAGAAAGCAGTTAAAAAGGCGAACGGGATCCTGGGCTTTATAAATAGAGGCTTAGAGTACAAAAGTATGGAAGTCATGATGAACCTTTACAAAACACTGGTTCAGCCGCAACTGGAGTTTTGTGAGCAGTTCTGGGCACCATACTTTAGGAAAGATGTGAAGGCCTTAGAGAGGGTGCAGAAGAGATTTACTAGACTGATTTCAGGGATGAGGGACTTTAGTTACATGGATAGACTGGAGAAGCTGGGGTTGTTCTCCTTGAAACAGAAACAGTGGCGAGGAGATTTGATCGAGGTATTCAAAATTGTGAAGGGTCTAGGCAGGGTAGATAGAGAGAAACTGTTCCCATTGCCGGAAGGGTCAAGAATCAAAGGACATAGATTTAAGGTGATTGGCAAAAGAACCAAAGGTGACGTGAGGAAAAACATTTTTACACAGTGAGTGGTTATGATCTGGAATGCGCTGCCCGAGGGGGTGGTGGAGGCAGATTCAATCATGGCTTTCAAAAGGGAACTGGATAAGTACTTGAAAGGAAAAAAATTGCAGGGCTACGAGGAGAGCGTGGGGGAGTGGGACTAGCTGGATTGCTCTTGTATAAAACCAGCGCGGACTTGATGGGCCGAATGGCCTCTTTCCGTGCTGTAACCTTTCTATGATTCTATGATTCATTGAATAAAGGTTGCGCACTACGAAATCCCACATCCTCCAAGCTGCATGCCAGACGTCACCAACCTGCCAATTTGAGTTTGTACCAGGCCTGTGAGAGAGCATGCACCAAGGTTCTCTGCTGATGCATTAGACGCCTTGGTGCAAGAGGTGGACAGAAGGAGGGACATCCGATATCTGTGGGGTGGGGGGGGAGGGCAATGGGGGTGTAAGAGGCCCTCCAGACATATGCCCAAAAGGCAGTGGGAGGCAGCGGGGGACGAAGTCAATGCCAGGCGCACAACACCTTGATCATGGATGCAGTGCAGGAAGAAGTTCAACGCTTTGACATGAGTGGTCAAGGTGAGTGAGGTCAACTGTCAAGTGATGTCTCCCACCAACTGCTCCACACACTACACCCCCATCACCCACATACCAACAAATTCTTTCCATCAGTACTCAACTCTTCCAATCAGATGCTTCCTCTCACCCTTACACATTACCACTGTTGCAAACCGCACACCCACAACTCACAGGCCACACACACTGGCAGCTATTCAACCACGACAGGCACATCATCCAGACACACTTCCCGCTTTCTTGCAGAAGGTGGCACACATCAGGAGGCAGCAAATGGCAGTGGCATTTATCCCCACAAGCCTGTTCTGCCATTCAATGAGATCATGGTGAACCTGTGACCTAGCTCCATATACCCGCCATAGCCCAATATCCCTTAATATCCTTGGTTCACAGAAATCTATCAATCTCAGATTTAGAATTCATAATTGAGCTAGCATCAGCTGCCGTTTGCAGACGAGTGTTCCAAACATCTACCCGGGCGGGTTGTACAACGGGGGGGTTTATAATGGGCGGGGTGTACAATGGGCGCGGTGTATAACGGGACGCTCTATAACAGGCGGGTTTATAGCGGGTGGGGTGTATAATGGGCGTGGTGTATAACGGGCGGGGTCTATAATGGGCGGGGTGTATAATGGGTGGGTGTATAATGGGCGGGTGTATAATGGGCATGGTGTATAATGGGTGGGTGTATAACGGGCAGGGTGTATAATGGGCGGGTTTATAATGGGCGGGTGTATAATGGGCGGGTGTATAATGGGCATGGTGTATAATGGGTGGGTGTATAATGGGCATGGTGTATAATGGGTGGGTGTATAACGGGCAGGGTGTATAACGGGCGGGTTTATAATGGGCGGGTGTATAATGGGCGGGTGTATAATGGGCGTGGTGTATAATGGGCGGGTGTATAACAGGCAGGGTGTATAATGGGCATGGTGTATTACGGGCGGGGTGTATAACGGGCGGGTGTATAACGGGCGGGTTTATAGCGGGCGGGTTGTATAACGGGCGGGTGTATAACGGGCGGGTGTATAACAGGCGTGTGTATAACGGGCGGGTTTATAGCGGGCGGGGTCTATAACGGGCATGTGTATAATGGGCGGGTGTATAACGGGCGGGTGTATAATGGGCGGGTGTATAACGGGCGGGTGTATAACGGGCGTGGTGTATAACGGGCGTGGTGTATAACGGGTGGGTGTATAACGGGCGTGGTGTATAACGGGCGTGGTGTATAACGGGCGGGGTCTATAACGGGCGGGTGTATAATGGGCGGGTGTATAATGGGCGCGGTGTATAACGGGCGTGGTGTATAATGGGCGGGTGTATAACGGGCGTGGTGTATAATGGGTGGGTGTATAATGGGCGGGTGTATAATGGGCATGGTGTATTATGGGCGGGGTGTATAATGGGTGGGGTGTATAACGGGACGCTCTATAACGGGCGGGGTGTATAACGGGCGGGTGTATATTGAGCGGGGTGTATAACGGGCAGGTTTGTAGCGGGCGGGGTGTATAACGGGCGGGGTGTATAACGAGCGGGTGTATAACGAGCGGGTGTATAACGGGCGGGTGTATAACGAGCGGGTGTATAACGGGCGGGTGTATAACGAGCGGGGTGTATAACGAGCGGGTATATAACGAGCGGGTGTATAACGGGCGGGTGTATAACGAGCGGGTGTATAACGGGCGGGTGTATAACGGGCGGGGTGTATAACGGGCGGGTGTATAACGAGCGGGTGTATAACGGGCAGGTGTATAACGGGCGGGTGTATAACGGGCGGGTGTATAACGAGCGGGCTGTATAACGGGCGGGTGTATAACGAGCGGGCTGTATAACGGGCGGGTGTATAACGGGCGGGGTGTATAACGAGCGGGTTGTATAACGAGCGGGCTGTATAACGGGCGGGTGTATAACGGGCGGGGTGTATAACGGGCGGGTGTATAACGGGCGGGGTGTATAACGGGCGGGTGTATAACGAGCGGGTTGTATAACGAGCGGGCTGTATAACGGGCGGGTGTATAACGAGCGGGTTGTATAACGAGCGGGCTGTATAACGGGCGGGTGTATAACGGGCGGGTGTATAACGGGCGGGGTGTATAACAGGCGGGTGTATAACGGGACACTCTATAATGGATGGGGTATATAATGGGCAGCTGAATCAATATTTCCCGTTTTACACCATTGTCCAAAGTCAAAATTACCCCTGTATTCTTATATCGTGTTAATCAGCATAGCCTGTCCGTCTGTGAGACCCTGAGTGCAGGTTTATTGGTTTGAACCCTGAAGGTCCCCTGGATTCATCACCGTTTTTAAGGGTGTGAAGTGAGCGATTTTGCCTGAGAAGGAAGGAGTGTTATTTTTTAAATTGATTGAAAGTAATTTCCAACTGAAAAGTATTGCAGTGAGCATTGAATTGAAAGGATTCTTTTCGTGAAGCCTGTGACATTAAATGCTTGAACATAGGTGTGACGTGATGGAGTGAGATGGCAGAAGGCTACTATTTGAGCACTTCAACTGATTATATGTTTCACTTGTGAAATTGGAGGAGCACTGGGAAAGGGAAGGGTTTCGGCAAGCTCTGTCTTATATGAACAGGGATAATTTATCCGCAGTTCTAATTTTTATGCCCAGCTCAGAATAAAGAATCTTCTAGTATACCAGCACATCTTGTACTCCCGTGGGTAAAGTGCGTCCTTATGTTTGATGGCGTCGGCTGGAACTCTATTCGAGGCACCTGCAATCTCTAAGCTGGAAGGTTGGGCAAGTTGTCTGTTCCAAGGTCTTCCCAGCACAGATCTGTAACTAGAAGACACATGAGGAGGTCAAGAGACGCACTGACTGATGGACACCTCCTCCATCCACTCAACCATCCAACTGAGATCAGGATTAACCGCGTAGCGAGTCGAAGGAATGAATCCAATCCCAGTAGAAACCTTTTAATGGGAAGATCGCTGTCCCAAAATATATGTTTTATACAATTATTCCTGTGGCTCATTGGGTACAACTCTCGCCTCTCAGCCAAAAGGCTGTGGGTTTGTTTAAGTCCCACTCCAGAGACTTGAGCACAAAATCTAGGTTGACACTGCAGCACTAAGGGAGTGCTGCACTGTCATAGATGCCATCTTTCGGATCAGATGTTAAATTGAGGCTCCGTCTGTCCTCTCAGGTGGACGTAAAAGATCCCATCGCATTATTTTGATGAAGAACGGGGAGTTCTCCCCAGTGTTCTCGCCAATATTTATCCCTCAAACAACATCACTAAAAAAAAATTATCTGGTCATTATGACATTGCTGTTTGTGGGACCATGCTGTGTGCATTACAATAGTGACTACACTTCAAAAGTACTTCATTGGCTGTAAAGCGCTTTGGGATGTCCTGAGGTTGTGAAAGGCGCTATATAAATGCAGGTCGTTCTTTCTTTTTTAAAGAGTTGCATTAGGAAATAATGTCAATACTCTGAACAGAACCCAGGTCCTCAAATCCTACAGCAATTCCCCGAGTCTTCACCACACCTGTTAAATTCGGCTGGACCTCCATGTCCCCACCCGTGCTGGGCTCTTTGGCTTCCCCTGCACCCTCGGACCAACAATCGGGAGGGAGGGTAAGATCGTGGGGCATAGGGAGGGGTCGGCAGATTGTGGGGCAGAAAGCTTGGGATTGCGGGTTTGGAGGAATGGCAGTGAGGAGAGGTTGCAATCAGCAGAAGGTTTACCAAAGGGCCCGGGGGGATCACTCCCACTCCTCCTGGCTCACATGCAGTTCTATAAAAAAAAACATTACCTGCACTGCGAACCGGCCGGACAGTGTTAATCAGGCTCTCAACTGCACTGTGGGAGCCTGATTTAAATATTATAATGAAATGTCTGCCTCTCGAGAGCGGGACACAGACACGGCTCACAATCCACCACTGTAAAAATGCCAACGGGCGCATAAGCAGCGGATTGGGGTCGCGTTACGCGATTTTTTTATTTTAACCCCTCGCAGCGACCCTCCTCCGCCCATCATGGTGAGGGGTTAACATCAACACCATAAAGCACAAAGGCAAGGAAGTTATGCTAAACCTTTATAAATCACTGGTTAGGCCCCAGTTGGAGTATTGTGTCGAATTCTGGGCACCACACTTTAGGAAGGATGTCAAGGCCTTGGAGAATTGCAGAGGAGATTTACTGGAATGGTACCAGGGATGAGGGACTTCAGTTATGTTGAGAGATTGGAGAAGTTGGGATTGTTCACCTTAGAGCAGAAAAGGTTAAAGAGAGATTTACTGGAGGTTTTGATAGAGTAGATAGGGAGAAATCGTTTCCACTGGCAGGAGGGCCGATAACCAGAGGACACAGATTTAAGATAATTGGCAAAAGAGCCAAGGGGGAGATGAGGAGTATTTCTTTTAGGGAGGGAGTCGTTATGATCCGGAATGCACTGCCTGAAAGGGCAGTGGAAGTAAATTCAATAGTAACTTTCAAAAGGGAATTGGATAAATACTTGAAAAGGAAAAAATTGCAGGGTTGTGGGGAAAGAGCAGATGAGTGGGACTAATTGCATTGCTCTTTCAAAGGGGCGTGATGGGCCGAATAGCCTCCTTCTGTGCTGTATCGTTCTATGATTCTATGATCAACGTACTATGGGTATAGTATGAGTTAGAAACACTTGGGGGTCAGGTACAGTATGGGTTAGAGACACTCAGGGGTCAGGTACAGTATGGGTTAGAGACACTCAGGGGTCAGGTACAGTGTGAGTTAGAGACACTCAGGGGTCAGGTACAGTATGGGTTAGAGACACTCAGGGGTCAGGTACAGTATGGGTTAGAGACACTCAGGGGTCAGGTACAGTGTGGGTTAGAGACACTCAGGGGTCAGGTACAGTATGGGTTAGAGACACTCAGGGGTCAGGTACAGTGTGAGTTAGAGACACTCAGGGGTCAGGTACAGTATGGGTTAGAGACACTCAGGGGTCAGGTACAGTGTGGGTTAGAGACACTCAGGGGTCAGGTACAGTGTGGGTTAGAGACAGTCAGGGGTCAGGTACAGTGTGGGTTAGAAACACTTGGTGGTCAGGTACAGTGTGAGTTAGAGACACTCAGGGGGTTAGGTACAGTGTGAGTTAGAGACACTCGGATAACAGAGTGTGAGTTAGAGACACTCAGGGGTCAGGTGCAGTGTGGGTTAGAGACACTCAGGGGTCAGGTGCAGTGTGGGTTAGAGACACTCAGGGGGTTAGGTACAGTATGGATTAGACACACTCGGATAACAGAGTGTGAGTTAGAGACACTCAGGGGTCAGGTACAGTGTGGGTTAGAGACAGTCAGGGGTCAGGTACAGTGTGGGTTAGAAACACTCAGGGGTCAGGTACAGTATGGGTTAGAGACACTCAGGGGTCAGGTACAGTGTGGGTTAGACACACTCTGGGGTCAGGTACAATATGAGTTAGACGCACTCTGGGGTCACACAGTGTAGTTAGAGACACTCTGGGGTCACGTATAGTGTGAGTTAGACACACTCTGGGTCAGGTACAGTGCGAGTAACAGACACTTTAGGGTCAGGAACAGTGTGAGTTGGACACACTCTGGGTCAGGTACAGTGTGGATCAGACTCACTCTGGGTCAGGTACAGTGTGGATCAGACTCACTCTGGGTCAGGTACAGTGTGGATCAGACACACTCTGGGTCAGGTACAGTGTGGATCAGACTCACTCTGGGTCAGGTACAGTGTGGATCAGACTCACTCTGGGTCAGGTACAGTGTGGATCAGACTCACTCTGGGTCAGGTACAGTGTGGATCAGACTCACTCTGGGTCAGGTACAGTGTGGATCAGACACACTCTGGGTCAGGTACAGTGTGGATCAGACTCACTCTGGGTCAGGTACAGTGTGGATCAGACACACTCTGGGTCAGGTACAGTGTGGATCAGACACACTCTGGGTCAGGTACAGTGTGGATCAGACTCACTCTGGGTCAGGTACAGTGTGGATCAGACTCACTCTGGGTCAGGTACAGTGTGGATCAGACTCACTCTGGGTCAGGTACAGTGTGGATCAGACACACTCTGGGTCAGGTACAGTGTGGATCAGACTCACTCTGGGTCAGGTACAGTGTGGATCAGACTCACTCTGGGTCAGGTACAGTGTGGGTTAGACACACTCTGGGTCAGGTACAGTGTGGATCAGACTCACTCTGGGTCAGGTACAGTGTGGATCAGACTCACTCTGGGTCAGGTACAGTGTGGATCAGACTCACTCTGGGTCAGGTACAGTGTGGATCAGACTCACTCTGGGTCAGGTACAGTGTGGGTTAGACACACTCTGGGGTCAGATACAGTGTGCATCAGACTCACTCTGGGACAGGTACAGTGTGGATCAGACACACTCTGGGTCAGGTACAGTGTGGATCAGACACACTCTGGGTCAGGTACAGTGTGGATCAGACACACTCTGGGTCAGGTACAGTGTGGATCAGACTCACTCTGGGTCAGGTACAGTGTGGATCAGACTCACTCTGGGTCAGGTACAGTGTGGATCAGACTCACTCTGGGTCAGGTACAGTGTGGATCAGACTCACTCTGGGTCAGGTACAGTGTGGGTTAGACACACTCTGGGTCAGGTACAGTGCGAGTTAGAGACAATCTGGGTCAGGTACAGTGCAAGTTAGAGACAATCTGGGTCAGGTACAGTGTGGATTAGACACACTCCAAGAACGGACCCTGGATAGCTTGGTAATTCCCCAGTTGCAGATGGAGACAAAATATTACTTGTTCCGATTTGGATATGTCCCATGTTTGTTGTGGGAAAAGCTGCACTTTACCACGGAGGTGGGGAATGTACCTTACAGTTAATGGTGAGAGCTGTGCTAACTTGATGATGTTGACAGTCAGCACAACAAAACTGAATTGTAAATATTGACACAAGAGCACAACCAAAATCTACTAATCTCTGTCCTCCTAAAGTTACTTACTGTCCTCTTTACAGGTAACCAGGCTGCCTATTTTTGTTTTGTCTGCAAGTTTTGATATTTTGTCCCCATACCCTTGTCCAGATCATTTATATACTAAAAACAGGACTGACTCCTGAAGGACACCACTCTTTGCATCCCTCCTGTCCAAAGACATCCATTAATGAGAACGCTCTGTTTTCAGTAATGGGCACAGGCCTAGCATGTCAATGCAAATGAGGTGGGAGGAGGTGTTCCTGCCCTCATGCCTCAACTTCATGACAGTGCGACCCAGGATTGCCCAGACACAGGGCCACCAAAGAATTTGTGGTGGGGCTCGTGCTGGGACCCTCCTCAGATCTGATGGTGTTAGGGGCCCTGGAGGCAATTTGCAGAGGAGCAGGTAAGGCCATTTTGTAAGTGACGTGCTGGATCTTTGGTCCTTGGTGCTTTCTGGTAGTCAGAAGGCTTTAAGGCCAGCAACTGTGAGCCTCACGCCTACAATCACACTCCACTCCCCTCCTCCGTTCACCATGCAAGGCCCAGCAAGGTACGACTGGGCTGCAGCTCAGCCTGGACAGATGCAGTGCACATCTGTCCTGCAGAGAGGGGGTCAGGAAAATCGTCGGCTTGACCTATCGATAGATAGTTAGATGTTTTATTTTATTCAGCATCTGTTATATCGTACAAATGTAAGGGCTGATCTACCCTGCCTCTCACCCCTGTGTAACACGGCTGTCTACAGCAAATCTAAATTCAGAACGTTCATGCTGTTTTATTTGGAACCCCAGTGGTGTCTTGTTAATTCAGTCTTCACGCTCAAGGACACATTTAATTTATTAGATAAAGACTGTGATGTACAGTTGTTGGCTCAGACCTTTCTGCAGCAATCATTATTTGAAAATGAGCTTTAGAAAGCTCCTTTGGGACATCACGTAAAATGGCACTATTCCAGTTTCAAAGGGTTGGTGACAGTGGAGGAGTAGTTTAGGACAGAGGAAACATATTGACTAATTTAAATTTGTGATCCTGCCACCAATGAATCCTAATGAGGCCTTTTTAATGTCGCGCTGTACTGTCAGCTTCTAGGTGAGGAAGAAGCTGAATGTGATTTATTTTTCTCAAATAAAGTACATTAGAAAAATTGGGATCTTGAATAAAATATTGGCTTTGCATCCAGACAGTGTTATTAGGTTTTTATTTGTTAGAGCTGACTTGCTGCCTCTTCTGGCGCATAACACCATCTGGCACAAGTTGTAGCTGACAAAGGTTAAAGATTACAGAGATGTTTTCTGTAACAGATTTGCGATATCAAAATGTACGGCTAGGAACACCAAACACACCAGGCAAAGCAGCTGTTACATGTCATGATTTCTGGAAAGTTCTGATAATACTGGAGATAAGTTTTTTTCCTGAATTGCTAAGAGTTATCTATTTTTTTGTTCGAAGAAACTTTTCACTGTTTCACTGAAGTGGAATACAATGAAGATTTTAGTTTAGATGAAGATTATGAAGAGGAGATGGAAGTGCAGTGATGGTCTGTAGGGAGTAGGGAGCTGAGAGAAACAGAGGAGGACTGGCAGGAAAGAAATGCATTAGAGATCAATGGAAGTATTCGATTAGTTTTCAGCGATAATATCAACCTGCTACAGAATTGTCTTCACAGAAATTTTACAAATTTTATGAATGAACCTAGATTTTGATACTGATTCCTTTTGTGAAGAAGAAGTGGCCAGTAGCTAGTAAGTACTGACTGGCAATGTCTGCACAAAAGGAAGATGCAGACCTGTGTGGGAACAGAATAGTGGGGAGATGTTTCCACTGGCAGGAGGCTCAGTAACCAGAGGACACAGATTTAAGATAATCGACAAAAGAACCAGCAAGTTGTTATGATCTGGGATGCACTGCCTAAAAGGGCGGTGGAAGCAAATTCAATAGTAACTTTCAAAAGGGGATTGGATATAAACTTGAAAAGGAGAAATTTGCAGGGCTATGGGGAAAGAGCAGGGGGAGTGGGACTAATTGCATTGTTCTGTTAAAGAGCCGGCACAAGCACGATGGGCTGATTGGTCTCCGTCTGTGCTGTATGATTCTATGTAGGGGTAGATTTTCAACCAGTCGTCTAGACTTAAAACCAGTTTTGCGGATTGGACGCCCGTTATAGAAACCGCCCGAGTTTTGTTTCTATTGAAATCGATGGAAATAAAAATCGGGAGGTTTCCATAATGAGTAGCTGCTTCACATCGTGTGGTTTATGCCCAGGCGGTAAGTTGGAAATCTATCCCATAATGGATGAGTTCAATGTGAGACGGGGAGTATAGTACAATGTGGAACATATTTAATAATGAGGAAATAGGAGAGCGATGTATAAAATGGTTGAATCCCGTGCCATGTGTGAACGTGGCTTTGTTGTGGGTGGAGCCTCTGTCTGTCCATTACAAGGCCATTGGTGCAGGATGAGAGGGGGGCTCTTTACATCATAAGTTGCCACATTCTTGTCCCCCACTGGGACCCAACATATGGTTGGTGGAGGTACATCTGGTGAGACCAGATGTTACTACCTGTTGAGGGGCAAAAGTAGGGCTCGGAGGAGGGGCCCAGGCTGGGATTGCTGTCTGGTCCTCCAAAGAGATCTAAATGTAGCCTCGTTACCAAGGAGATTCCTGGGAGCAATCTAACATTCCTTCCACTGGGGAGGGAAATCAACACACAAACCCCACCCCACCCCCCCACCCCCGATCAGCCCCCCTCTGTCAGACATTCCAGCATGTTCCTTATGATGCGGGCTCCAAATGTGCCCTTAGTTGGGCGTGCACAAATGATGGAGCCACCCCCTGACAGTGTAAGTCCCCTAGGGTCAGTGACGAGGTTCCTTGTGAGCATATCTCACTATAAGTGCTGAGATACACCCCATTGTGCATTTTCGGGGCCAAATAATTTAGCACATCCTTAGAAACAGTTACAAGGTGCCACGATATGCTCCATAGGTGGCCTAAGTATCCCAACACTACAGCACAGGGCTCTGAGCTATGAGGAACGACCTCAAAAACTTTAATCCTACACTAACCTGGTGTTCATCCGGAGCCCTTTCTCACAGGACATGTTTAAAGGTAAAAGACAGGAAAGCACGTGCATTTATATAGCGCCTTTCACATCCTCAGGATGTCCCAAAGCACTTTACAGCCAATGAAGTACTTTGGAAGAGTACTCACTGTTGTAGTGTAGGGTAATGCGGCAGCCAATTTGTGCACAGCAAGGTCCCACAAACAGTAATGAGACACATGACCAGATGATATATTTCTTAGTGATGTTGGTTGAGGGATAAATGTTGGCCAGGACACCAGTGGGATCCCCCCTGCTCGTCTTCATTAGTGTCATGGGATCTTTTACATCTATCTGAGAGGATATCTCATCCGGAAGACGGCATCTGCGATAATGCAACACCCCCTCAGTACTGCATTGGAGTGTCAGCTTGGATTTTGTGCTCAAGTCTCTGGAGTGGGTTTGAACTCACGGCCTTCTTAGGGAAGCTCAGCTGGATGATCCGAGGGTGAAGGGAAACTAACTGTTCCCAAACTGCTTGAAAGAGCCCTGCTGTGAGATTGACAGAAGAATTATATTGACAGTATCTGTGAAGATAGTTGTGAGCTGCCATCTGCGTCCCAGTTGAAGCAGTGATGTGTAAGTGGTGAAGCAGGGGGAAAAGCAAAGAAAGAAAAGCTTTCATTGCTCGATTACCATAAAATTGGATTGTGACCACAGTTGTGTAGAAATTGCTCCTCCATGAATGACGTTGATAAAGCCCTTTATATTGGCTCTCTGTATATTGAATATATATAGAGGCATGGATGATGCATCAGATTCTATGGTAGCTCAATTTCAAGCATTGTGCTCACATTTAGTTTTAGAATATGCTCGTTTCAAACTGCTAAATATTTGTGACAGAATATTATTAGATCAAGATTGAATTCGGACAAGCACATGTGCTACTGATCAACGAATTGTAATGAATACCATGGATTTCAGCCAGTGAGATTTATTGAATGTAAATAGCAGTAAGAAATCTGACATTCTAATATATATTGTGTGTACACCAGGAGGAAGCCCATGTAATGATAGTTGATGGATTATGGTATATGCCCTGGCTATGACAAGTGATAGCCGGGAATAGAGTGAGTTATGGGAACCAATTAAAGTTGAATGTTTAGGATTTTTGGGGCAGACATTCACTTTGCTAAAATTCAAGTATTCAGGAACCTAAAGATAGGTCAAAGGATACAATCCTGTCTGCACCCCAAGGTAAATGGAGGCCCTCCTCAATAGCTGAGGATCAGACACACAGGGGTCAAATTGGTCTTCAACAATAGCGTGAAAAGAGCGATTCTTAATTGGCAGCCTGTGTACACCACGCCAAATGTTCTTTTCCATTGAAGTCTGGGGACGGGAGCTTACAGCAGTAGAGGATGTAGGCTACACAGTCTTGGACAAGTTGTGGAGATGCCGGTGATGGACTGGGGTTGACAAATGGAAGGAATCTTACAACACCAGGTTATAGTCCAACTGTTTTATTTGAAAATCACAAGCTTTCGGAGGCTTTCTCCTTCGTCAGGTGACGAAGGAGAAAGCCTCCGAAAGCTTGTGATTTTCAAATAAAACAGTTGGACTATAACCTGGTGTTGTAAGATTCCTTGCATTGGACAAGTTGGGTGAAGTTCAGGAGACCAGTGAAGGGAGCATTGGAGAAGCCAAATGTTTTAGTGGTGGAGAGAGTGAGATAATGGTGGAGGTGGGTGACTTTGTGAAAATGGAAATAAGTTACTCTGGCAATATGTAGGATATGTGTTTGAAGTTCTGTTCATGGTCAAAAAGGACACTGAGATTGCACACTGCGAGGTTTAGCCTGAGCAAGCAGCCAGACAGGGAAATGGAATCAGGTGTTAAGGTGTGGACTTTTTGTCAGAAGCCGAACAGCATGGCTTCAGTCTTGCTGTTGTTGAGCTGGACAGCAAATGGTGGTTGTGGAGTCAAGGATAGTTTTGGAGAGGTATATCTGGCAGAGTGGAAGAGCTGGGCAGAGAGGAAGAACTGGGCAGAGAGGTAGAGCTGGGTGGAGAGGTAGAGCTGGGTGTAGAGGTAGAGCTGGGTATGGAAATAGAGCTGGGTGTAGAGGTAGAGCTGGGCGGAGAGGTCGAGCTGGGCGGAGAGGTAGAGCTGGGCGGAGAGGTCGAGCAGGGTGGAGAGGTAGAGCTGGGCGGAGAGGTCGAGCAGGGTGGAGAGGTACAGCTGGGCGGAGAGGTCGAGCTGGGTGGAGAGGTACAGCTGGGCGGAGAGGTCGAGCAGGGTGGAGAGGTAGAGCTGGGCGGAGAGGTCGAGCAGGGTGGAGAGGTAGAGCTGGGCGGAGAGGTCGAGCTGGGCGGAGAGGAAAGGGGGGTGTAGAGGTAGAGCTGGGTATAGAAGTAGAGCTGGGCAGAGAGGTAGAGCTGGGCGGAGATGTAGAGCAGGGTGGAGAGGTAGAGCAGGGTAAAGAGCAAGGGGCAAATGAGTGGAGCACATTCCACCTACCAACGGTGTACAGTGTATAGAAATAATGCTGCAAGTGCAAACTTTGCCCATTGATGCATGTTCAAGTGAACCCAGAGTGACCTGAATTGACTACATTCATTCCAGATCCTTAACTTGTAATTTGATGTCAGCATTGTCTTGTGTATCGCACTCTACACGGATAGATTGGTTTACTCGGTAGTTGCTCATTTTTTTGTTTTTTTTTGGCTCTTCTTCCTTAATCATGTGTTAAATTCCATGCTGCTCTCCTGCACGTGACAGGACAGGCAGGTTAGTGGAAATGCGGCTGTCGTGTGTCACTGTTATTAAAAGAAACACTATAACATTTTGGTAGATCGAATCGGGCCAGGACCTACTCCGTTAATGGTAGGGCGTTGGGGAGAGTTATAGAACAAAGAGATCTAGGAGTACAGGTTCATAGCTCCTTGAAAGTGGAGTCGCAGGTGGATAGGGTGGTGAAGAAGGCATTCGGCATGCTTGGTTTCATTGGTCAGAACATTGAATACAGGAGTTGGGATGTCTTGTTGAAGTTGTACAGGGCATTGGTGAGGCCACACTTGGAGTGCTGTGTACAGTTCTGGTCACCCTAGTATAGAAAGGATATTATTAAACTAGAAAGAGTGCAGAAAAGATTTACTAGGATGCTACCGGGACTTGATGGTTTGACTTATAGAGAGAGGTTGGATAGACTGGGACTTGTTTCCCTGGAGAGTAGGAGGTTTAGGGGTGATCTTATAGAAGTCTATAAAATAATGAGGGGCATAGATAAGGTAGATAGTCAAAATATTTTCCCAAAGGTAGAGGAGTCTATAACAAGGGGGCATAGATTTAAGGTGAGAGGGGAGAGATACAAAAGGGTCCAGAGGGGCAATTTTTTCACTCAAAGGGTGGTGAGTGTCTGGAACGAGCTGCCAGAGGCAGTAGTAGAGGCGGGTACAATTTTGTCTTTTAAAAAGCATTTGGACAGTTACATGGGTAAGATGGGTATAGAGGGATATGGGCCAAGTGCAGGCAATTGGGACTAGCTTAGTGGTATAAACTGGGCAACATGGACATGTTGGGCCGAAGGGCCTGTTTCCATGTTGTAACTTCTATGATTCTATGATTCTATAACATATCAGTGATCAGAGGACCCCGTTCAGCTGCATCAGCAACCGACGCATCATTTACAACTTATGCAATTTTAAGGAGTGGACCCAACACATTAAGAGGTATCCGATAAGCTAAGGAGTTATGCCCTCGTCTGCAGTGGTTTAGTTGATCTCAGCCAGGCTTATGGTAGCTCCTGTTGATCTCAGCGTCTCCAGGCCAGGAGGGGGAAAATCAGCCATGGTACTCTGACCTGATCACCATGGCGTGACTCCTGCTGGATAGCACACACGTGGGCATGGGATAAGGATCGAATCAGGCTCAGCTAGCGATGACCCCAATGGTGGAACCTGTTAACGCTCGTGATCCAGGCCAGCACATGAAAAGTGGCTGCTTAAGTGAGTTGCATCAGCTTGCCTGGGGAAGCACTCTCACCTTTCGGTTAGAAAGTTGTGGGTTTAAGCGCCATAGAGGGAACCTGAGCTACTTATTCAAGCTGACATTCTAATGCACTGCCGATGGCTAACTGTGTTATCGCAGGTGCCATTCTTTTGTCTACGACGGTGTGCTGAGTTCCCACCACCTCTTTTGGTGATTCAGGTGAACATTAGAAATCCAATGGCACAACTGAAGGAAGTGGAGGGAATTCTCCTGGTGTTTCAGCCAGTACACCTTACTCAAGTTACGCCATAAGCAGAATCACTGGCCTCTTTTCTTATCCTATGTGGAAAATCGGTAACACAGAACAGTTGCTGTCTTTGCCTGGGTATTTGGAGGGTTGCTGGTTCTCTCAGACCATATCTCAGCATGAATCAACACCCTCAGGAGACAGGGGAGAATGTTGTTGATGGGGGTGTGGGGAGGAGAAACAAAGCTGTAATGAGAAAAAATTTCTTGAAGAAACTGTAAGTCCATATTTTGAATAACGGAACAATTGAGGCCTGTGTAGCGCGTGATCATTATCGAGGATGGACAGATTAGCATTTCCAATGACGGGATTGAAGGTTTGGGCTGCACATCACACTACCCGAGATAAGCAGTGTCTGGAGGAGAATTCCACAGTTAGATTCCAGGAAAATTATTCATCTCAAAGGCTTTAATTCTGAAGTGCAGCAAACTAGACTATGAAATTCATCTTTACTGGACTTTCTAAACAAGCTTTGTTCTGGGTTTTCAAACTCAGTTACTGGTATGTTGATGTGATTATTGTACTTCATGCAACATCTTGACATCAATAGATACCACAGCTACCGATGCCAGTTCTGCTTTCTGTCTTGGGAAGCTTCCATAGTGGCGGAACAGATTGTATCTTTTTTTTTCCCTGTGATGAGTCACCCCAGTTAATGGCTCCACTGAGAACTGGAGATGGCCAGGCAAAGCAGAGAGACGTTAATCATCAGGCAAGGCAATGAGATGTATGGATGCAAAGAGTAGTCAGATAAGACATGTTTATCTGTTACCTGTTAACACAGGGGGAATGTCGACCCAACAGTACGTACAATAGTCGGAAAAGTACAAGTCTGTACATTGGTGCTGCTGGGCTTATTTTCCACTCATTGTGCAATAGCTTCCTGTATGATAAGTTTTCCAAACACTTCCAGAACTTTTGAAGACAGCTTTGAGCCAAATTGTCTGAAAGATCTAGTGCTGTAATTGGGGACACTCCCCATGCTATATGGACCAAACATAATCGGAATGCTGGAGGTAGTAACTGCGAAACAGAGCCCCAGTGTCAAGAATCATATCATTTTGGAAAATGGTAGTTTGTTGGAGATGTTAATCTAGATTTGTAGAGTTCAACAATGGGAATCGTGCATTGTCAATGCAATGAAAAATGAATTGGAACGAGAAATGGTTTCTCATTTCATCCTCAATTACAACGAAGACCAAGTTTCCATTGACATTTACCTTTGTGACTAATAGAACTATAACACTAATGTGTGTAATATTTTGATAGATAGAGCCTGTTAGAAATTAATCATCCCTGTTATCAGGAGCCTTGTTGTTTTTATTATAAGAAGAAAATTCCTTCAAATCTACTTATAAAAAGTACATGTTAAAAAAAATGAAATTACCAGTTAAATTGAATATTTGTCTGGAGATTTTTTAGCCAGTGAAACCCCTGTAGACTGTTATTGGCTAGTCTACTGGACTGTAACCGTTAATCAGCTTTCAGATGAGTTATGGCAATGGTAAGGTTGATAGCTTGCCTGTGGGGCTACAGTAACGACAGCAGATTGACATTACAACACCTCAGACATTCACATCACACAGAAATACCTGGAACAATTTAAATGTGCCAGAGCCATTATTAACTGCTTAAAGTTATTGGAAATGTTTTATTGGATGCTTCATTTTACAATGAAAGAAGCCAATTAAGTGAAAGTATATTAAAATCATATTTCTTTCCTGTGGCAATCAATGATTTCCATACATCACAACAGTAAGGTCACATAATTACACTGAATGAGTGACAAACCCAACATTGTGAGTGGTAGACTTGGTGCCAGCCTAGGCTCAGTGGTAGCACTTCCATCTTTGAATCAGAAGATTGTGGATTCAAGTCCCAATCTCAATGTGAGCACTCAATCTAGGCTGACATTTCAGTGTAGTGCTGAGGGAGTGCCACACTGTTGGAGGTTCTTTCTTTCGATCAAAGGTGAAACTGTGGTCCCGTCTGCCCTCTCAAGTTGATGCGAAAGACCCCATGGTACTATTTGAAGACGAGCAGGGAGTTCTCCTGCATTTAGCCCTCAACCAACATCACAAGAACTGATTACCTGTTTATTTATCTCACTGCTCTTTGTGGGACTTGCTGTGTGCCAAGCGGATGCTGTGCTTTTCTACGTTACAACAGTGACTACACTTCAAAAAAGAGCACTTCATTGGAAGTGAAACACTTTGGGATGTTCTGAGGTCATGAAAGGTGCTATATAAATGCAAGTTCTTTGTTGCAGCTGGACCTTTCAGTTGTTCTATTGTGCCACTGCAATTTTGAACATTTTGTTCGATTTGCAGTGAGACACATTTTGTTGTGCTGAGTAATTTTACTGATGGTTACTTAAATAGTTTGGACCCAGTTAAAGTGCAAAGAGCACGTTTCAGATCTACAGGAACCTGGAGTTAATTGCTGACACGACAAGGAGTCAAAAAACTCTACTCATCTCTAAACTTTCAATACCCTCATCAAAGAGGTGAAACATTTTTGATGGTGGGGGGGGGGGGGTGGAGGGGCAGAGGAACTTTCCTGTAATGAAAAACACATGCAGGCCTTGCTTAAGACCGTTTAAATTCTCTGAGAAAATAACATGATGAGTGTAAAGATTTTCATTGCAATTTTAAACATGCTTCTCTTAAACATGACAGTTTTGTCAGACAGCCTCTCGACTAAATGATCATTTCGAGGATCATTTCACAAACTGCAGGCGGCTGATTTAATTCCAAAAGGGTATGGGGAGAAAGTAGGGAATTTGAACTCTGTAAAATTAGCTCTTAAGAAAGGTCTAATTTCAGTGCAGGCTAGAAGAGCAGATGAGCCTCCTCCTGAGCTAAACTTTCTATATTTCTAAAACTGGTCTTTTTGAAGTCTGTTGTGCCAAATATCAAACTAGTTGATTTCACAGCATCAGCTGTAAAAGGGAGAAGTAGATCCATCGGGAGAGTCGCTATAAATTTCTCATTTAAAAAAAAATCACATTATGGCCTTTGAAATGGGCACATATGATAGTCTAGCAAATCAGAGGTTGTGATATCAAATCCCACCCTGGTAAATTGCGAAATTGAATTCAATAAATCTGGTAAGTTGTGTGGGGTAGGGCCAAAAATTGTAGAATCATAGAATGATACAGCACAGGAGAAGGCCATTCGGCCCATCGTGTCTGTGCCGGCTCTTTGAAAGAGCCATCCAATTAATTCCACTCCCCTGTTCTTTCCCCATAGTCCTGCAAATTTTTCCCCTTCACATATTTATCCAATTCTCTTTTCAAAGTTACTATTGAATCTGCTTCCACCACCCTTTCAGGCAGTGCATTCCAGATCATTACAACTCACTGCGTAAAAACTTTTTTTCTCATGTCGCCTCTGGTTCTTTTGCCAATTACCCTAAATCTGTGTCCTTTGGTTACTGACCCTTCTGCCACTGGAAACAGTTTCTTCTTATTTACTCTATCAAAATGTTTCATGATTTTGAACACCTCTACCAAATCTCCCCTTAATCTTCTCTGTTCTATGACCATGATAGCAGCTAGATTGTTGTAAAAATCCAACTGGTTCAGTAATGTCCTTCAGGAAAGAGAAGCTGCCATCTCAGCTTAGCCTGGCATATACGTGATTCCAGTCCCATACTACATGATTGACTCTTAATACCCTTCGGGCAACGAGAGATGGGCAATAAATACTGTCTTGCCAACCTTGCCCATATCTCAAGAACAAATAAAAAAAACTCAGACAAACTTCAAAGAGAAGAAGCAACAACAACAATTTGCATTTATATAGTGCCTTTAACATAGAAAAAACATCCCAAGGTGCTTCACCGAGATGTAAGGAAAACATGGATGCTGAGCCAATAGGAGATATTTGGTCAAGAGGTAGGTTTTTAGGAGGGTCTTAAAGAAGGAGAAGGAGGTGGAGAGGCTGAGGAGTTTCATGAGGGAATTCCACAGTGTGTGGTCTAGGTAGTTGAAGGAGCAACTGCCAATGGTGGGGTGAAGAGAGGGGGGATTCACAAGAGGTTAAAGTCGGAGAAATGAAGAGTTTGGAGGGGGGTTGTAGAGATGGACCAGCTTACAGAGATAGAGAATGGTGAGACCATGAAGGGATTTAAAAACAAGGATGAAAATTTTAAATTGGAGGAACTGGGAGCCAATGCAGGTCAGCAAGACCAGGGCTGAAGGGTGAGCAAGGCTTGGTGTGGAATAGAACGCGGGCAGCAGAGATTTTGATGGGTTGAAGTTTATAGAGGGTGGAGGATGTGAGGTAGGCCAGGAGAGCATTGGAGGTGACAATGGTATGGATGAGGGTTTCAGCAACAGATGGGCTGAGGTGGATGGTGTTATGGAGGTGGAAGTAGGCGGTCTTTGTGATGGAGAGTATATGGGATTAGAAACTCACTTTGGGGTTGAACAGGACACTGAAATTGTGAACAGCCTGCTTCAGTCTGAGACGGTGGTCATGGAGGGGGAATGGAATCGGTGGCAAGGTTACGCAGTTTGAGGCTGGGAACCGAAGATGATGGCTTCGGTCTTACCATTGTCTGTGAATTATATTTTTAGAAAACTCATTTAAGTGAGCTATCTGGCAGAGGGTGAGGGACTGGAAGAAGCCAAGGACCTGTAAAGGCCATTCGGCCCATTGAAGCTCACCACTCCATTACTCTGACTCACCCTGTCCAGCTTCCACCTGCATTTTGAGTCCTTCCAATATGTTTAGCTCTAATATCTTATCTGATAGATTATTCTAAGTATTTATCCTCCTTTGCATGAAGAAACTTTTTTGAAGATCTGTTTTAAATTTGCTTTTCCCCTATTTAAATGTATGACCTACTGGCTTAACGTATTTTGAAGTAATATTCTGTGTTCATCTTGTCTATACCACTTAATTCTTTCTATTACTTAATAATGGTCCATCTTACGCTTCTCTGTAGATTTTAGAGGCAGTTTCTCTAACCTTTCCTCATTGCTCATTCCCATAATGCTTGGGATCAGAGTTATTCTATATCCTCTCCATTTCAGTATGTTCCTTTTTAACTAAATTCCACAGGACAGTGGAGGTCTGCCTCGTGCAATCTAAAGCCTCAATGGATCCTCTGCACACTTGTACTATACTGTTCTGACTATGTATCTGTTTGCTTTCTAATTGCCTCGTCACAATATTGTGACAATGAAAGTGACAAGTTTCTGTCACTTGTGGGTCCCTTTCAGCGTTTCCTTGTGCCGAGGTACAGATTCAATGGTGGAACAGGCTCGAGGGGCTGAATGGCCTCCTCCTCTTCCAATGCTCCTATGTGCATGATCTATACTGCACCATTGTTAAAAGAAATTTTCTCCCAATATGTAACACTTTACATTTGTTAGTATTAAATTTCATCTCTGTGATAATTTCAAATGGATTTAATAGTGTGGAAATACAATAATATTTTTAGGCTTCTGAACACACAGGAAAAATATAGGAAGAGCATCTGTGCAATGCTGGGAAATGAGAGGAGAAATCTGCAGTCTAGAGGGAAAGTCCGTGCTGGGCTGGGATCACAGAGGCTGCTCACGTCAGCGCTGTTGACAAAGATTTCATTTCATTCAATTCAATTTATTTCTTATGACTTTAAATGACAATTTTGACTCAAATTTAGATTTGTGTAAGGGCCCAGGCAAATTTAAGATGGAGAGACGCATGATGAATTTGTCAGAGTTGTAAGTGTGCTGTTTGAAATAGACCATGAAATTTAACAATTAACTTTGAGGTGTTACACACGAAATTGCATGTGGGTCTTATTCAAAATAGGGTTGTTGTGTATGATTTCCTTATTGCTCCTACACGGCACTCTGCACCTTACCCTACTCATCTCTGAGGTGGCACATAACAGCATAATGTCTGCATTATAGATGAGAATCGAGTGAGAAACGTTTGCTTTCTACTTAGAGCTCCGAGCTTGTTATTTAGCTGTCAAATCCTTAGCATGTCTTAATATCTCTCACGCTAGGTGCGGCTGCAATCTGAAAGATAGTCTTATATTTTCAGGTTCAGACTGGTGTGAGAGGGGTGGATGAGGGTTAAGTCAGGACATCCCTGGATAGCTGAGGCTTCTCTTCAATATCTTGTCCTGGAATTTCCAGTGTATTTGTGCCCAGAGACACTCACAATCTTGGCGCAAATCAAACTTGCAATCCAAAAGATCACAGATTTTTGGGTGTAAGTGCGTCAGTGCCCAAATCTCCTCAATCTTTTACAATCATCTATCGATCCCTCTGCCTGAACACATCTAAGCCCGTAATAATGGCCCTGCCCCCAAGTTACAGAGCCTCGTATGCGAGTTTCTTCCAATTGCGCTTGCTCAGAGGCTCTCATCAAAATACGGCCAGATTTTCAGACACAACAGGAAACAAAATCATTTTTGTTGCAATTTTTGCAGCGTTTTAAAAAAAATTATCCTCACTGAGACCTGAGGATACAGACCTGAGACTGCTCTGTATTTTCTGTTTCTTTGAATTCATTTTTATGGCACAATATAAGTCACATTAAAAATTGAAAACCCTCCCCGATTGCAGGTTCTTAAACGTGCTGTGCCTGATGTGCACGGATGATGGTGAAATGAGTTGAAACTTTAATTTTCATACTTGAACGAAGAATATATGGTGTGAGTTTGGCGCTTTCCTTGGGTCCCGATTGTTTACGCCTATTTATGACTATTTAACATTTGGGTGCGTTCTAATGAGTTTGGCAGGTAATTTGAATGTAACTTGACATTGGCAGAATGGGCGCGGGAATTGGCGAATTCTCGAGTCCAACCTTCGGGTTACACCGAGGAGGAAATTCCAGGCTATTATTTTGAATCATTTTTTAAAATGGTTACTTACAGGTGAAATAACTTCAGTTCACAGTTCATAGTGTCCAACCTAAAGTTTCCAGTCAAAGTTCAAATACGCTCATTAAATTTAAAACAACTTAAATATTTGGGGAGGGCAAAAGTGGAAGAAACGTATGGAAAATCCTGCTAAAATATCACACTTATTTGATGGGTGGTTGGGTAAATGCATTGTGTGGTGTGGCATTGAGTCATAAAGACCATGAAAGGTATGGGGTTTGGTCTGTGATTTGTGTTGAGTTAGCTGATGCCACACAGGGTGATAGCACAGGCACTTCCATTGGTAACAGCATGCCCGTGCTAAAAAAAGGTTCTCATTCCTGACTGCTCAATAGCATTCTGCTCTGGAAAGTGTAGGGGATGTCATGTTAGGATTAGGCTTGGCTAGGACACTCTCCTGAACACACAG
The DNA here is from genome assembly GCF_035084215.1 of Heptranchias perlo. Classification (NCBI taxonomy): domain Eukaryota; kingdom Metazoa; phylum Chordata; class Chondrichthyes; order Hexanchiformes; family Hexanchidae; genus Heptranchias; species Heptranchias perlo. Next base: position 31,695,229 of record NC_090356.1, read on the forward strand.
TGCCTCTGTGAACTGGGGGAAGAGTGGAATTTCAAAAATGCTTTAAAGTGAATCGGAATGCACCTTTTAAATGGGAAAATTCAAGATTTTTCCAAAAATCTGCCAGACTCCCCCCAGAAATGCAGGAGTACAGGAGAGAGGGGGGCAGCATTTGGATTGAGTGCGTCCAATTCTAAACTGGCAGGCTCTGACCCAGAGCCTCACTAAATCATTTCACTAATTAGAGAGGGAGAGAGGCAGGTGGTGAAATTGATCTCGATGGTAGTGCAAAACGAGTGATAGTGAGTCGAGATAGTAAATCAGGAGGGTGTAAATCGGGAGGGTGTAAATCAGGAGGGTGTAAATCGGGAGGGTGTAAATCGGGGGGGTGTTAATTGGGAGGGTGTAAATCGGGAGGGTGTAAATCGTGAGGGTGTAAATCGGGAGGTGTGTAAATCGGGAGGGTGTAAATCGGGAGGGTGTAAATCGTGAGGGTGTAAATCAGGAGGGTTTAAATCGGGAGGTGTGTAAATCAGGAGGGTTTAAATCGGGAGGTGTGTAAATCGGGAGGGTGAAAATCAGATTGGGTGTAAATCGGGAGGGTGTAAATCAGGAGGTGTGTAAATCGGGAGGGTGTAAATCGGGAGGTGTGTAAATCGGGAGGGTGAAAATCAGATTGGGTGTAAATCGGGAGGGTGTAAATCGGGGGGTGTAAATTGGGTGTAAATTGGGAGGGTGTAAATCGGGGGGTGTAAATTGGGTGTAAATCGGGAGGGTGTAAATCGGGAGAGTGTAAATCGGGTGTAAAGCGGGAGGCATAGAGTACAAAAGCAAGGAAGTCATGATGAACCTTTATAAAAGATAGGTTCAGCCACAACTGGAGTATTGTGTTCTGGGCACCACACTTTAGGAAAGATGTGAAGGCCTTAGAGAGGGTGCAGAAGAGATTTACTTGAATGATTCCAGGGATGAGGGACTTCAGTTACATGGATAAATGATAAGCTGGGGTTGTCCTCCTTAGAGCAGAGAATGTTGAGAGGAGATTTGATCGAGGTATTCAAAATCATGAAGGGTCTAGACAGAGTAGATAGAGAGAAACTGTCCCATTGGCGGAAGGGTCAAGAACCAGAGGACATAGATTTAAGGTGATTGGCAAAAGAACCAAAGGCGACATGAGGAAAAACTTTTTTACACAGCGAGTGGCTGTGATCTGGAATGCACTGCCCGAGGGGGTGGTGGAAGCAGATTCAATTGTAGCCTTCAAAAGGGAACTGGGTAAGTACTTGAAGGGAAAAAAATTGGAGGGCTACGGGGATAGGGCGGAGAATTGGGACTAACTGGATTGCTCTTGCAAAGAAGAGCCGCCACGGGCTCAATGGGCCGAATGGACTCCTTCCATGCTGTAACCATTCTATGATTCTATTTATCGGGCCCGATGTTACCAGGGCTGCGGGTTCTCGGCGGGGGGGCTATCGCGCCCGGCGAAATCAGTCAGCTCCCCGCGCGATCGTAGCATAATTGGATTCACGCACCTGCTCCTCCGGGTTCCCCACTGCTGATCTGCGCGTCGGGCGGGCTGCGCATGCGCAGTAAGATCTGTCAGCTGGAGGAGCTCTATTTAAAGGGGCAGTCCTCCACTGACAGATGCTGCAACAAACAGAAAAAATCACAGCATGGAGCAGCCCAGGGGGAAGGCTGCTCCCAGTTTAATGATGCCTCACTCCAGGTATCAATACATGGGGTGAGGAGGAGGGGGAGGACAGAGATCTTCCCCCCGTCGGGCGGGAGGAAGCGGCCTGCCTCTGCCACCAGGAAGGCCTGGCTTGAGGTGGCAGAGGAGGTCACCTGCACCACCAACATATCACCCACTTGCATACAGTGCAGGAGGCGCTCCAATGACCTCAGTAGGTCAGTCACAGTGAGTACACGTAGTCTTTCCCATACACTCCATCTGCCACATCACCGCCCCCACCCCACATCTCCTTCTGCACTGCCAACACTACTCTGTCACATCACCCCTCATACCCACTCAAACCTCATCCTCATCGTACCTGCACCTACTCACCTCGCCAGTACTCATCCCGCCACTACCACTCAACCCAATCCTCATACAATCTCATGGCTCTATCTCATACTCACCCTCTCGTGCATCTCTTTCACGGTCAGCCTCACTCAACCTGCCACTACCTGTGCTGCAGCCACAGGGCATGCATCACATATGTGCAGTAGGCAGCGTAAGGCAAACGTGTCATGAGCATGAAGGGGATGCACAAGGGTGTTTGAGGGTTTGTCATGGTTGTTACTTACATTGAATTTCTGACCAACTCACATCACATATTATATTGGCACCACGACTGCCACGTCTTTGCGAATCTTGTCTGGTTTGTGCAATAATGCCGTTTCCTGAGGATCACTATGAAGACCCACAACTGATGCCACCCATTGTGTCACTGCAGAGTGGGTGTAGGTGTATTTGCAGGGCTCTTTTGTGCAGATGACTGAGAGACATCGGTGATGTCCCCGGTTGCACCCTGGAAGGATGCGGAGGAGAAGTTGTTGAGGGCAGTGGTGACTTTGACAGCGACAGGTAAGAAGATGGTGCTCGGGCCAGCCAGGAGCAGCTTGGCATGAAGGAGGCTGCAGATGTCCACGACTACATGTCGAGTGACTCTGAGCCTCCGTGTGCACTGCTGCTCAGAGAGGTCCAGGAAGCTGAGCCTCGGTCTGTGGATCCTGTGGCGAGGGTAGTGCCCTCTGCGACGCATCTCTCTCTGCGGTAGTCCTCCCTCCTGCTGTACAGGTGGATGTGTCACAGCACTCTGTTGTGGAGCTCCACGTGTCAGAGGTGGACGGCGTGGATGGCGAGGCTGGTGAGGCTGGTGATGCTGTTCGCCCTCCGAGGAGGTCATGACTGCAGCTACGGCAGCCCCCATCCGGATGATGTACATCTGAGGGGGTCCGCAAGGTAGGTAAATGTCTCTGGACCCCGGGGTAAGTGTGCAAGTTGGTGACTTTGATTGTCAGGAGGAGGGTGGTGGAGGCCAAACTTTATCCCAAGTGACAGAGTGGCCTCCTGCAATGAGTGAGGGTCTCCTCCCCCTCACCTGTCAAATGGACCTTTGCAGCTGCCACAGGCTGACAGCTGCAACAGGTCCATTTGACCTGGGAGTGTTTCCCCCAGTGTGGGAAACAGTCCCAGTTTGGTCTAAAATCCCACCCCTCCTTACATAATCCCTTAATCAGGTCAGTTAATGACCTGACCAAGCCAAATAAATAGCTTCAAGTGGCATCCCGCTGGCCTTAATTGCCTGCGGGATTCCCACCAGCGGGGGCTGCGCGCGCACGCCGGCGCGTCAGCGGGGAACCCGGAAGTGCGCGGGTTCGAGGCGGGCTCCGGTCCCGCTCCGGGATTTCCCGATTTTCGGGGCCCCCCCGCCAGGAATGCACCCGATAGCAGGTGCTAAAATGCTGCCCATAGAGTTTCCAATGGAAAGCAATAGGCAATGGAAGGTTGACCGATGTTGGGAGCATGTGACTCTCAAATCCAAAGGTCACCTGTTCCTTGATTAGTTGGAGTTTTTTCTTCTCTGCCCAAACCCAAGTCCAGAATCTATTTATAGCCCATTTCCCCTGTGCTATAGTAAAATGCATGAGTTGTTCCACGTTCAAAAATACCTTTGGTTGATCCAGCCCAAGGTCAAGAGACATCATCAGCATTCATTCTTGGATAGAAAATAAGCAGCGATATTTCAGACCAAGCTTGTGGGTCATGTACTGTGTACTCACTACATTTATAATTATGATTTATGGTAAGTTGTTTCAAATTATTTCAAAGGCAAACATAACCAGCGGAAAACAATGTTTAGATTAGCTGCAGAGAAACAGAAGTTGAAATCTGGATCAGATTTTTGGAACTAGCAAACACTAACAAATAATTACTGACATGTTTGTATTATACTTGCCAAAAATATTGTAGTGTGGATTACAGACCCTAAATGTATAATTTTTCAACAAAACTATAATCCCCCATCCCCCACAGAACCACATACTTAAAGGAATCCAATTCACAAGCCTTAAACTTCAAACATAGCGCTCTGACTAAAAGCAAATGAATTTACATTTTAAACTCAGCACCAAGTAATTCGCCTTCCAGGTTATCTCACTCCTTTCATGCTTCCAAGACCCAGAAATGTGAGCTTGCATTTTATTCAGCCTTTGTTTCCAGCAGCTCTCCGTTCTGACTCCTTTCTGTGAATGATACCAGGCATTTGAGATTTAGTTATCGTGTAAGTACAGCGTGTTGTGTACACAGATTTAGTTATCGTGTAAATACAGCATGTTGTGTACACAGATTTTGTTATTGTGTAACTACAATACGTTGTGTATACAGATTTAGTTATCGTGTAAGTACAGCGCGTTGTGTACACAGATTTTGTTATTGTGTAACTACAGCAAATTGTGCACCAAGATTTAGATATCGTGTAACTACAGCAAATTGTGCACCAAGATTTAGTTATCGTGTAAGTACAGCGTGTTGTGTACACAGATTTTGTTATCGTGTAACTACAATACGTTGTGTACACAGATTTAGTTATCGTGTAAATACTGCAAATTGTGCACCAAGATTTAGTTATCGTTTAACTACAGCATGTTGTGTACACAGATTTCGTTATTTATGCAACTACAACACATTAATTTAGTGCTTTACGTAACATGTAGGGCACATTACTTATTACTTTATTTATTGACTTGAGATTAGAGAGAACACTATTTATGTACAAAGAGTCTTCTATTTATATAATACCTTATCACATCTCTGAGTAATATCTCAGAACATGTCACAGAAATTGAAGTGCAATTATTGCTGTTATTGAGCAATCATGGCAGCCAATGTGCTCACAGAGTGACCCATCAACAGCAATTAAATGAATGACATGTAAACGTCACGCTTTAGTTGCACCCTCCCACCAGTGGTGGTGCTGGAGCACTTCAGTGTAGCATTTCCTAACTTCTTGTCCTGGACTGCAGAGATACCCCAACCTCCAACCAATCTACATCTCTGGTTCCAAAATTGCCATAAGATTTGCTGTATAAATGTAAATAATAATCTAAAATCAGAGTATAATACAAAAATAAGGACAAAATACATGATTTTAAAATGGGAATCGAATTACATCGGCACACTCTGCTCCAATTCTCCCCCGCCTTCTAATCTCACTTTATCTGAAGACGACACTTGACTCCCCATGAGCAATGTTGGGGGCATTGACCAACTTTTTTTAAGATATCCAGTGAGGAATGGAAGATTTGGATAAATATCAAAAGAAAGAGAAAAAGAGGTGTAAAGAGGGGTAGAAAACATGAACCACAGGCACCCTGAGAAAGGAAGAGGCATAGAAAAAGATATGCCAATGTACAGAGATACAGAGGCAAGAAGCAGGGAACGTATATGAGAGCCATAGAAAGATCAGGAGAGAGGGGCTGAGGGCAAGAGCGGGAGTGAGAGAGAGAGGGGAGTGAGAGAGAGAGGGGAGTGAGCGAGAGTGAGAGACGGAGTGAGAGAGAGAGAGAGAGAGAAAGACAGAGAGAAACAGAGAGAGTGCAACAGGAATGATTAGAGAGTAGAGACAAGCAGAGAAACAGTTGCAGAAGTAAGAGACATTGGGCTCGATTTTAGGGTCGGGTTACCTGCGGGTTTCCAGCGGGGGGGCCCCGAAAATCCCGATCTCCGATCACGTGACCGGATTCGGACGAAATCCCGGCCACTTCCGGGTACCGCGCTGACGTGCGGGGCTGCGCGCGCAAGCCCCGCTGGTGGGAATCCCACAGGCAATTAAAGCCAGCGGGGTTCCACTTGAGAGCACTTAACTTGCTCGTTGTGGTCAGTTAATGAGCTGAAGCAGCTGTCAAAAGAGGAAGTGTGGGATTTTACGGTCAAAGCAGTCAGTTTCCCACACTGGGGGAAACAGGACCCTTCAAACCAGGCGTGTTGCAGCCAGCAGCCTGTGGCAGGTGCCAAGGTGCGCTCCACGGGGGAGCGCCCTCACCCACGCAGGAGGCCACCGCGTCACACAGGGCAACCCCTGCCCCCCACCACCCGCCGGCCAAGCCAGAGGACAGACCGACACGAAACCGCAGCCCCAGTCCGAGGACCCACACACCTACCCTGCACAACCCCTCAGATCAACACCTGCCAGTTGGGTGGTGTGTGGACACCCTCGGAGGACGAAGAGCATGACCACCACCAGCAGCCTCGCAGAGACATGGATCCCCCCAACACGGTGTGGTTGCACGCCCACCTGCACAGCAGGAGGGAGGGCTACCGCAGAGAGAGACGCGTCGCAGAGGGCACTACCCTCGCCACAGGGTCCACAGACCGAGGCGCAGCTCCCCGGACCTCTCCGAGCAGCAGTGCACAGGGAGGCGCAGATTCGCTCGACATGTAGTCGTGGAGATCTGCAGCCTCTTTCATGCCGAGCTGCTCCTGGCTGGCCCCAGCACCAACTGCTTACCTGTCGCTGGCAAAGTCACCACTGTCCTCCACACCTTCTCCTCCGCATCCTTCCAGGGTGCAGCCGGCAACACCGCCGATGTCTCTCAGTCGTCTGCGCGGACGAGCCCTGCAAATACACCTGCACCTACTCTGCAGTAACACGATGGGTGGCATCAGTGGTGGGTCCTCATAGTGATACCCAGGAGCGGGCATTATTGGACACAATGGACAGGATTCGCGGAGACATGGCAGTGGTGGTGTCAATATAATGTGTGCTGTTTGTTGCTCTGAAATTCAATATGGGTAACACCCATGACAAACCCTCAGACACCCTTGTGCACCCCCTTCATGCTGACGAGACGTTTGCCTTACCCTGCCTACTGCACATATGTGATGCATGCCCTGTGGCTGCAGCACAGGTGGTGGCAGGTTGAGTGAGGCTGGCCGTGAGGGAGATGCACGAGAGGGTGAGTATGGGATGGAGCCATGAGATTGTATGAGGATTGGGTCGCGTGTTAGTGGCAGGATGAGTACTGGCGAGGTGAGTAGGTGGAGGTAAGATGAGGATGGGGTGTGAGTGGGCATGAAGGCTGATGTGACAGAATAGTGTTGGCGGTGCCGAAGGAGATTTGGGGTGGGGGCAGTGTTGTGGCAGACGGAGTGTAGGGGAAAGACTTCGTGTTCTCACTGTGGCTGACCTACTGCGGTCATTGCAGCGCCTCCTGCACTGTATGCAGGTGGGCGATATGTTGGTGGCGCAGGTGACCCCCTCTGCCACCTCGAGCCAGGCCTTCTTGGTGGCAGAGGCAGGCCGCTTCCTCCCGCCCGCCGGGGGGAAGATCTGTGTCCTCCCCCTCCTCCTCACCCCATCTGATGATACCTGGGGTGAGGCATCATTAAACTGGGAGCAGCCTTCCCCCTGGGCTGCTCCATGCTGCAATTTGTCCCATTGGTTGCAGCATCTGTCAGTGGAGGACTGCCCCTTTAACTAGAGAGCCTCCAGCTGACAGATCGTACTGCGCATGCGCAGCCCGCCCGACGCGCAGGCCAGCGCCGTGGACCCCGGAGGAGCAGGTAATTGGATCCTATTAGTGGGTTGCCTGCTACGATCGCGTGGGCAACCCACTAATTTCGCCGTCCGCGTTTTCGACGCTCCCGGAGGACCACCCGCTGGGAACCCGCAGGCCTGCTAAATTCGGGCCCATTTGCCCAGACCTGCAACAGAGGTTCTTCTGATCTACTGCCTGAACTTCGGTGGAATATTGGCTGAACCCCTAGAGAAATAAAGTAAATAGTTAAAAATGGTCCATAACACCATTTCTTCAGGGTTTCTGCCAATCTTCCACTGAAACAGGAGATCAGGAAGACCCTGCAGAAAATCTCCCCCATTTACTTTTGTCTGTGAGCAACATGGCAGGGCATTAACTGGAGGTTAGAAATAAGATTCAGCTCAGATATTAGGCCCAACATACCCACCAGTAAACCTGGACTTTAAATTGCTCTAGGTAGAGTCTCAATGTGAGCAAATCAGTCTCTGACTTTCCTAATCAGTTTATTCTAGTAAAACAAATGAAGGAATGAATAGTGCTGAAGGCACAGAGATAAGAAAGTGGATAAATATTTGCTGATTCGAACAGTGAAAGCTAGTATTTCTGATGGGAGAATGCGTGTAGGGAATAAGGTGAACAAATGTTGGCCTTTATATCTAGAGGACTAGAGTACAAGGGGGCAGAAGTTATGCTGCAGCTATACAAAACCCTGGTTAGACCGCACCTGGAGTACTGTGAGCAGTTCTGGGCACCGCACCTTCGGAAGGATATATTGGCCTTGGAGGGAATGCAGCGTAGGTTTACTAGAATGATACCAGGACTTCAAGGGTTAAGTTACGAGGAGAGATTACACAAATTGGGGTTGTATTCTCTAGAGTTTCGAAGGTTAAGGGGTGATCTGATCGAAGTTTATAAGATATTAAGGGGAACAGATAGGGTGGATAGAGAGAAACTATTTCCGCTGGTTGGGGATTTTAGGAGTAGGGGGCACAGTCTAAAAATTAGAGCCAGACCTTTCAGGAGTGAGATTAGAAAACATTTCTACACACAAAGGGTGGTAGAAGTTTGGAACTCTCTTCCGCAAATGGCAATTGATACTAGCTCAATTGCTAAATTTAAATGTGAGATAGATAGCTTTTTGGCAACCAAAGGTATTAAGGGATATGGGCCAAAGGCAGGTATATGGAGTTAGATCACAGATCAGCCATGATCTTATCCAATGGCGGAGCAGGCACGAGGGGCTGAATGGTCTACTCCTGTTCCTATGTTCCTATGTTTCTAAATAATTGCCTAAAAACAGGGAATGCTAAAAGCCAGCTTGTGAGTAACCCTTTGCCAGAACTAGTCTAACAAACATAAACTGACCTTTTTTTCTCTCAGATGCCAATGGACCTATTGGGCCAAATCCTCTTGGAAAAATAATGGCAAGTTCTCAATGCACGCCGTTATTAATGCGCAAATCGGCCAGCAAGTTCAGGGGATGAAGAGATACACTGTGAATTGTGAATATCCATAATTTGCTGATCGATTTACACTGCTCCGCTGTTTGCTTCCCACAAGTGGCATCTTGCCCTTTGCCTCCCCATGATTTTTAAGAACTTGCTGGATTTGCACATTAATTGCCCATTAAACTTGCCACAGAAAGTTAGAGTTCATACTTAACAGCGTAAATAGCCTTTTAACAATGTGATAATTGTTAATGCAATGCCAATCAATCTCTCCAACCCAGAAAAGGAACAATTTAAACTGTTGAGTCTCATTCCACTATGTAATAAATTTAACTTTAGTATAAACTTCAGTTACATGGATAGACTGGAGAAGCTGGGGTTGTTCTCCTTGGAACAGAGGCGGTTGTGAGGAGATTTGATAGAGGTATTCAAAATCATGAAGGGTCTAGACAGAGTAGATAGAGAGAAACTGTTCCCATTGGTGGAAGGGTCAAGGACCAGAGGACACAGATTTAAGGTGATTGGCAAAAGAACCAAAGGTGACACGAGGAAAAACTTTTTTACACAGCGAGTGGTCATTATCTGGAATGCACTGCCTGAGGGGGTGGTGGAGGCAGATTCAATTGTGGCCTTCAAGAGGGAACTGGATAAGTGCTTGAAGGGAAAAAATTTGCAGAGCTACGGGGAAAGGGCGGGAGAGTGGGACTAGCTGGATTGCTCTTGCATTGAGCCGGCACGGACTCGATGGGCCGAAGGCCTCCTTCCGTGCTGTAACCATTCTATGATTCTTAGAGATATAAAAAATTTCAAATTTTAAATGTTTTAATTTTTTTTTTACTTTTCATTCCGGCTCTTTTTTTCTCTCTCACTTAATCCAATCTTTCTTTCCCTCTCTTTATTTCTCATTCTGATTTGACTCGAATTCACCCTCCTTCTCCATTGTTCCTCTGTTTCTTTCTCAATCCTTAAATCTCATCGTTTTAGGGGATAGGCTGTTGGTCCCGCCGTTCACTAAGGTCCCAGATGCCCTGTTACCCTCGCCGTCCCATTATCAGCTCACACTTCCAGCAAGTTACGACGCAAAATTATATTCGAGTTGAAGGGTGGAGGAAGAACTTTAACTAATGGCGCATGCTGAGAGATGTCCCCCTCCTGCAAGATCTGGGCCATGTGTATTCCCAGCGATTTCTGTTTTTATTCCAGACTCTTTTAATCGCAAAATAAAATTATAGATTGAACGCATCTTAGTTTTAAAATGACGTGTTAAGTTTTTTCCGACACGGTGTAAAGACCACTTGAGCAATGGTGAGTTAGTAATCGGCTGCTCCTGGTAAAGTTCACGGCAGAGGCAAGTTTCTTCGGAGCTTCTCCCACTCTCCCGCTGTAACTTTGCTGGATGTTTGGCGGGAACGTGTGCAAATGAGGTTGCTGCCGAATCTCCGCCAAAGTTACAGCGGCAGAACTGGAGAATCCCAGAGGAAATTCCTGGTTAATGTCTCTGATATTTTGAAACTCCCATCCCTAGCCTGGTTTCCATAACTACAACACTTTGAAGTATTATTTAAAACAGTTTTAATGTTCACCAGTTTGGCAGCGAGATGGAGAGTCGGGACATCCCAGCACTGTCACGTTTCACGGTAGTGTGGAGAGACTCAGCTTTCTCCAGGTCGGTTGGTGAATGTCCACATCGTGAGCTCCACTTCTCAGCTGTGCCAGAAGGGGGAGACACTGAGCAGAGGACAGGAACCTCCCAGCAGGGAGGCAGAGATAGTCACAAGAATCAGGAGAGAAAACACAAACATCCCTGAACCCGTGGACAATGTAAGAAAGAAAGACTTGCATTTATACAGCAATTTGACATTTTTACAATCTCCTATAACAATTCTCAACCTGAAGGAATGAGACTTCACACTTACAATCATTTACTTTCTGGGCAAGGGAGGTTAATTGGCAGTCATTAATAATTATCACGTTGTTAAAAGGGTGCATTGATAATCACTCAACTGAATTTTCAGTGGTGAGTTTAATGGGCAATTAATGTGCAAATGCAGCAACCTCATGAAAATCACAGGGAGGTTAAGCGCGAGATGCCATTTTCGCAAAGCTAACAGCGGAACGGCGCAAAATGGGCCAGCAACTTGTGGCGATTCGCAATTCACGGGGTATCTTTTCCTCGTTACAGATTGCTGGTCAATTTGCGCATTAATAATGGCGTGCATCATTCAGACGCCGTTATTTTTTCAACAAAAGCTGGCCCATTATCTTTCCTATCACTGACTTTAAGCTAATTGGTTTATAGTTCCCTGGACTTGTTCTATCTTCCTTTATCAATATAGGAATCACATTCGCTGTCCGCCAATCCTCTGGCACTATTCCTTTCTCTAATGAATTTTTATAAATATGTAATAGTGCCTCTGCTATCTCTTCCCTAACTTCTTTTAATATGCGTGGACGCAACCCATCCAGACCAGGGGTTTGATCCTCTCTAATGTTGACTAGTTTATCAATTATCTCCAAATACTCAACCGGAAGGAGCTAATTTCAGTGAGTTGAAAAGGGATCTGGCCCAGGTGGATTGGAATCAAAGATTGGTGGGTAAAACAGTAAATGAGCAATGGGAGGCCTTCAAAGAGGAGATAGTTTGGGTACAGACTAAACACATCCCTATGAGGGGGAAAGGAAGGGCATACAAAGCTAGAGCTCCCTGGATGATTAAAGATAGAGAGATTAATATGATAACAGAAAAAGGAGGCTTATGATAAATGTCAGGTTCATAACACAGTCGAGAATCAAACAGAATACAGAAAGTGCAGAGGGGAACTGAATAAAGAAATAAGAGGAGCAAAGAGAGTGTATCAAAAAAGATTAGCAGGTAACATAAAAGGGAACATTAAAGTCTCTAGGATAGTAGCAAACCTCAGAAGGACATCGGCAGACTGGTGAAATGGGGAGGCACGTGGCTGACGAAATTTAATGCAGAGAAGTGTGAAGTGATGCATTTTGGAAGAAAGAATGAGGACAGGCAATATAAACTAAATGGTACAATTTTAAAGGGAACGCAGGAACAGAGTGACCTGGGGGTGTATGTACACAAATTAAAAACATTAAATTTAGCACTTCTAGTTTTACAAACAGCCTATCAGAAGCTATAATTGTACACGAGCTGTATATTTTCTTTGTGCTGAGGTTAGGGTTGCTAACGCTGTGAATCTGTAAATCGGTTGTCTGCCAAATAAGAATTCATCATTTAGATAAAAAATAACTGAGATGAATTTTAAATGAAGAGCCCTCTGCCGCCTCGATGGGACCACCATTTTGCACGTGGGTGGGCTGAGCAGACGATAGCTGTGTATTTGACCACCTGCATCTTGAGTCTGTTTGCTGGACAGCACTTGGGACACAGAGAGACCACTGTGCTTCTGGTCAAGGAGGTCATTCCAGCTGACCAACGCACCTCAGGAACCAGGGTTACATGTACACTCAAAATGTGTTTAGTGAGAGTTTACAACTCCTTGGAATTGTATTCTTAATCATTTGAGATTGAACTAAAAGATCTAAATAGTGGGGTCAAAAATCCATGTGATCACGGCCAATGATCGCCTCCAGCACTGACCCTATTGGAACTTGTGGGGTCAATGGAAGGGTATCTCATTACCCTTGTGTGAAGTGATACATTTTGAAAGGAAGAATGAGGAGAGGCAATATAAACTAAATGGTACAATTTTAAAGGTGGTGCAAGAATAGGGAAACCTGGAGGTTTATGCACACAAATCTTTGCAGGTGGCAGCACAAGTTGAGAAGGCTGTTAAAACAGCATGTGGGATCCTGGGCTTTATAAACAGAGGCATAGAGTACAAAAGCAAGGAAGTTATGCTAAACCTTTATAAAACACTGCTTAGGCCTCAGCTGGAGTATTGTGTCCAATTCTGGGCACCACACTTTAGGGAGGATGTCAAGGCCTTGCAGAGGGTGTAGAGGAGATTTACTAGAATGGTACCAGGGATGAGGGACTTCAGTTATGTGGAAAGACTGGAGAAGCTGGGATTGATCTCCTTAGAGCAAAGAAGGTTAAGGGGCAATTTATTAGAGGTGTTCAAAATTATTAGGGGTTTTGATCGAGTAAATAGGAAGAAACTATTCTCCTGGCAGGGGGGGTCAGTAACCAGAGCACACAGATTTAAGGTTATGGGCAAAAGAACCAGAGGGGAGATGAGTAGAATGTTTTTAAGCAACGAATCGTCATTGTCATTGTCAAAAGAACCAAAGGCGACATGAGGAGAAACTTTTTAACCCAGCGAATTCGTTATGATCTGAATGCATTGCCTGAAAGGCGGTGGAGGCAGATTGAATCATGGTTTTCAAAAGGGAATTGGATAAGTACCTGAAGGGAAGAAATCTGCAGGGCTATGGGGAAAGGGTGGGGGAGTGGGACTAACTGGATTGCTCATGCAGAAAGCCAGCATGGGCTTGACGGGCCAAATGGCCTCCTTCTGTGCTGTAACCAATCTATGATTCTATGAAAGCAGATTCAATAGTAATTTTCAAAAGGTAATTGGATAAATACTTGAAGGGGAAAACATTGCAGAAGATAAATAAAATCTCAAACCAAATCCCAGTCACTGCTAATGTTCTTTCCCTTAATTAAGGACTGATTTAAGAGCATTATTATATTCCAGTTATATTCCTTTCTAGTGGGATGCTATCAGTGAGATGGACGAGTACTTCACTCCAATCCACACCTATCAAGTCTGCAACGTCATGTCTCCAAACCAGAACAACTGGCTAAGGACTAATTGGCTACAACGGAATGGGGCACGCCGAATATACATTGAAATAAAATTTACCCTGCGAGACTGCAACAGTATGCCAGGGGTTGTGGGGACCTGCAAGGAGACCTTTAACCTGTATTACTTCGAGTCAGACAGGGACATTGGCAGCAATGTCTGGGAGAACCAGTTTGTGAAAATTGACACAGTGGCAGCAGATGAAAGCTTCACCAGCGTAGACCTGGGAGTCCGAAGACTGAAATTAAACACCGAAGTTCGTGGAGTGGGACCGCTCAACAAAAAAGGAATCTACCTGGCTTTTCAGGACATAGGAGCTTGCATTGCGATAGTGTCAGTGAGGGTCTACTACAAGAAATGCCCAGCCATGGTACGGAACTTGGCCGTGTTCCCAGATGCAGTGACTGGTGCTGACTCCTCCTCTCTGGTAGAAGTGCAAGGTCAATGTGTGACTCATGGCGAGGAGAGAGATACGCCCAAGATGTATTGCAGTGCTGAGGGGGAGTGGCTCGTTCCCATTGGAAAGTGCGTCTGTAGCGCTGGCTATGAGGAGCAAAGAGATAGCTGCCAAGGTAAGACTCCTTTAGAATTCAAATTCTCTTTTATAAGTGAAGTGGAAGTTGAAGGAACAGGTGACTTTTGACCTATGGTTCCCAAATTTCTCTACCACTGGGCTTTTCCTTGCCTCATGTCTGGGTCTATTGTAGACTAATTGATAGAGATCGATTGCTATGATTAATCAACAACTCCATTATTGTTGTATCAGGATGGCAGAAGGTGAACTAGATGGACCTTGGTCTTTTCTCGTGTAGCAATTCCTATGTTTCTATGTCAGTGAATGCACAGAGTTTTCCAACCAGTTCTCCTTAAAGATTAATATCTGAAGTATAAAATTAGATTAATATTTAGTACAAACTACTCGTTACTGCCAAATTGACTTCAAAGTTATAAAGCACCAATGACCATTGGCCCCGTGTTACTGGTGGGACCTGAACTTAATGGGTCATTCTTTAGCTTGTAAGTTACAAATTGCAGATGCAAAGAAATCCACATAGAATGTCCAAGCCTACAGAGGAGTGCAATCTTTTATACTCCCTTTATATTATGGCACTGCTGCCAATGGTGTGCGCATGTACACACACGCGCTCGTACAAACACACACACACACACACACATGCGGGCGGACACGTGCACAGATGCACATATCACACGGACAGCATAAGTGGACATACACGTACATACACATGTATATGGACATAAATACACACACGTGTGCATACACATACACAGGCACACAAATAGATACACATACATAAACACAAACTTACACATACCTTACACGCCATCCTACAAAATTCAGAAAAGCCGATGAACGACATACAAACTGAAAAACAATTTGTGAATAGGGGTTAAGGCCACTGAATAAGTAACTTCCTTTTTTGGTCGGGTAAATTTCAGAATTTTTATTGGTGTTTTGTGATCACATGCCATAATTCAGTTCGGTGTTTTTGAAAACAGGAGCCCAGAGGCCTGAAATATGAAGTAACGAGTTGTGATTACAATGGGAGTGCAGTGAGACAGGAGCTTGTCATGACTTACGGTGTAGCGATACTCAGTATTCCATCAATTGTAGTAAAGGGGGAAGGGGGAAAGACACCAAAGTCCATTTGTTGCTGTAGACTTTAGACATTTCTGAAGGGGCTGTGAGCTGTGGAGGTGCAAAATATTTTTCCCAGAGGGCCTGGGACATAACACCCCGGGAAATGTTGATTTTTGACATTTATTTAGTGCATTTACCACATTCTGCTTTTGCAGCCAATAATGATGGTGGATGGCATGCATTAGATCCTCAATATCAACTGTGCAAAAGAACACATTTTAGAAGTGATGAGATAAAGACACTCTCAGCCATCCTTTATGATACCGTTGATGAAGACTTTGAATAGAATGAATGACAGTGTAAAACCTTGCTTCACTCCTCCTTTGACAGGACTGGGTTTAGTGAGGCTCCAATCTACCCTTCTACAGATCTTGGAGCAGGAATACACCTCCCCAAAAATATCCCAAGACTTACCCAAGTATTCCCATAGAAGCATAGAAGTTTGCAGCCCAAAGAAGGCCATTGTGTCTGTATTGGCTCTTTGCTCGAGCAATTCAAAACCACTGCCCCGCTCTCTCTGCATAGCCCTGCATTTTCCTCTGCTTCAAATATTTATTCAATTTTCTCTTCAAAGTTGCAATGGTCTCTGCCTTAACCACTGTCTGTGGAAAAGCATTCCATGCATAAAGAAATTTCATCTCAGCTCTCTCTTCACTCTCTTAGTGGTAATTTTAAATTGATAACCCACTCGTCACTGACTCCATCCTTTCCCTATTCACTTTCTTACATGTGCCACATTAAGTGAAGGCCCTGCGTTAGAACATGGAGTCTACAATCTCCAGGCTTTTAAAACCCATTGCCTGACCAATGTTACTTGTGATTCAAACTAGCAAGAACTATAAAAACACATTGTAAGAGCTTCTACAAGTATGTAAAAAGGAAGAGATTAGCAACAGTAAATGTTGCTCCCTTAGAGGCTGAGACAGGAGAAATTATAATCGGGAATAAGGAAATGGCAGAGACGTTAAACAAATATTTGGTATCTGTGTTCACAGTAGAAGACACAAAAAACATACCAGAAATAATGGGAAACCAAGGGTCTAATGAGAGTGAGGGACTTAAAACAATTAACATCAGTAGAGAAAAGGATTACAGAAACTAATGGGACTAAAAGCCGACAAATCCCCTGGACCTGATGGCCTACATCCAAGGATTCTAAAAGAGGTGGCTGCAGAGATAGTGGATGCATTGGTTGTGATCTTCCAAAATTCCCTAGATTCTAGAACGGTCCCAGCAGATTGGAAGGTAGCAAATGTAAACCCGCTATTCAAGAAAGGAGGGAGAAAGACGACAGGGAAGTACAGGTCAGTTAGCCTGACATCAGTCGTCGGGAAAATGCTGGAATCCTTTATTAAGGAAGTGGTTACAGGGCATTTAGAAAATCATATTATGATTAGGCAGAGCCAACATGGTTTTATGAAAGGGAAATCATGTTTAACAAATTTATTACAGTTTTTTGAGGATGTAACTAGTAGGGTAGATAAAGGGGAACCAGTGGATATAGTATATCTGGATTTCCAAAAGGCATTCGATAAGGTGCCACATAAAAGGTTGCTGTGCAAGATAAGGGCTCATTGGGTTGGATGCAATATATTAGCATGGATAGAGGATTGGTTAACAGACAGAAATCAGAGAGTAGGGATAAACAGGTAATTTTCAGGTTGGCAGGCTGTAACTAGTGGGGTACCGCAAGGATCAGTGCTTGGGCCTCAGCTATTTACAATCTATATTAATGACTTAGATGAAGGGACCGAGTGTAATGTATCCAAGTTTGCTGATGATACAAAGCTAGGTGGGAAAGTAAGCTGTGAGGAGGACACAAAGAGTCTGCAAAGGGATATAGACAGGTTAAGTGAGTGGGCAAGAAGGTGGCTGATGGAGTATAATGTGGGGAAATGTGAAGTTATTCACTTTGGTAGGAAGAATAGAAAAGCAGAATTTTTTTATATGGTAAGAAACTGTTAAATGTTAAGTGTTCAGAGAGATCTCAGTGTCCTCATACAAGAAACACAGAAAGTTAGCATGCAGGTACAACAAGCAATTAGGAAGGCAAATGGAATGTTGGCCTTTATTGCAAGGGGGAAATCGGGGAAATCCCGTTTGGGTTCGGAAACCGGATCCAACCCGCAGACTTCCGGGTTCCCCACTGGCGCGTCTGGGTGCGCGCTTGCCTCCCGAATGCGTAAGTCCCACCGGTAATTAAAGCCGGTGGGATGATACTTGATACAGTTGTTGAGATAGTTTCAGTAGTTGAACTATTTCATTTTCTCCACATTGAGGCAGGGTTGTGATTTTGAAGCATCCTCAGCGTGTTTCCCCTGCTGTGGGAACTCCTTGTTGCAACAGACGTGTTTCAGCCAGCAGCCAGTGGGACATTCTAATGCTTCCTTGACAGATGGGGAGAAAAGGTCACTTATTGCAACAGGGCGCTCAGTTCTTTCAGACAACGTTTTGGCTGCGAGATCTTTGTGCTTTCACTGAAAATTCTTACTTTCCACTCAAAATTCTTCTGTTCACACATATTTAACTACTTTGTGGACCCCCGCAAACTCACACCGTCAGGGTGGGGGAGCGCCATGGCTGCATTCACACTGCATCCGAGGACGAGCAATCACCAACCTCGCCAGGCATGGCGTCCACCTCCGTCACTTGGAGCTCCACAGCACAGTGCTGCACCACAGGCACCTGCACAAGAGCAGAGAGGGCAACAACAGAGAGGGGCACCGCCTGAGGAGGCCCCATCCACATCTACCACCTGCATGGAGGAGGATGAGGAGGAGGAGGAGGAGGAGGAGGAACCCATGGGCAGAGCAGTGGCTCACCTGGCTGCTAGTGAGACCAGGGAGTCACTGATATGTGAACGGTTCTCCTAACATCAGACAGTGTGAACAGTCCAGTCCTCACACCACCTGGACAGAGTAGCGCCAACACCAGGCCGCCCACCCCTCCCTGCACAAAACAGCCCTGCAATTACACGTACACCCACTGTCAAGTGACCCAATGGGTGGCATCAAATGTCGCCGTTCATGGTGAACCTCATGAAAGGGCCCTATCACAAAAGCCAGTCAAGAATGGGCAAGACATGGCAGCAGTGGTGAGAATATAATATTTAATGTGAGTTTAACAAAAAATAAATATAAACGAAAAACATGACAGTGAGTCAAACCCCCTTGTGCATCCCCTTCATGATCACAAATCCTTCGCCTTTCTCTTCCCTACCGCTTCTACGTGGTGCTTCCCCTGTGGCTGCAGCAGAGGTAGTGGCAGGTTGCTCTTGTTCATACTCTGACTGCTTAGGTGCTTTGGGCCGATGCCCTCTGGGTTTCGGTGCCCATGAGGGCCCCTCCAAAGATTGCTCCACCTGCACCTGTGCCCTGTGCAGGGGCAGACTTGGCCACCCGGAGAGGAGGCAGCATTGCGGATACTGGTTGAGAGGGGGGCAACGGGTGAGACATGGGAGCGCTTTGAGTGGCGTCCCCACTTCCATGTCCCCTTTTGCCATCATCCCTTTCCTGGGCCACGGCCACATCATTCCTACACTCTGCTGGACAACAGTTTGGAGGACATGTGTGATGCCTTGTAAGGCCTGTGCTAGTGTATCTGCCTGCCTGTTGAAGGCGGCAGAATGTTGTTCAGCCTGAGTCCGAACGGCCATTGTCAAGGCCTGAATGGACTCATCTGTGAGCCATGCTTGAAGCTCAATGGAGGCTAGCCTTCTCTCCATCGCAGACATTCACGCATTTACCTGTGACAGTATCTCAGAGATGCCCTCCTGTACCTGTGCCACCATTCCACTCGTGCAGGAGTTGGACTCCTCCATCCTCTGCGCTATTGTGGAGCGTGCGCGTGGCACCTGTTCCAGCACCTCACAAATGTGCTGCTGCCCCTCGATCGTTCTCCTTTTAAAGGATGGCCCCTGGGGTTCAGCATCTGCGTCCAGCTGAGCAGAGCCTGGAGAGGAGTGCTCCCACCGACATGGACTCTCCACACCAGTGTCTGCTCATGCTCACGTGTGTTGTAACTCACCAGGTGCCAACCCAACTAACTAAGGACTAGGACCCACCGAGGTGTGTGTATCTGCGCTGGTGGATAGTTCGCTCAGATGTGACGGTGCACCCTTAGAAGCTGGCAGGTCCTCTGAGGTATCGCCCTCTGCCGTCACAGCGGTCGCTGAAGTCCCTGTAAGAGAACAGAAGGAAATATTAAGCATCATCACAGATGTGTCATGTTGCGATGAGCATACTGAGGTGCTGAAGATGGCGAGGCATGTTAACATCAATTCATATTGTGTGTGCTGAATGTTAAAGTTCTGTCACCAGACGTTTGTCGGGTGCCAGTCTCGCGTCCCCGACAGACAGGCATTCGAGGGTTCGGCTGAGCTCCAGCGCCTCCTGCTTCACGTCTGTAAAGACGACGATTTGTTGCGGCCCACCTCCGGTCCTCACCCTCTCCCGTGCATTTTGCGCTCTCTTCTCGTAGAAGGGGAGAAAGAACAGTCGTGTGGGTGAGTGATGGTGAAGTGGCCAATGGATGAATGCATTGCTTTGGGTGAGGCTGACCATGAAAGAGATGCATCAGAGAGTGAGTATGAGACAGAGCCATGACATTGTATGAGGATTGGGTTGAGTGGTAGTGGTGGGATGACTAATGGGGAGGTGAGGAAGTGCTGAGGAAGTGCTGAGGATGAGCCTTAAGTGGGTGTGAGGAGTGATGTGATGGAGTAGTTTTGGCAGTGCAGAATGAGTTGGGGGGTGGGGGCGATGATGTGGAAGACAGAGTGTAGGAGAATGAGTAAGTGTACTCACTTTGGCTGACCTAGTTGGGTCATTGAAGCGTTTCTGCACTGGACCCAGGTGCGGGAGATGTTGCTGCTGCTGGTGACCTCCTCTGCCACCTCGAGCCGGGCCTTCTTGGTGGCAGAGGCAGGCCACCTCCTCCCCTCCGCTGGGTAAAACACTCCCCTCTTCCTCCTCACCCCATTCCAGTAGCACCTGGAGTGAGGCATTGTTGAATCTTGGAGCAACCTTGCCTCTGTGCTGCTCCATTGTGGTGTGTGGAAGTTTGCTCCAGGAGCAGCCATTGAAGGACTGCCCCTTTAAATAGAGCTCCTCCAGCTTGACAGCCTGTGATGCGGGTCCGCAGTCCGCCCGCTGCGCAGCTTTCGGACGGTAAACCCGGGAGCCACGTTAAGTGGCACCAATTGAATCGCGATCGCATGGGAAACGGATATTTTCTATTGGGCTGGTTACCCATGCGCACATTCCCCCCCCCCGCTGCCATCCGCCTCCACTCTAATATCGGGGCCGTTGAGTATATTCATGGCCGAGATAGATAGAATTTTCAATTGTAGGGGAATCAAGGGACATTGGGAGTTGAGGTCAAAGATCAGCTATGATCTGATTGAATGGCGGAGCAGGCTCAAGGGGCCATATGGCCGACTCCTGCTCCTATTTCTGATGTTCTTATTTACATGATCCACTTCTTTCAATCTTGCTGGTGTCCTGCAATATGGACCTTGGCCCTTCAATTTATGTCCCTCAACAATTAAAAAATGACAACAAACAAGCTCACCTGCCCCCTCTTGTTCCTTTCCTGCTGAATGATGCCATGGAAACCAACACACTAGCACTATGGGAAAGTTTGCTTCTGGTCACAAGGCTGATGGGGAGAGAACGACTACAGTCTCCACAAGACAGGGCCACAACAGAACGATTCTGGGTTGAGTAAAATTTACTATTTGATAACAACAACTTGCATTTATATAGTGCCTTTAACATAGGAAAACGTCTCAAGGCGCTTCATAGGAGCGTAAAATTGATGCCGAGCCAAAGGGCAGGTGACTAAAACCTTGGTCACATTGGTAGGTTCTAAGGTGTGTCTTAAAGGAGGAGAGGAAGGTGGAGTGGCTTACATAGCCCCAAGAATGGCAGGCAGGAAGTGCGGGCACGTTTCTGACCTGAATTTCTAGGCCATTGTTTGAACATAAGAAATAGGAGCAGGAGTAGGCCAATCGGCCCCTCGAGCCTGCTCCGCCACTCAACAAGATCATGGCTGATCTGATCCTAACCTCAAATCTAAAGAACACAAGAAATAGGAGCAGGACCCGGCCACTCAGCCCCTGGGCCCGCTCCACCAACCACAGGGCCCTGACCGATCCGAACTCAGCTTCATGTCCAATTTCCTGCCCGCTCCCCGTAACCCCTAATTCCCTTTACTTTTAGGAAACTGTCTATTTCTGTTTTAAATGTATTCAAATTTGTCTTCAAGTATGTCCTGATTTTGGGGAATTGAGGTGTGTAAGTGACAATAAAGCAAGAGCACATTTCACCCAATTCCTATCTTTCAGGGATTCTCAGCAAATTTCTTTTAGCTATTTGCCGTGTCTAGTTTAAAAGCAGCGCCTGTTAATTCAACAAGTTGGGACTCACCCCATCGCTTATTAAAAAGCCAAATGTGTTTGTTAAAATTAGGAGTTCGAATAAATTCACCGTTTGTGGAGATAAGTAAGTAAATCCTGAATGTCATTTGTATGTATTATGCAAACAGTTTAGACTTCAACTGGTTAAAGGGGCACTGATCAACTATAGACCTGTACCATCTTAAACTAGGTGCTGGTAATCTCACCACATATTTTAAATTATGATGACTGCTGTCAACTGAGGCTGATAAGATGATTTAAGATGTAATTTTCCACATATTTTTTGTGGCTGTGGATTTTGTGCTGTGTAGTCTTGTTATTTTGTGGATCTTTATTTGGTCATTTTGGTCTTTATTAGTAGAATAAGTAAATGTGTGAGATGATCTGCCTTATAATCCATTAAGTATGTTTCTCTTGCTCGTTGTGTTGGATTTTAACCCAAGTCTCACAGTCCCACGGATTTTCAAGCATTTGTATTATTTCCTCCACTTTGTAAATTATTGCCCACCTTCGATTCAGGCTTCCTGCAGTTGTATTTATTCCTAAAGTGGACCTTTTCCACCATCTTCTGTAATTGCCACTCTCCAACCAGCTGCTAGAACAAAGTGGATATTCTCACCTGCTACTTTTTCCTTCCTGGTTCTGGGACAATGGTTTCCATTGGTCTGACACCTTTCCCACATAGTCCAGCTGAGATCAGGAACTCACCTCTCAGGGAATCATGGGCGACAGCATCACCATTTAGTTTGCCAGCAGATAGAACACCTGCCATCTACAGCATATAGAACACCTGCCAGCTACAGCATATAGAACACCTGGCAACTACAGCATATCGAACACCTGCCAACTACAGCATATAGAACACCTGCCAGCTACAACATATAGAACACCTGGCAACTACAGCATATAGAGCACCTGCCAGCTACAGCATATAGAACACCTGCCAGCTACAGCATATATAACACCTGGCAACTACAGCATATAGAACACCTGCCAGCTACAGCATATAGAACACCTGCCAGCTACAGCATATAGAACACCTGCCAGCTACAACATATAGAACACCTGGCAACTACAGCATATAGAACACCTGCCAGCTACAGCATATATAACACCTGGCAACTACAGCATATAGAGCACCTGCCAGCTACAGCATA
Source organism: Heptranchias perlo (assembly GCF_035084215.1). NCBI lineage: Eukaryota > Metazoa > Chordata > Chondrichthyes > Hexanchiformes > Hexanchidae > Heptranchias > Heptranchias perlo. The sequence continues at coordinate 31,718,217 of NC_090356.1, forward strand.
TAGAACACCTGCCAGCTACAGCATATAGAACACTTGGCAACTACAGCATATAGAGCACCTGCCAGCTACAGCATATAGAACACTTGGCAACTACAGCATATAGAGCACCTGGCAACTACAGCATATAGAGAACCTGCCAGCTACAGCATATAGAGCACCTGCCAACTACAGCATACAGAACACCTGCCAACTACAGCATATAGAACACTTGGCAACTACAGCATATAGAGAACCTGCCAGCTACAGCATATAGAGCACCTGCCAACTACAGCATATAGAACACCTGCCAACTACAGCATATAGAGCACCTGCCAACTACAGCATATAGAACACCTGCCAGCTACAGCAGAAAGAGCACCTGCCAGCTACAGCATATATAACACCTGGCAACTACAGCATATAGAGCACCTGCCAGCTACAGCATATAGAACACCTGCCAGCTACAGCATATAGAACACCTGCCAGCTACAGCATATAGAGCACCTGCCAACTACAGCATATAGAACACCTGCCAACTACAGCATATAGAGCACCTGCCAGCTACAGCATATAGAACACCTGCCAGCTACAGCATATATAACACCTGGCAACTACAGCATATAGAACACCTGCCAACTACAGCATATAGAACACTTGGCAACTACAGCATATAGAGCACCTGCCGACCACATCATATAGAACACCTGGCAACTACAGCATATAGAGTGTCACCAAACTACAGCATATAGAACACAAACACCTGCTAATTACAGCACGTAGAACACCTGCCGACTACAGCATACAGAGTGTCACCAAACTACAGCATATAGAACACCTGCTGACTATATCATATGGAGCACCTGCCAACTACAGCATATATAGCACCTGCCGACTACAGCATACAGAGTGTCACCAAACTACAGCATATAGAGCACCTGCCGACTACAGCATACAGAGTGTCACCAAACTACAGCATATAGAACACCTGCCGACTACAGCATACAGAGTGTCACCAAACTACAGCATATAGAGCACCTGCCGACTACAGCATACAGAGTGTCACAAACTACAGCATATAGAACACCTGCCGACTATATCATATATAGCACCTGCCCACTACAGCATATAGAACACCTGCCAACTACATCATATAGAACACCTGCCCACTACAGCATATAGAATACCTGCCAACTATGGCATATAGAGCACCTGCCCACTACAGCATATAGAATACCTGCCAACTATGGCATATAGAGCACCTGCCAATTACAGCATGTAGAACACTTACCAGCTACATCATATAGAACACCTGCCAGCTACATCACATAGAACACCTGCCAACTACAGCATATAGAACATCTGGCGACTACAGCATATAGAGCACCACCAAACTACTACATATAGGACACCAGCAAACTACAGCATATAGGGTACCAGCAAACTGCAGCAAATAGGACACCACCAAACTACAATAAATAGGGCACTAGCAAACTCCAGCATATAAGACACTAGTAAACTACAGCATATACACCACCAGCAAACTAGAGCATGTCGGACACTAGTAACATAGAGCATATAGGACAATCGTAAACTACAGCCTATAGTGCACTAACAAACTACTGCATGGAGGGCACTAGTAAATTACAGCATATAAGGCACCGCCAAACCATATATTGGTAAACTATTGCACATAGGACACTAGCAAACTACAGCACAGAGGGCAGTAGTAACTTACAGGATATAGGGCATTAGCAAACTATAGCATATAGGGCAGCACCTAACTACAGCTTATAGGTCAATAGTACATTACAGCAGGTAGGACACTCGGAAACTACAGCATATAGTGCACTGTTAAACCACAGCATATAGGGAACCACCAAATTAAAGCATATAGAGCATTAGTGACGTACAGCATATAGGACATTAGCAAACTATAGCATATAGGGCACCGCCTAACTACAGCATATAGGACAATAGTGCATTACAGCATATGGTCAATAGTACATTACAGCATATAGGACACTAGTAAATTACAACATATAAGGCACCACCAAACTATAGAATATAGAGCACTGGTAAACTACTGCACATGGGACACTAGTAACGTACAGCATGTAGGACATTAGCAAACCATAGCATGTAGGGCAGCACCTAACTGCATCATATAGGTCAATAGTACATTACAGTAGATAGGACACGAGGAAACTACAGCATATAGTGCACTAACAGACTACAGTATTTAGGGCACTAGTAAACCACAGCATTTGGACACCACCAAATGACAGCATATAGAGCATTAGTAATGTACATCATGTAGGACATTAGCAAACTATAGCATATAGGGCACCACCTAACTACATCATATAGGACAATAGTAACTGACAGCATATAGGGCACTATAGAATATAGGGCACCAGTAAACCACAGCATATGGGACACTAGTAACATACAGCATATAGGTCAATAGTACATTACGGCATTTAGGACACGAGGAAACTACAGCATATAGGGCACTATAGAATATAGGGCACCGGTAAACTACAGCACATGGGACACTAGTAACATACAGCATATAGGACATGAGTAAACTACGGTATATAGGGCACTAGTTAACTACAGCATGTAGGGTACTAGTTAACTACAGCATATTGGGCACTAGTTAACTACAGCATGGGAGTACTAGCAAACTACAGAGTGTTATTTGTTTCCTTCCTGACACTGACATTTTCTAATACACGTTGAACTGTGAAATAGATAATCTACTAGAAAGATATAACTGAATGTTCTTGCTGTTCTTTATGGCTGAAATAATTCAGGTTGTCAGAATAAAAAGTTGAGACTGCTAGGAATGATTTTCATTCAATTGATTGTTTTAAAATGGAGTCCAAAAGAAAACTGCTGGATTTTTAATAAAAATCTATATATTTTGATTGCTAGTGAAGACCAAAAATACACCATTCTCTCCATGCATTTAGACTCTCGTGATTACCAGTTACTTTTACATGTTTTCCAGAATTAATAAAAGAACGAGCTTGCGTTGTTATAGCACTTTTCATGCCCTGAGGATGTCGCAAAGATCTTCACAGACAACACAGTACTTTTGAAGTGTAGTTACTGTTGTATTGTAAGGAAATGATGCAGCCAATTTGAGCACAGCAAGGTCCCACAAATTGTAATGAGATAAATGACCAGATATTCTGTTTTAGTGATGTTGGTTGAGAGATAAATGTTGGCCAGGGCACCAGGGCATCCTTCGAATAGTGCCATGGGATCTTTTATATTCACCTGAGAGGGCAGACAGAGACTTGGTTTAACCATACTAAAGTCGGCACCTCCGACAGTACTTCACCTCCCTCAGTACTGCACTGGGAGTATCGGCCTAGATAAGCTCAAGTCTCTGGAGTGGGACTTGAACCCATGACCTTCTGACTCAGAGGCAAGAGTGATTCCCACTGAGCCACGGCTGCCACTTAAATTGAATTGAGTTGCTTTCGCCCATTTCATTCGGTGTGATAGGAGAGACATGTGAATGAGAGATGCACCTACTGGAAGCCACTTGGAATCAACACCTCCCACTGCCCCAATTTTTGATTAGTACTGATCTGGGTTATGTCAAATTCCCGACCATTCTGATGTCTTGGTTAGGAAAGCATGTGTGTGGTGAGAGGCAGCCAAGGGAGATACATGAGGAATGAACTGAGCTAGTAATCGACTATTAGTGACCCATTTTAGAGATTTTTCCTCTTGGCTAATCCTAGTACCTCAGTCCATCTCTTGAGTGAGTCCATGACAGCCCATTAGTCTCTCAGTTTCTCTCTCTCTGGAGAGCATTCCCCTCCAAGTCACACACGATCTTGATTCGGATACCACCAACCAGAGATGGGCAATAAATGAAGCCTTGTCAGTATCGCCCACATCCCGAGAATAAAATAAATGTAGCACCAGAGCTTGAGCTACATTCCATCTGAAGAATTTGGTTTCTCATAAACTGGGTCACCCAGTCTTTTCCGATTATTATCCCTTTAGATGGATTAATCATGAACTCAGACCCTCTGGCAGGTGCATGTTACAATACAACGGTCCCACTCTCTTTGCAGAGAAAATTTGGCAAGAAGGCAAATCCATATCCAAAAAGATAATGTTGGGGATGCACATCAGGTGATCAACATCTCAGAGAGAAAGATCAGTTAACTTTTTAGGATTCATCCTTCATCAGAATCGTGTGCCCTGGTGCGGACTGTACAGCTGGTTGTATTCCAATCCTGTATTCGCTATACTGTCAATAACTTGTTGGCATTTTCAGAAGACAATCTCTAAAATAGATTAGTGGGTTAGTTTAATTGTTGAAGTGTTATTGTGCAAAAACATTTCTAGGAAGCTCAGGGTCTGACTTGAATTAGCAGAAAGTTGCTAGCACTAGGAAAGCACTGTAGATGGACAAATCCAACATACTGTGCATTTTCTAATTTAGTTTCATATTGATCCTTATTGATAAAGCTTTGCATTTCTGTCCTAGAACAGATGAGACACATATTTAAGTTTATTGAAACCACATCTCGCCCTTCATATTTAAGAGAGGGATGCCTGATCTGAGAAAATTAATTTTAATAACTTCCAGTTATCCATTAGTTTTTGACTGACTATTATTATTTTTTCTTCCACTCCCACAAGTCTTTCCCTGCTCTACATCATTTCCTGACCAATACAACAGGCAGAAGGTAACTTGCTCCGAAGCCTTTTTGTCAACACTGATACATTGCTCACAACTGCAAGATGTGGGGTCGTAGACTAACATGACTTGCCTTGCCTGTGGCCAAGTGCCTTCAACTCCCCCCATCCTCATCTTTTCAAGGTGGCTGGTTGAGGACATATAATTGCACTCTGGCAAATCACAAACGTAGTCCAGGTGTTTTACTGCTCTGTAGCAGGCACATGAGCAGATCGATAGTTGCAGCAACAACCAAATCCTCGAAAGATATATACGCACGTCCATAAACACACGTCCACAAACACACGTCCATAAACACACGTGCATAAACACACGTCCATAAACACACGTGCATAAACACACGTGCACAAACACACGTGCATAAACACACGTCCATAAACACAGGTCCACAAGCACACGCCCATAAACACACATCCACAAACACAAATGCATAAACACACGTCCACAAACACAGGTCCACAAACACACGTGCATAAACACACGTCCACAAACACACGTGCATAAACACACGTGCATAAACACACGTCCACAAACACACGTGCATAAACACACGTCCATAAACACAGGTCCACAAACACATGTCCATAAACACACATCCACAAACACAAATGCATAAACACATGTCCACAAATACAGGTCCACAAACACACGTCCATAAACACACATCCACAAACACAAATGCATAAACACACGTCCACAAACACATGTCCATAAACACACGTCCACAAACACACGTCCATAAACACATGTCCATAAACATACGTACATAAACACACATCCACAAACACATGTACATAAACACACGTGCATACACACACATCCACAAACACACATACATAAACACACATGCATAAACACACATTCATAAACACACGTCCACAAACACACGTACATAAACACACATCCACAAACACACGTCCACAAACACACGTCCATAAACACACGTACATAAACACACATCCACAAACACACGTACATAAACACATGTGCATAAACGCACATCCACAAACACACGTACATAAACACACGTGCATAAACACACATCCACAAACACACGTCCACAAACACACGTGCATAAACACACATCCACAAACACACGTACATAAACACACATCCACAAACACACGTACATAAACACACGTCCACAAACACACGTACATAAACACACGTCCACAAACACACGTACATAAACACACGTCCCTAAACATACGTCCACAAACACACATGCATAAACACATGTCATAGAATCATAGAATCATAGAAGTTTACAACATGGAAACAGGCCCTTCGGCCCAACATGTCCATGTCGCCCAGTTTATACCACTAAGCTAGTTCCAATTGCCTGCACTTGGCCCATATCCCTCTATACCCATCTTACCCATGTAACTGTCCAAATGCTTTTTAAAAGACAAAATTGTACCCGCCTCTACTACTGCCTCTGGCAGCTCGTTCCAGACACTCACCACCCTTTGAGTGAAAAAATTGCCCCTCTGGACCCTTTTGTATCTCTCCCCTCTCACCTTAAATCTAAGCCCCCTTGTTATAGACTCCTCTACCTTTGGGAAAATATTTTGACTATCTACCTTATCTATGCCCCTCATTATTTTATAGACTTCTATAAGATCACCCCTAAACCTCCTACTCTCCAGGGAAAAAAGTCCCAGTCTATCCAACCTCTCCCTATAAGTCAAACCATCAAGTCCTGGTAGCATCCTAGTAAATGTCCACAAACACACATGCATAAACACACGTCCACAAACACACGTGCATAAACACACGTCCACAAACACACGTGCATAAACACACGTCCACAAACACACGTGCATAAACACACGCCCACAAACACACGTGCATAAACACACGTCCACAAACACACGTGCATAAACACACATCCACAAACACATGAATATAAACACACGTCCACAAACACACGTGCATAAACACACGTCCACAAACACACGTGCATAAACACACGTCCACAAACACACGTGCATAAACACACGCCCACAAACACACGTGCATAAACACACGTCCACAAACACACGTGCATAAACACACATCCACAAACACATGAATATAAACACACGTCCACATACACACGTCCACAAACACATGAATATAAACACACGTCCATAAACACACGTGCATAAACACACGCCCACAAGCACACGTGCATAAACACACATCCACAAACACATGAATATAAACACACGTCCATAAACACATGTCCACAAACACACGTACATAAGTACACATCCATAAACATGTACACAAACAAATGTCCACAAACACACATTCACTGCCTGTTGCACGGCCTTAAACACAAAAGCAGCTGTGACTGAAGCAATATGATTTGATCCATTGAAATTCCCTTCTCCATTCCATTCCCTCTCCTATGATGCATGTATGATGTAATTTTCAGTTCTATTAGCTTTTTACTTGCTACATCTTTGCTCCTATTTCTCTGTTTCAGAACAGGTGCTTTTTCCATTTTCCTTCATATTCATATGTTTTGTGTTGCCTCTTTACAGTAATGTTCGTGAGTTACCTTTGAGTTCTCAAGTCATGAACCTCCTTTTGCAGACCCAGCCAGCCTTTTAAGAAGTTCAAAGTGCGTTGACTCTTTTAGTGACTTGTTGCCATGTTTGGACACTCCACAGTGTGGAGACTGCCCTCTCTAACAGAGATTACTGACACATGCAAGGCCTTGTTGGTAAATTGGGATTTCTCACTTGGCTTTCAACCACTTTCCACAAAAAAAGTTACAACCTATCCAGCTGGATTAAAGGACATTTTATCCTCGTTTAGCTGCATGAGAAAATGTAACAGATTGTTGTTGTAATCCTTTACAATCAAAGGTGATGTCAGGAAGCACTTCCTCATACAAAGGCTGGTGGAAATCTGGAACTCTCTCTCCCAAAAAGCTGTTGAGGCTGGGGGTCAATTGCAAATTTAAAAACTGAAATTGATAGATTTTTGTTAAGCAAGGGTATTAATGATTACAGAACCAAAGAGGGTAGATGCAGTTAAGCTACAGATCAGCCATGATCTAATTGAATGGCAGAACAGGCTCGAGGGGCTGAATGGCCTCCTCCTGTTCCTATGTTGCAGATACACCATGATGGGCTGAAACTATTTTTGTTACTACTTATAAAATCACATGCTCATAATTATATATTTCAAAGCCCATGTTCTTGTGATCTTGTTTGCAGATTATAAATTACTATGACAGATGAGCATTTTTCCTGTTTCTTGTTCAAAGTAGTGTCGTCTGTGGCTCAGTAATACCACTCTCGAATCTGAGTCACAAGGTTGTGAATTCAAACCCCGCTCCTGAATTTAAGCACATAATCGAGGCCAACCCTTCAGGAGAGTACTGCTGCCTTTTAAATGAAATGTTAAACCAAGGCTGTGTTTGCCCTCTTGGGTGGATGTAAAAGATTCCATGGCACTGTTCGAAGACGAGCAGGGGAGTTCTCTTAGTGTCTTGGCCAACAGTTACCCTTCAACCAACATCACCAAAAAATAACAGATTAGCTGCTCATTCATCTCATTGCTGTTGTTGGACCTTGTGTGCAAATTGGCTGCTGTGTTTTCCCATATTACAGCAGTGACTACACTTCAAAAGTAATTAATCGGCTATAAGGTGCTTTGGGAAGTGAACGGCGCTATATAAATCCTTTCTTTCAATAAGGTAAACCTAGGTCTCAGCATTATAGTATCTGAGGGAGAGCTCCTGTAAGCATTCTCCCGATTTCCTGATCTCCCATACTCCCGTTCTCCCGATTTTCCAATCTCCCACACTCCCGTTCTCACGATTTTCCGATCTCCCATACTTCCATTCTCCCAACTTTCCGATATCCCGCACTCCCGTTCTCCCGATATCCTGATCTCCCGCACTCCCGTTCTCCCGCGTTCCTGTTCTCCCAATTTTCCGATCTCCCGCGCTCCCGTTCTCGAGATTTTCCGATTTCCCGCACTCCCGGTCTCATGATTTTCCGATCTCCCGTGCTCCCATTCTCCCGATTTTCCCATCTCCTGCGCTCCCGTTCTTCCGATTTTCTGATCTCCCGTGCTCCCATTCTCCTGATTTTCCGATCTCCCGATTTTTCGATCTCCCGCACTCCTGTTCTCCCGATTTTCCGATCTCCCGCATTCCCGTTCTCCTTATTTTCCGATCTCCTGTACTTCTGTTCTCCCGATTTTCCAATCTCCCACACTCCCGTTCTCCCCATTTTCCGATCCCCTGATTTTCCGATCTGCTGCACTCCCGTTCTCCCGATTTTCCGATCTCCCGATTTCCTGATCTCCCGTACTCCGTTCTCCTGATTTTCCGATCTCCCACACTCCTGTTCTCCCGATTTTCCGATCTCCCACACTCCTGTTCTCCCGATTTTCCGATCTCCCACACTCCTGTTCTCCCGATTTTCCAATCTTCCACACTCCCGTTCTTCCGATTTTCCAATCTCCCGCACTCCCGTTTTCCCGATTTTCCAATCTCCCACATTCCCGTTCTCCCGATTTCCCACCGTAACTTCAGCAAAAGCCCCGGAGAGATGGCGTAAATGGTCATTTTTAGTCATTTGCACCGTTTCCCCAGGGATTCCGCCAAATATCCGTCATTTATGGCAGTAAATGGGGAGAACCCCCATTGAAATTTCAGGCATCTGTCTCCAAACGACCGTAGCTCCTGGAGTCAGAAATTAATCTCATTTCATCTTCAGTTGAAAAAAATTGATTGACTCCAAGAAAAGGAATGCTGTTTAAGTGAAGTATTGGCGAGATCAGGACCAAGTTAGCTGCACTCTCTATAAACTGTGATATCAACAGATCTAACAATAGCACTCATAGATTCTCATTAACAAAACTAATGAATTTACCACCTCATACATAAATTGCACATAAAAATGAAAGAGTAAAGGATGAAAGAGAAAACACCAATGTGTATTGTGTGATAATACCCATCATTAATTTGACTATCACCTGAGCTCAGTGGTTTTTAAAGAGATTTAAATTTCTGAAAAGCCTCAGACTGAACTTTTTAAAGCCCTTTAATTCCAGGACTTAACTTATTTAAGTGCCAGCAATAACATTTGTTTCTGATATGATCACAAAATGGAGAAAAAAAAATCCCCAATGGTACAGGCTCTTCTTGAGAAAGTTTGAAAGTCAGATCCTGACCGCTGTATAATCCCCTCTGAGGGCTGCAAAGCTGATGTAAAGCTGATGATGGGCTCAAGAATAAAGTGGCAGTCTTGATTGATTTTCCAGCGATGGAATCAGAGTTTCCATTTGCATTTGTATTAACTGTATTTGCTGATTAGCAAGTATAGTACAGAAAGCTCTCTCAAGTCTGGATGACTAATATGCCCCAAGCAATTGAGGCTGGGACTGGCCCTAAACGATTCATATCTCCAAAACCCATTACATTATTTGATGAAAAAACAATTCCATTTTCTAGTAAATAGCATTTTGATTTTCTTAAGGGTTTAGCTGTGTAAAATCAGCATACAAGGTGACTACAATACGGTGTAGGTTATTGAAGAGTCAGCAGTTATAGGACAGAGGAAATGTAGTTGACCCAGAAGTCGTGTGAGAGGAGGGCTAACCAAATTCACGCTGAAATGGAACATCGGTGAGGACTCGAGGCTGGGCTGGGGGAAGGGGTGTTACCTGGGAGCAAAGTGCTGAAACTGCAGGTATCATCGGCAAAGTCAAGTGTGTGCAAGACAAAAAGCAGAGCAACAAAAGGGGCATTAAGCTTGAAAGGCTAAAAGATAGGTGGAGCTAATTGACTATCGATGAATGTAACCCTACGTCACTGGTACAATAAGGGAGCAGCACAAATAAATACATAATTAAAATAAACCCAGAAATAGATTTCTAAACACATTCCTGCAAATACTAAATTAAGCAAACCAGATAAATTATTAAAAGGAATTAACATAGAGTTACAAAGGTAGAATTTTAGGATGTGGACAATATGTCTGGACTATATACCCAGCATTCTAAAGTGCAAGTTGTTTACACAATTCCTAATCACAAGTTAATTATTTTCTATTCTCACCAGCTTCCAAATCAATAATTCTATTTATATCACTTAATAAAATGAATACATGATGGTCAGAATAGACAAATGGCATTACCATCCCCATCATCATCATCACTATCACCATCCCCAGCACTATCACCATCCCCATCATCATCATCACCATCACCATCCCCATCATCATCATCACTATCACCATCCCCATCATCAACATCACCATCCCCAGCACTATCACCATCCCCATCATCAACATCACCATCCCCAGCACTATCACCGTCCCCATTATCATCATCATCACCATCACCGTCCCCATCATCATCACTATCACTATCACCGTCCCCATCATCATCATCATCGCTATCACCATCCCCAGCACTATCACCATCCCCATCATCATCATCATCACCATCCCCAGCACTATCACCGTCCCCATCATCAACATCACCATCCCCAGCACTATCACCATCCCCATCATCATCATCATCACCATCCCCAGCACTATCACCATCCCCATCATCATCATCGCTATCACCGTCCCCATCATCATCACCATCCCCATCAACATCATCATCATCACCACCATCATCACCATCACCATCCCCATCATCATCGCCATCATCATCACCATCCCCATCATCATCGCCATCCTCATCCCCATCACCATCCCCATCCTCATCCCCATCACCATCCCCATCCTCATCACCATCACCATCCCCATCCCCATCCCCATCACCATCCCCATCCCCATCACCATCACCAACACCATCACCATCCCCATCCCCATCCTCATCACCATCCCCATCACCATCACCATCCCCATCCCCATCCCCATCACCATCACCATCACCATCCCCATCCTCATCACCATCCCCATCCCCATCCCCATCACCATCACCATCCCCATCCCCATCCCCATCCCCATCACCATCCCCATCCCCATCCCCATCCTCATCACCATCCCCATCCCCATCCCCATCCCCATCACCATCCCCATCCCCATCACCATCACCATCCCCATCCTCATCACCATCCCCATCCCCATCCCCATCCCCATCACCATCCCCATCCCCATCACCATCACCATCCCCATCCTCAACACCATCCCCATCACCATTACCATCCCCATCCTCATCACCATCCCCATCCCCATCCCCATCACCATCCCCATCCCCATCCCCATCCTCATCACCATCCCCATCCCCATCACCATCACCATCCCCATCCCCATCCTCATCACCATCCCCATTCCCATCCCCATCACCATTACCATCCCCATCCCCATCCCCATCCCCATCCCCATCACCATCCCCATTCTCATCACCATCCCCATCACCATCCCCATCCCCATCACCATCCCCATCCTCATCCCCATCCCCATCACCATTACCATCCCCATCCCCATCCCCATCACCATCCCCATCCTCATCACCATCCCCATCCCCATCCCCATCCCCATCACCATCACCAACACCATCCCCATCACCATCCCCATCCCCATCCGCATCACCATCCCCATCCTCATCACCATCCCCATCCTCATCACCATCCCCATCCCCATCCCCATCACCATCCCCAACCCCATCCCCATCCCCATCCCCATCCCCATCCCCATCACCATCCCCATTCTCATCACCATCCCCATCACCATCCCCATCACCATCACCATCCCCATCCCCATCACCATCCCCATCCCCATCCCCATCCCCATCACCATCCCCATCCCCATCACCATCCCCATCCCCATCACCATCCCCATCACCATCCCCATCCTCATCACCATCCCCATCCTCATCACCATCCCCATCCCCATCCCCATCACCATCCCCAACCCCATCCCCATCACCATTACCATCCCCATCCTCATCCCCATCCCCATCCCCATCCCCATCACCATCCCCATTCTCATCACCATCCCCATCACCATCCCCATCACCATCACCATCACCATCCCCATCACCATCACCATCACCAACACCAACACCATCCCCATCCCTATCTCCATCACCAATACCATCACCAACAGTATAAGAGGGAGAAACAAGTTGGAATACAGAAGCACCTCCCTACACTCTTGCTCTCTGCACTGTGAGTCATCACTGGCACGATAGTTACTTTTTTTCCAATTGATGGGGACATAGCACAAGTTTTTTTTATCTCAGCGTGTCAACTTCCGGAAAGTTCAGTGAGTAAGATGGCACAGATACATGTTGGGACATGTCGAAAGAGGAAAGGAAGGATTTTCTTTCATAGAGCACCTTCCACATCCTCAGGATGTTTACAAAACATCTAATATTCAATTAATTACTTTTTGGAGCTCAATCACAGTTGTTTTGTAGGCTAACACGGCAGCCAATTTGCACACAGTAATGCCCCACAAACATCTATGTTTTGGTGATGTTGCTTGGGGGATAAATGTTGGCTAGGACCCTTCGAATAGTGCCACATGATCTTATATACTGAAGGCACTATATAAATGCAAGTTGAAGACCTGTCTCTCAGACTATATGAATGCAAATTTATTCTTAGAAGTCCCTACTCAATATTTGTTGTTCCTGTTATAAGCTATTTGTTGAAGATGAGGCTGAAATTTAAAATACTTTATTAGGTTGTAATTTTACAGTCACATTTCTAAATTAGATTGGGAATAGGAAAATTACACACTATGCCCCAGAAATTACACTGTGGGATACTCGGGAATAACACGGTCATGAAATATTCCTCTCTCTGCTATTGTAGTGGAGTTGTTCACAGGTTGGTAAATGGCTTAACACATCTTCTAAAATAGCAGAGAGAGGAATTTCAGACGAACACATTAAGCATTCGTACATTAATATTTCACAGTGTAATTTCATGACCATAATATATTGTTGGCTAACCCATCTACCTATTTTTGTTGGTGCATGTGGTTAATGTGCTTGTTCTATTCAAAATGCAAACGGCAAAACTCTTCACGTAGTGACTGATGGTTTACATTTTAGGCCACTGCTGGGACCTAAATAAGACTACAGTAAAAATGTTATCTCAATAATATAAAAGGAAGAATGCCCTTCAGTCTTTTTAATGGACACTTTGATTGCAGACATATTGGTACAATCTGTGAAGGCTGCCTCCCTGCAGGTGTCCAATTAGCTCCGGGCAACACAGGCTGTTACAGGTGCTGGAAAGCAAGCATTTTCAGTCTTGACTGCACAGTTTGCTGCCTCTGGCTAGATCCACTCCCACTGTTGTTTACACTGAAAAGATAAGTGTATATTTTAAAACTGCTCTGTAAAAGACAAACAGGTTTCCCCTACCAGCGATCAAATGTGTAATAAGTACAATGGTGATTGTGGTGATGGATGAAGGTCCTGTAGGATTCCATCTTTCACTGGGCGTTCGTCACACACTCCTACTCAAGATCCTATGGGAACGGAGGAGGCTTGTACCAGCAAATTCAAGACGGAATTGGAAAAGTACCTGGCGAAATATTTCACAGAGAAGTGTGAGGGCAAATTGTGAGTTCAAGTCCCACTCCAAGGACTTGAGCACCAAATCTAGGCAGGGGCTTCAGAGCAGTATTGACGGAGTGCTGCACTGTCGGCGGTGCCATCTTTCGGATGAGACATTAAACCAAGGCCCAGTCTGCCCTTTCAGGAGAACATGAAATGTCCACGGCACTATTCGAGGAAGTTCTCCCTGGCCAATATTTATCGTTCAACTCAAATCACTAAAACAGATTATGCGATCATTATCACATTGCTGTTTGTGGGACCTTGCTGTGTGCAAATTGGCTGCCACGATTCATACATTACGACAGTAACCACATTTCAAAAGTACTAAACTGTATGTGATGCGCTTTGGGATGTCCTGAAGTTGTGAAAGGCAAGTCTGTGGCTCTGATATTTACAGCGAGGCGGGGAGAGAGGGTGGGGATCTTAGCCAGAAATGGAGGGAACAGCAGGACCTCATTTGAACCTTTTCTCTCCGATTCCTGGCCGACAGCCAGCAAGATTGAGAGGCTGGCTGTCGGGAGGGAAGGCCTGTGCTGGAAGGCTGCATCTGGGAGGGAGGGAGGGAGGGAGGGAGAGATCGCCGGGGGGAGGGAGATCGCGGGTTGGGGGAGCTTCAGATCGCGGGTTGAGGAGATCGTGGCAGGTTATCTTGAGGGGCCGGGGGGAAGCACTCCTGCCTCTCCTGGTCCACAAGGCACTTACCTGCTGGATCCGGCCATTATCATCTCCCTCCAGCTGCCGGGAGTCCTGAGCCCTAGGAAACCCAGCCTGCAGCCATTAAAGGTAAAAGTCTGTTCAAATCTGCAGCATGCAGCCTCATTAACATATTTAAATAACTGACCCTCCTCTCGAGAGCAGGTTAGTCGCCCACCCCCAACCCACCTCCCTTAAAAGTGGGTGTGTTCGAAGCGGGCTGGGGCCGGGTTTCTAATTTTTAAAACTTTAACCTACCCCCTCCCCCCGTCACTGTCCCACCCATTGTGGAGGGTTAAAATTCCCCCCTTTCTCTTTTCTGAGAGATATGGTGAGATATGAGGTTTCCCATACACTGACACTGGTCGATGAAGATGGTCTTTTCCACTCTTGTGCATTCCTATGTTCCTATTAAGTGGATCTGTTCAAGTAACTCTGCACAAAATACAACTTTATATCCTATATATAAAAAATAAATGATTAACATTTTAAACGTTCCCCGCGGACTGGCTGTTCGAAGTTTCCAGGATTGGATGCTGAAATGTACAGTGTCATCGCTGATGTGCAGCTCCCCCCATTCCCTGCTGTTCATGTGGGTTGAGGATGAGCTATGGAAAATTTTGTTTGAGCTCCAGCCTCTGATGCACCAAGAAATGTAAGGCTGTACTTTGCAGGCAAATCCTGCGTAACAGAATAAGCCCATTAGAAGCCTTTATCTTGGAGCATTCATTTAATATTTAGCCACAAGCAAATTGCACCATTTTGCTGTAACAGTAAAGCTGTCAGAATTTTAAAATGGTTCCACAACTTCGGAACATAGGAATTTCTGGACAACAAAAGACCAAAGTCCATCTAGTTAGCCTCCTACCGTCCTGGTAGTCGCACAATAAAACAGTACAACATCCAAACATCAGCATTTGGTCCTGAATTGTTGCAGTACATAATTACAGTTGTGGTGCAGATGTTGGACATCCTTCACCAGATGCATATACGAGTTCATGTTCACAGCTGAATCTGAATCTGAATTTAAGCCTGACCAGTCTATTCAATAGAAGATTGATTTGGTCAGGAATTTTGCAGCCTTTTTCTTAAAAATTCAGAGGATTTGTAGTTCACTCCAAGTTATTACTGATCCTATGAACCAAATCTGAAATGAAACACATTATACAAATTCTCGTCTTTTCACAAGGTACTGTTAGAGTGTAAGAGATAACTACTATGTTGGACAGATATTGATAGAGCATTGGGAAATGCTAGGTTTAGACTGATATATTTCAGCATTGTGGCTTGATTCCTCCCTCTCTTTTCCCCATCATTGTCGGCTGTGCTTTCAGCCGCCTAGGCTCCACGCTCTGGAATTCCTTTTTGAAACCCCTCTGCCTCTTCTTCAAATAGTGCTGTTGGATCTTTTACAAACATCTGAACAGGCCGAGAGGGGCTTAGTTCCTTCCAAAGGATAGCACCTCTGACAATGTAGCACTCCTTCGGAGCAGTACTAAGGTATCAGCCTAGATTATGTGACCAAGTGCTGAAATGGGGCTTGAACCTTCTAATTCATGTTAGTGCTATGACTGAGACACGTTTTCTGAAAGGATCAGTCCTCGAAGTAACTGGGAAGTCCTTTTGGGGGAAAATCTGAGGCAGGGTGAAACACCCCCCACATCATGACCCTGTCCTAAGTTCCGGGTATCCAGGGAATTTGCAGAATGTGGGTGGGCACTCACTCCACTGGGAGCGGGGTGCGGCTCGGGACGGCACTGTGACACTTTACTGCATCGTAAGTGTGTCGGCTGTACCAGATGATGATCTTAAATAAAAAAAGTGCTGGAAAGTGCAGATTTTAAATTCTAGTGGGACCAACCTCCACCAGGATCTGGTGCAATGTTGGGATCAACTGAGATGGAACAGGCAGCATTTCTGGTGGGTTGACTCAGTTTTGCCTCTTTCTGTAACCGTCCCCGCAGAAGGGGGCGGGTGCAAGGAGTGCCCACTCCCACTTCCTCTGGGATTTGGAACATCCCGCTAAATGTGATACTTGAATGGGCCGAAGAAAGGAACAGAGAGGTGGAAAAACTGGGTCCCAGCCCAGATTCACCCCCTTGGCCTTCCAGATAACGGCGACTTTCCGTCGGCGTGGCACAAGAAATTTGGAGCTAGTGTCGCTTTTGAAAACGTGTTAAATTTGTTTCCATCTTGGGCTTGACCACCTGATCCCCTCGCTTGAGAGGAACATGTAACGCCTCTGTCAATAAGGAGGAGCGAGGGAACATCATATTTAAATTGACTATGAGCATCGCCATGGGAGATCCACTAGTGCTTGCTAAAATGTCTGAGATCAAAGGTCGTGCTAGCAACTCAGTCATTGAAATGTCGATCAGCTACGAGACAATTAAATGATCTTAGCCCTTCCCTTGGATATCTGTTACAGTCAAAACAAGTTGGCCCATTTTCCGTGAGTCAATCCGGTACTTAACCCTATATGTACCGTGACAGAAAGAGGTAAGCCACTAACATGATACATTCCAGACAAAAATGCTTCATTTTTGTCACACCTAGCTTCAAACTTTGCATATATGCCATAGCAAGCAGTAGCCCCGGCACTGATCACCGCAGCCTGGCACTGATCACCGCAGCCTGACACTGATCCCCGCAGCCTGGCACTGATCACTGTAGCCCGGCACTGATCACCGCAGCCTGGCACTGATCACAACAGCCCTGACACTGATCACCGCAGCCTGGCACTGATCACTGCGACACTGATCACCGCAGCCTGGCACTGATCACCGCAGCCTGGCACTGATCACAACAGCCCTGACACTGATCACCGCAGCCTGGCACTGATCACCGCAGCCTGGCACTGATCACTGCGACGCTGTTCACTGCAGCCAGGCACTGTTCACTGTAGCCCGGCACTGATCACCGCAGCCTGGCACTGATCACAACATCCCTGACACTGATCACCGCAGCCTGGCACTGATCATCGTGACACTGATCACTGCGGCCCCGGCACTGATCACCATGGGCCGGCACTGATCACTGCAACACTGATCACTGTGGCCCAGGACTGATCACCACAGCCGCTGCAATGATCACTGTAGCAGCTCGCTACTGTGCCCTGACCATTATTCAGGTTCAGCCAGAGGTCACGGGTTTCTGGGACCAAGGTTTTAAGATCAAATCTCCCTGTGTGTTTCGTTTGCATATGTGTTTGATTGGTGGCTCTTTTTCAGTTTAAGAAGTATAAATTTAAATCTCTTTTGGCTGGGAATTTCCCCAGCGATGCTCCTCTGCCGTAAGTTCTCTGGGGGAGCGGAGAAAGCTCGCTCACATGCATAAATGGGGTATCAGCCGCACTCGTGGCCAACTTACGGCAGCAAAGCGGGAGCGGCTTCGAAGAAATTCCTGGCCTTTGCTTCGGTGATATTTTGAAAATATGGGATCTAGCCCCTAGGGAATGCTCAGATCTCCGAGTATAACGGTTAGGAAAAAGGGGCACAGACTGAGAAAGCCCCAAACAGCTGAGGAGCATCTCAGCTTGGTCATCTCAACATCTGTTTGCCATTCCTCAGCTGCCAGCTGTACCTCCAAGGAAGGTGCACCATGTAGGTTAGGTACAATGAAGGAGTGAGTGGAAAGGGAGAATGTTGATACTCAATGCTTTGTCCGATACCTCCCAGAGGGGTGGCTGTCCCTAGCTTTGGCTTGTCCCATGCTTGATGGGTTCCAGAGGAAATGTGTGCAAACATAGACTGCACTTACCTTTGCCTTATTCCTAGCAAACTTCTTCCTCATGTTTAAGCCAGGTATAAGAGATCTGGATATCTGCATTAACTCAGTGAGGAACTTCCCTCCCATGCAGCTTCCGCCTTTGGTTTTACTGGAGGGAACATCCTCAGTCCTAAATGCGGCCACCCTCTTTTGAGGAACCCCCTGCAACAGGACCTCCAACTCTACAGCATCAAAGGGGGGAAGTGATGCCCATTTGTCTCGGCTGTTGCTATTGTAAACAATTAGTCCATTTTTCTGTCACCAACACAACTTTATTTTTTTAATGGTGAGCTGCAGCCCTTTAATTGCTACCTCGTCAGAGTTTCTGCTCCAAGCCAAGTGCGCTGCAGGCCAAACTCTCTGCTCCAGCTTTTCCTGTGTCAGTAGCATATTGGGTATAGAGGGGAGGGACCCCCATGATAAAATTTGACATGGCCTGCCCCATAGCTGCTGGCACAGGTGAGTCAACTCAACCCCATGTTAGTGAGTCTTACCAAATTGGAGCTATATTGTCCAGTGTAGATATAATACAGTCCTGCTTGACAGGCCACAGAGAAAACCCATCTTCTTGCTGCTGGACTCAGTACCGTGCAGACTAGTGGCCACATTAAGGATGACACACCCTACAAGACTATGATTGGTGCAGCACCTTAAGAGCTGTTGATGCTTACGTCAATACTTCATGTGTTTCTGCCATGAGCACAAGGTCTAATGTAACTGTGCTTTGAAATTTAACCCAAAACCTCCTTATAAAATGCCAGTAGCAAAGCTTTGCACATTGCCGTTCCTACCTGTGCAACTGTTTGTCAGTCAATGCTGTGGTTTTGCCTCTTGTGCATAGAAATTTAAATGGAAATAACCATCCCCTGAAGAGCGAGGATTGGCAGAGCCTGCTTTAGGCTATGAGAAATCTGCTCCTGTTCGTGCTCGGTGTGATTTATTTAAGTTTTTCTCTACTCCTAGCGACTACCAGAGTCAATTTTGTTACAGCTGCCTCTAATTGCACTGCATTGTTACACCAAGTAATGCACAAAAAAGACTAACAACCCACAGGTCATGAGTTCAAATCCCACCATGGCAAGGTGTGAAATTGAATTCAACGTTCTTGCAATTTGTTGGCTGGCATCAGGAACAAATGAAAGCTGTCAAATTATTGTGAAAACCCAACTGCGTCACTAACTTCCTTCAGGGAAGGAAGCCTGCCATCTCCAATTTTGTTTTTCTAATTTACTCCCCTCCTTTCCTGGAGGGTTTTAATTCTGTCACTGGCTGTCCTCTGGTACTTTGTCCAAGTAGCCTTTGTTCATTTGCAAGTGTTGACAGGTAGTGATGAACCTCGTGCTGGAATATCCTAATTGAATTCTGACCTCTTTCGACATGCATTTTGCAGCAGGACTATATGGCACACAACAATCCGGGGGGGGGGAGCGGAGAGGTGCTGCTAGTAATAAACAAATCTTTATTCTGCCTGCCACAGCTTCTTCCAGCAATTATCTGTAGAGATACACAGAATACCATTACAGAGCTTCGGTATCAGATACATTCTCAACTGAATGAAAAGGAGATGAGAAATTCTGACATTAAGTGAGGAGTTATGATGAAAACGTTTCAAATCTAAGCCCTTCCCTCTAAACCTCTGTGGGAGCTTCCTCAAACTACCGAGAGAAATGGATTAACACATACTGCAGTATAATTGTAGCATCCGAATGCACCTTACACAAAATGTACAAAGTTATTAATGAGGAGATAAGGACTCTCCTCATTCTGAAAATGCAAAACAGCCATCTTTGCCCTACATGTTCAGCGAATAAGAAAATGCACAGAAAAATATGAATTCTATGAGGTACCTTCAAAGCTTCTCCCTTTTCCGATCATCAGCTTGTCAGTTTCAAGTTAGGTTTAGAAATACAAAGACACCAGTCAGCAGTTCTTGTGTACTTAAATTGATGTAGAAGTGCGACATCAGGAAGCAGCAGATTATTGCAGTAAAATACAATTGAGGGAACAACAGCTTGGAGTTGAATTAGAAATGCCAATCGATCAGAATTTGGGCATCCCAGATTTAATTTCTCCAATCACTTTCAGATCCTGAGTGCTTAGATTTGTAAATATGTTTTACTCTTTGTCAAGATTCAGGTTAGTTTTGTGTGTATTTATGTAGAGGTGGAAATGCTGCATTTAACTAGACTGAGGCTGAATTCGATGCTGTCCTGTAAAGCTCATTCAGAAAATTGATACTAAACTTTCATTAACTTCTCTGTATCCATCCATTTCAATCCTTCGGTTCTTTAAGTAAGAGAGACTATCCATTTCAATCTGTAAAATAAAACAGTGGATATTTCCATCGCAATTCAGTGTGAGCTGTGTGGTGTTACAGAGACTTTGGCTTGAAGGGATCAAAATATTCATTTTGAAGAGTGCTGATTAAGGTCTGTCTGGAGTGACAGACCCTGTATGTTGAACAGCACTTAAGGAAGCTGGGCTGAAGATGGAAGCTCTCTATTTGGGTCTCAGCATGTGATCCATTTATTGCCCAAAGTACGATAATAATCTGTTAGCAGCTGGTGCAGAATGTTGTATTTGGGCCCTCTGTATAGATGCACAGAGTGACAGGACATGGGGTTGTGCTCGTTGGGATTATGGCTTTACTCACTCTTTGGTTTGTTCATTCTTTGCCTCAGTTCTAGACTGACCTAGAGACCAACTGCAATCAAGAACTCACCTTTTTAGGGGACTAAAGCACAGGGTAGTGTGGGAAAAAAATAATGTATTGTATTACCACACCAGGCCCATCTACAATACACGACATGTTAAAAAATAAAAACATACCTGCGATAAAAATCAAAGCATTTTACATTAAAGTAGCACTCTACTCCCCCTCTCCACACTAATATCATAGTAAAAAATAAACAATCATGTACAAATCTCTGGCCCATGTAATGGTGACTAGTACCTCCGTAACATCGCCCGTCTCCGTCCCTGCCTCAGCTCATCTGCTGCTGAAATCCCCATCCATGCCTTTGTTACCTCTAGACTCGACTATTCCAATGCTCTCCTGGCCGGCCTCTCATCTTCCACCCTCCATAAACTTGATCTCATCTGAAACTTTGCTGCCCGTATCCTAACTCGCACCAAGTCCCGTTCACCCATCACCCCTGTGCTCACTGACCTACATTGGCTCCCGGTCTGGGAACGCCCGATTTTAAAATTCTCATCCTTGTTTTCAAATCCCTCCATGGCCTCACCCCTCCCTATCTCTGTAACCTCCTCCAACCCTACAACCCTCCAAGATCTCAGCGCTCCTCCAATTCTTGCCTCATGCACATCACTGATTTTAATTGCTCCACCATTGGCGACTGTGCCTTCAGCTGCCTAGGCCCTAAGCTCTGGAATTCCCTCCCTAATCCTCTCCATCTCTCTACCCCTCTCTCCTCCTTTAAGACATGCCTTAAAACCTTTCTTTGACAAAGCTTTTGGACATCTGTCCTAATGTCTCCTTTTGTTTGATAATTGCTCCTGTGAAGTGCCTTGGGACGTTTTATTACGTTAAAGGCGCTATTTAAATTCAAATTGTTGTCGTTGTTGGTACAAAAGTAGATTAGAAACCATTGAGCTGCCCATTGGTTGGAAGGCAGAGCTTGTGGCCATTTTATGCTGCCAATCTAGGCCAGTGTTCACTTTTCATTGGCAAAAAGTGATACCAGGTTTTGTGGGGCAAACAATCCTTAAGGAATTTTACGGCTGCTAGTTATTTCTCCTCGGTATATTTAAACAAAAAAAAAATGCTGAATTCTGATATGAAGTATCTGGAGAACAGAAATAATCTAACAATACCATAACCATTTTTCAGCCACAATCTCAGAGGAAATGAAAGGAACTGATATGCGCTATTTTAATGCTGTCCCAAATGTTGATTTGTACGGTGCTTCACTGTGTAATGTCTTCAGATCCAGTATGAGCTGGCTAATGTGCAAGCTGTTGTGGTGATGAAGGAATTAGTGTTTGTGTAGTGCCTGTACAAATGATGCAGGTTTATATCTTATTACTTGATCTCCCATTACATTGCACATTCAAGACCAACTGTGAAGCAAGATTAGAGGGCGCCGGATAACTCGATGGTGTTCAGACATAATTCAGTCTTCATCTTAAAGTCATACAGTCTGTCTTTATTTTGATATAATGCTTTGTTTTTATTCCATTACTGATAGTTAAATAGAAAAACCTACAGTCAGAGTAGTGGAGTGAGTTGGAGCAGGAGTTTCTCTGCAGCAGAGGCGCTACAGCACCACCACTGGTGGGCGGGTATCATTTCAGTGTGACAGTTCATAGAGGGAGTCTCCATTATAAATGTGGACATAGGAATTTACAATGGTGTATGTGGATGTAAGGTTGTTAATACATTATAGAACTGTGTTGCTTTTACTTGGCCTGTACAGTATTTGGGGGAGGCTGCTTCCTCAGTACATTTCTCCATTTTCTTCATCCAGGTGATCTACAGTATGGCTCAGCTCATGGGCCCCACTTGGTCAACCCAATAAGGTGTGCCTCAGCAGAGTGGGGAAGAACCCTCTGGCCAGCTTTCCTCCTTCTTAAGAACATAAGAACATAAGAAAAAGGAGCAGGAGTAGGCCAATCGGCCCCTCGAGCCTGCTCCGCCATTCAATAAGATCATGGCTGATCTGATCCTAACCTCAAATCTAAATTCATGTCCAATTTCCTGCCCGCTCCCCGTAACCCCTAATTCCCTTTACTTCTAGGAAACTGTCTATTTCTGTTTTAAATTTATTTAATGATGTAGCTTCCACAGATTCCTGGGGAAGCAAATTCCACAGACCCACTACGTTCTGAGTGAAGAAGTTTTTCCTCATCTCAGTTTTGAAAGAGCAGCCCCTTATTCTAAGATTATGCCCCCTAGTTCTGGTTTCACCCATCCTTAGGAACATCCTTACCGCATCCACCCGATCAAGCCCCTTTGCAATCTTATATGTTTCAATAAGATCGCCTCTCATTCTTCTGAACTCCAATGAGTAGAGTCCCAATCTACTCAACCTCTCCTCATATGTCCGCCCCCTCATCCCCGGGATTAACCGAGTGAACCTTCTTTGTACTGCGAGAGCAAGTATGTCTTTTCTTAAGTATGGACACCAAAACTGTATGCAGTATTCCAGGTGCGGTCTCACCAATACCTTATATAACTGCAGCAATACCTCCCTGTTTTTATATTCTATCCCCCGAGCAATAAAAGCCAACATTCTGTTGGCCTTCTTGATCATCTGCTGCACCTGCATACAAACTTTTTGATTTTCTTGCACTAGGACCCCCAGATCCCTTTGTGCTGCAGTACTTTCCAGTTTCTCGCCATTAAGATAATAACTTGCTCTCTGATTTTTCCTGCCAAAGTGCATAACCTCACATTTTCCAATATTGTATTGCATCTGCCAAATCTCCGCCCACTCACCCAGCCTGTCTATATCCTCTTGTAGGTTTTTTATGTCCTCCTCACTCTCTACTTTCCCTCCCATCTTTGTATCATCTGCAAACTTTGATATGTTACACTCGGTCCCTTCCTCCAAATCGTTAATATAGATTGTAAAGAGTTGGGGACCCAGCACCGACCCCTGCGGAACACCACTGGCTACTGGTTGCCAGTCCGAGAATGAACCATTTATCCCAACTCTCTGCTTCCTGTTAGATAACCAATCCTCCACCCAAGCCAGAATATTACCCCCAATCCAGTGATTCTTTATCTTGAGCAATAATCTTTTATGTGGCACCTTGTCGAATGCCTTCTAGAAGTCTAAATACGCTACGTCCACTGGTTCCCCTTTATCCACCCGGTACGTTATGTCCTCAAAGAACTCAAGCAAATTTGTCAGACATGACTTCCCCTTCATAAAGCCATGCTGACTTTGTCCTATTAAATTATGTTTATCCAAATATTCCTAAAGACCTAAAACTATGAAGTACGTCCTCCAACATGATCCTGTATCCTCATTGGAGTTTTACAATAGATGGAACAAATTTCTTGCATTTCCATTTGGTTTGACCGTATGTTCCCTATAAAAAAAGGCTTAGCACCTTATTATTTACTTTCCTCAGAAACTTCCCAAAGCATCCACAGCCAATGAAGTGCTGCATTATTATTCAGATAAACATAACAGCCATGTTGAACACAGCAAGATCCACAAACAGCAATGTGATGAATGACAAGTTCATCTGTTTTAGTGGAGGGAGGTATCTTGGCCAGAACAGTAGGAGAACTCACTGGTCTTCCTCAAATAGTGTGTGCGAGATCAAAAAAAAATGCCGCCTGTCTCATTTTAGCTTTGTGCATGTTCCTTTAATTCAGATACCAGTCATAAGGAGTTCAAAAAAAATTAGTTACAGCTAGAATCCGTTCCAACTTGATATAAATGTTTTGCCTGTTGTCTGCGAATCTCATGGATGGAGCCAAGCTACTTTTGAACAAACATAGGATTTGTTCAGTCGTGTGTATATCATCCATTTACAAATGTTGTTGACACTCTTCAAATCCAGGAGGTCGCGATACTTTCTTTTTCAGGGACTTCTTTTTTAAATTTGTTCTCAGGATGTGGCTGACACTGACAAGACCATATTTATTGCCCATTCTTAGTCGCCCTGAAAAAATGATGGTGAGTCTTCTCCTTGAACTACTGCAGTCCGTGTGACAATGGTGCTCCCACGGTGATATTAGGTAGGGAGTATTAGTGTATTGATCCTGTGACGATGAAGGAATGGTGATATATGTCCAAGTCAGCATGGTGTATGGCTTGGAGGGGGACCTGGAGCTGATGGTGTTCCCACAACATTGCTGCTCTTGCCTTTCTCAGTGATAGAGGTTGTGCAGCTGGTAGATGTCATCGAAGTAACCTTGGTGAATTGCTGCAGTGCATCCTGTACATCGCACATACTGCAGCCACAGTACACTGTTGGTAAAAGGGTGGATATTGAGCCTGGTGACAGGAGTGCCAATCAAGCACCTGGATGGTGTCAAGCTTCTTGAGTGTTGTTGGGGCTGTTCCTGTCCAGTCAAGTAGACAATGTTCCATCACAATTCTGACTTGTGCCTTGTAGACTGTGAAGGAGGTGAGCCACTCATCACAGAGCCACTCATTGCAGAGAACCCAGCTTATCCCTACTCCTGTAACTATTGTGTTAATATGGTTGATCCAGTTAAGCCTCTGGTCAGTGGTGATCCCCGAGATGTGATGGTGGGGGACGATGGTGATGCTGTTGAAAGTCAAGGGCAGATGGCTCAACCTTTTGTTCAAAGTGGTCTTTACCTTTATGCATTTAAGGGTAAGCGAGATAAACAAATGAGGAAGAAAGGAATAGAAGGTTATGCTGATAAGGTGAGATGAAGTAGGGAGGGAGGAGGCTCGTGTGGAGCATAAATGCCAGCATAGACAAGTTGGGCCGATTGGCCTGTATCTGTGCTGTGGACTCTATGTAACTATGTATCTGGAGCTGGAACTATTCCAATCTTTGAATCAATTTGGAATTTCTAAGAGATTAACACAGCTCCTGCAGTGATCAAAAATACAAGGGAAGTCTACATACAAGTTATCTACAAAAGAATACTTGAGCATTTAGACTGGGACCTTGTCATTGTTCTCCTTTTGAGGAGCCAGATAGAAAGATTTCTACTTCAACTGTAGACATTTATTATATTAACGTTATTGATTTTCTTGCTTCTCTTTTGTTAAATAAATCTGCTCAATAGTTTAACCCTAAAACCAGCTCTGATGTTGTGATTCTAGGTGACTGCATCAATTCTGTTGAGGTATTGGATAAATCAGTTGCTAAAATAATTAACGGAAAGGTTGTTCTGTTTGTTATCTTGGCATGTTGCTGAAAACTTACCCAGATATCAAGGCAGATGAAGATTATATTGAGGGTATAGGGAGTTGGAACTTACCTTTGAGAGTGACCAAAAAATATGGAATGTGAAAAATCAAGAGTAAGAAGTGTAACAATGTAATAATGTCCTGGGCCCGCACATGGGGCCTTGGTTTAATATCTCCTCCAGCACTCTTTCATCGACCTGGATTATGTGCTAAAGTCCTGGAGTGGGGTCTGAAGTTAGACAGCCTTCTGATTCAGAAACAAGAGTGAGCCAAACTGACACAAGGTACTGAAAAGAAAAAGCATAGGAAGAATTAAACTATTTCTGAAGTCACTCATATAAAGTGAGGACATTTTAAAATCTATCCTCTTTACAGTTACCCTCTTCTCACTTTTTGCTTCTTCTTCCTGCTTTTCAGACGCAATGTTTTTTCTCTCTCTAACGTTTGTGATTTTTTTGCCACCTCCCTCCTTCCTTCTCTCCTTCCCCTCCATTATTACATTTACTTTCTCTAATTTCTCGGTCTTGGTGGAATTTTATCCCATATATTTACTTCTGATTGCCCCCATGCCTCTGATGCCCAGTGCCCGATGCATCTCGCTTCTTTAATACCCCTAATTGCTCTCCGCGGTCTCACGCTCCTTATGGTCCCTTAACCCTTTATGCACACCTGATCAGCCTTCCTGCTTGTCGCCCATCAGATCTGCTTTCATGGGACCTATTTTGCAATGGTGGCAGGTTGGCAGCAGGGGGGTGGGTGAAGGTGCGGGTGGCAAACCCGCATGAACCAAACTTACCGTTTCCGATGCGATCGCGTGTTGATTGTTGATGATTGACGTCCTCTCCGGGTTTCGCGCCCGGCAGCCAGACTGATTGACAGGCTGACTGCGGCCAGGAGCTGCAACGCGAGGTGGGGTGAGGGGTGGGGGGCGATAAAGAGAGAGAGCCAGACATCATCCGGCACTGGACTGGAATACCGGGGTGGGGGGGAGAGGGGAAGATCGGGGGGGGGGAGAGAGAGATCGGGGGAAGATCGGGTGGCCATTGGGGGAAGATCGGGAGGGTGAAGAGGGGGAGATCAGGGGGGGAGATTGGGGGGGTGAAGAGAGGGATATTGGGGGGAGGTGAAGAGGGGGATTTCGGGGGGTGGTGAAGAGGGGGATTTCGGGGGGTGGTGAAGAGGAGGATTTCGGGGCGTGAAGAGGGGGACATCGAGGGGGATGAAGAGGAGGACATCAGGGAGGGTGAAGAGGGGGTCATCGGTGGGACATTGGGGGGAGGTAAAGAGGGAGACATCAGAGGTGAAGAGGGGGTCACCGGGGAAAATCGGGGTGGGGTGAAGAGGGGGACATCGGGGGACATGCGGGAGTGAAGAGGGGGACATCGGAGTGAGAGACGTCAGACATCGGAGCAGGGTGCAAAGGTAGGTTCATTTTGTGTTTTAACTTCCTTCTATAGTTTTTTATTTAATTTATTTAGTTTCTTTTTCTCTGATCCAGCCCTTCATGCCTGGAATCACCAGGTGTGAATCAGAAGCAGTGGGCAAGCAGCCGCAATTGCCCCCTAAAATCACCCCCCCCATATGTTATGCTTTTAATGGTCTCTCACCTGTCCTGTGACACTAAAAACAGATGGAATATTATAAATACAGAGTATTTATAGTACTCGGAATCCAGCACTGTAACAACATTGTTACTGCTGGGCTACCGTGGGTTTTTACAGAAGGAGTCCAAGTTTTCTGGGTTTATGAGCAATGTTTCCTGCAACTCATAACAAAATTGACAACTGTTCCAATTGCAGAGCAAAGCAAACTGTAAAAACATCAACGCATGCGGGAATAAAGCTCACAGAATGTTACAAATACCATGACATTAAATACTGGGCATCTACCGAAACCATTTCAAAAACCAACATGCTCTGAGATCATTCTTCATGATTAGTGTAAATATATGTGCTTTTCATTAAAAGATAATAGGTACCCCATATAATTCATAACTATAGATTAAATGTCAGATTTGTAATGTAGCATTTTTAATTGCGGCCTGGTGCGGAGCGAACGAGGTTTCTGATGGGGGTGTCGTGTAATTTTTCATTTCCTGCTTTCTCTCTGAGGATATAAATCACCTCACTCGCCTTAATAATCCGTTCAGAAATATCCCAAATATTTTCAATTTCTTAGTGAATTTGATCTTCAGCCACTTTCCTTTTAATTTAAGACATGTCACCCGCCTTTCTTTCTCCTACAAAATCTTGTTTTATTTGTAGTTTGTGTGAATTGAATTTAACATAGTTGCATAGGATGACATAGAATTTACAGCACAGAAACTGACCATTTAGGTCCATACCTCATGAGCCTCCTTCCACCTTGCTTCATCTCACCCTATCAACATATCCTTCTATTCCTTTCTCCCTCATGTATTTATCTAGCTTCCCCTTAAATGTATCTATGCTAATCATCTCAGCCACTCCATGTGGAAGTGAGTGCCACATTTTCACCACTCTCTTAGTGTTAGTGGAATAACGTTCCACAATAGTGAACTATAGTGTTAGTAGAAAGCCAAAACGTGTGGATTTGATGATTAGTAAAGAATTGAAGGTTCCCATTGGAAACTGCACCCAACAGATTGTGCTCACTATTGATTGATATTCATTTGTTCAGGGTGATAAAATGGATACAACACACTCCTGTTAAAGGGACACTGCTATCTGCAGTGAGCAGGTTAGTACTGGAGGAGAACACAGTCAGAAAGACAGTGGTGTAGTGTAAGAGATTACAAAATCAGTGTCACTTATATAAAAAGAATAATTAAAACTAAACCAATTATATGGAAACTGCATCAGAAAAGGTTGTGATGTAACGTTTATAAAGAGTGCATTTTTCAGGGAAAGGTGTTCTTGTCTTTGCGAGAAACCACACAGCTCAATAAATCTGCAATGGGACAGTTTTTTTTACAAGTATGTAACTGACATCACCAGGACACTTACCAGGAGATTATACCTAAAAAGGGTAGCTATGATGCACACATTTCTGTCAACAAGTAAATTACTTTGGAAATTTCTCTTTTGGAGTTGTGGACTGACTCCAGAAAATATTTATCAGATTTATGCCTGACACGGTCAGATTGAAAGCATGTGTTATAAAGTTAGTCATTTTACCCAACAGGGCCCTGTATTCATGAATTTTACTTCTAAAGGAATGTTCCAGCCTGGAGAATCCAATATGGATAGGTTGGATTTGGTCTCTTCAGTTTCCTCTTTGTTACTAAAACCACCTGTGGCGTATGATGCTATTTACTCTCAGGACGTGACTGCCTGGCAAGGCCGCATTTATTATAACGCAACTGAATGGCTTGCTCAGCCACTTCAGCGGCCATTGAGTCAACCATATGGTGTGGGACTGGAGTCACGTGTAGACCTAGTCCGGGTATGGGGGCAGGGGGCAGGTCTCTTTCCCGGAAGGACATTAGTGACCCAGCTATGATTAGTCAACAATTAAATTATTGCTGTATTATGCAACGGTAGAAAGTGAGCTAAATGGGTCTTGGTCTTCTTCGTCTAGCAAGTCCTATGTTCCGATGGGGTTTTTTACAACAATCTGACAGCTTTCATGGTCATTCTTCCTAGTGCCTGCCCACAAATGACCAGATTCATTGATTCAGTTTCACAAGTTGCCAGGGTGGGATTTAATCCCATGTTACTACTCGAATGACTACAGTACCCTATCAGTATTCACTAGGTACTCCATTGAGTTCACTTTGTCCTACGTATAGTGCTGGAATTGTTTCCTACCCAACTATTGTGTTCCATTGGGCCTTGGGTCTGTTCGCACAGTTTCCCCACACAGTGAGCTGTCTGGAGAGGTGCTGTGGGAGATGAGTCTTGAGATGTTCTCCAACTCAACAGCTGACACTGGTAAATTTGGATTTCGGATTGGAATTCTCAAAATCTGGTTCTGGACCACCTCAATACAAGATATACATTTTCAAGAGTATTGAGCGACAGGCTTCTCTCCCAGATTTGTATCTTTTGATTGAAATAACTAAGACTTTAAACAGCCTCAAATCAGAGAAAAGTGGAAAAAGTCAGTTAAGAATTGGATTGTTAAACGTTCCAGAGAGGATGTTGCATCATCTGCTGTGTTTATTTATTTGATTATGACCATCTAGAAGGTTCTTTTGAAGGAATATGTCACATAGACTTCCATGTAAACTTCCAATGGAGGGATGAAACCTTACTTGATGCTGCTTTGTTTTGGTGCTAACTTTCTCCTATCCTCCACTCCTGACAGTGTTCATTCTTGCTGAGATGGTTCCAGTCACCAGTCACCTTCTGACACCTTGCTTGAGTGGCTATTCTTCGTCTGTGAGCCTAAACTAGTTGTGCTGGCAGGCTATTCAACCATGGGGCCATCACAGTGGACCCCAATCCTAACCTTGCTCAATGTCCACACATTTGCAGTTTCCAGCAGGGATTTCTGGATAGTATTCGGGAGTGGGAACCTGGGCAGATTTTCCCCTCCATAGCCCAGGGGCACTGAGGCCAATTTAACTACCCCACAACCACACTGGCTGAGGACAGGTAAGTCAGTGTAGACATGGGATGAAACCTGGAACATTCTGGCCTGTATGGCTGAACACTATCTTCACCAAAAGAGCCATCGGAGCAGCAACACTGACAGTGTTTAAAAGTAATTAGACTTTCAGTATCGCACTATTTTATCAGTTGCTGAGATTGATGCACTGTTTCTATTCCATGGTCAAGCAGTATATTGTGTGATTTATTTGCTGCTAGTGTATAAAGTGTCTGGGTGTGTGTATGTAGAGGTGTGTGTGTATGTGTGGGTGGGGGTTTGTGTATGGGTGTGGGGAGGGTGGGGTGGGGGGGTTGTGTGTGTGGGGGGGAGGTGGAGGGGTGTGTTTGTGTGTGTGGGTTGTGTGTGTGTGTGGGTGGGGGTTTGTGTATGGGTGTGGGGAGGGTGGGGTGGGGGGGGGCTGTTTGTGTGTGTGGGTTGTGTGTGGGGGGAGGTATGGATGCGTGTGTGGGTGTATTTGTGGGGGGGGTTGTGTGTCTGTGTGGATGTGTGGGGTGGGGTGGGGGGTTGTGTGTGTGTGTTGTGGGGAGAGTTGTGTGCGTCTATGTGTGTGTGTGTTTGTGTGTGTGGGTGTGTGTGGGTGTGTTTGTGGGTGTGTGTGAGGGGGAATGTGTGTGTGAGGGTGTGTTTGTGGGTGTGGGTGTGTGGAGGGTGGGGTGGGGGGTTGTGTGTGTGTGTGGGGGGAGTGTGAGAGGGTGTGTGTTGGGGTGGATGTGTGTGTGGGAGGGTGTGTGGGAGGGTGTGTGTGGGTGTGTGGGAGGGTGTGTGTGAGGGTATGTTTAGGGGTGTGTGGGGGTGTGTGTGAGGGTGTGTGGGGGTGTGTGGGAGGGTGTGTGGGAGGGTGTGTGTGAGGGTGTGTGTGAGGGTATGTTTAGGGGTGTGTGTGAGGGTGTGTGTGGGAGTGGGTGTGTGTGAGGGTGTGTGTGGGTGTGTGGGAGGGTATGTTTCGGGGTGTGTGTGAGGGTGTGTGTGGGAGTGTGTGGGAGGGTATGTTTCGGGGTGTGTGTGAGGGTGTGTGTGGGTGTGTGTGAGGGTGTGTGTGAGGGTGTGTGGGGGTGTGTGTGAGGGTATGTTTCGGGGTGTGTGTGAGGGTGTGTGTGGGTGTGTGTGAGGGTGTGTGTGAGGGTATGTTTCGGGGTGTGTGTGTGGGTGTGTGTGAGGGTATGTTTCGGGGTGTGTGTGTGGGTGTGTGTGAGGGTATGTTTCGGGGTGTGTGTGAGGGTGTGTGTGGGTGTGTGTGAGGGTATGTTTCGGGGTGTGTGTGTGGGTGTGTGTGAGGGTATGTTTCGGGGTGTGTGTGAGGGTGTGTGTGGGTGTGTGTGAGGGTATGTTTCGGGGTGGGTGTGTGTGAGGGTGTGTGTGAGGGTATGTTTCGGGGTGTGTGTGTGGGTGTGTGTGAGGGTATGTTTCGGGGTGTGTGTGTGGGTGTGTGTGAGGGTATGTTTCGGGGTGTGTGTGAGGGTGTGTGTGGGTGTGTGTGAGGGTATGTTTCGGGGTGTGTGGGAGGTGTGTGTTTTACAAGTAGCAAAATCCCATTGTTCCCATTGGTAATTTATTTGGGAAACTCAGTTCCATTGGTCAGTCCTGCTGTAGCAGCTCGACTATATATGGTACTGTTAAGTCTCATATGTCACCAGGATGGTAAAGTGAAGCCTAGAACTTCCACACATTATAATTCATTACATCAGTAGGAACGATTCTAAGTGCGAGAAGACATAAAAGTGCATCTGTTGACAGATCCCACGCATCAGTAACCTTGGCAACAATGAAATGTCAAACAGGAACCACTTGTAATTTGTGATGCACGAGGAACTGAATTCGTAGCCTTGGCAACTGGAATAAACGGTACAATATGAGCTGGTAAAAGATTTAAAGTAGAGTGGGAGGAGCTGGTTTTTTTTATTGCCCATTCTGGATTAATGCTAAAAAGCTGACAGCAAATAATTTTTTTTGGCCCCTTTTTTGCTCCTCTTCTCTAAACTTGGCAGGACCAGAGCAATGCTGTGTGTATCGAGTTGGCAGGAAACTTGGTCCCATTGCTCCACAGCTTCTGAGTGGCGCACACACCCCCGCCCGAGGTCACTCATGGTGAACCCTCTCTCCATCCCCACAGAGAAGCAGCTAGATTCTGCTCGACCTAACCCTTGATGACTGGTTGAGATCAGGAGCTCCCCATTAGACTTTCACAACTGTCGAAAAATAACAAATAACAGAACGAATGACACTTTTATTACAGATGTCAGTTGGCTCGTGCATTCTTGCCGTTGAGTCAGAAGGTCGTGGGTACAAGATCTCCTCCAGGATTTGAACACATGATCTAGGCAGACACTTCAATGAAGTACCAGGAGAGTGTTGCATTGTTGGAGGCGTTGGCTTTCAGATGAGACGTTAAATCAAGGCTCTGTCTGCCTGTGCAGGTGGATGTTAAAGATCCCATGACTCTTTTTCAAAGAAAAGCAGGGAAAGTACTCCAAGTATCCTAACCAGCATTCAATCATCAGCCAACGCTACCAAAAACAGATTATCTGGTCATTCATCTACTTGCTATTTGTGGGACCTTGCTGTGTCCAAATTGGCTGCTTTGTTTATCTACATTACAACAGTGACTACACTTCATAAGTAATTCATTGACTCTGAAGTGCTTTAGGACATCCTAGATTTCCAACATACTTAAAATGTCAAGTGATGATAGTCAGTTTAAAACAAGTATGGTGCAGGGTCCTTCTATACATCCCAGTAATAATAAGCCAGGTTTTCTGAATGCATTGGAGTACATAATGAGCACTGACTCATTCTTAAAATATTTGTAATTATTAGGACCATAATTTGCTGAAACAGGACATCTAACGGCGTCTGCCGTTAGTTAAACTTACCCTTGCACATTTAGGTTTTTAAATTCTTTGCGTGGCAAGTTGCTGAAAGTGCGAGCTGATAACCGGGCAGCGAGGGAGACAGGGCATCGGGGAACCTGAGTGAACAGGGCAAGCAACTGGTATCTCCTTAAACAATCAGATTGAAGGATTGAGAAATAAACAGCGTAAGGACTGAGAAGGAAGTGTAAATTAGAGTGGGTGAATTCAATGTCAAATCAGGTACAGAAAGAGAAATAAAGAGAGGGAAAGAAAGATTGGATTACGAGAGAGAGAAAAGCGACAGAAAGGAAAAGTAAAAAAAAAAATTTATATTTTTAAAATTTCCGACAATTAAAACCTGAAGGAATGAGACTCCACACTTGTAATAGTTAATTTTCAGTGCCAGAGAGGTTAACTGGCAGTAATTAACACTTATCGCAATTAAATGGATAAGACTTAAGTTCCGTGGCGATTTTAGTCCGCATCTACCGCACAAATACAGCAACTTCACACCGTTCAATGCATTTCAATGCTGAGCCAGACAACGAGATGCCATTTTCGCGAAGCTAACGGCCGACTCGGACAGCAACTTTGGATTTTTGAGTTTAACCGCGTATCTGCCCTCGCTTGAAGTTGCTGTGCCAATTGCGCTTAAATAACAGCGAGACCTATTAGCCTCACCGTTGCTTTGACAGCAAATTATGGCCCAATGTTATTCAGTATTGAACATTCTTAATGAATTAACATTCGTAATTTGGGATCAGTGGCGCTCTCCAAGCAAACAAGAAATGGTATAAGGCGTAAACCCGATAACAAAAACAACTTGTATTTGTAAAGTGCCTTTACGGTAGTTAAAAAGTCCCAAGGCGCTTCACAGGAGCGATTATCAGACAAAACTTGACACCGAGCCACAGAAAGAGATATTAGGCCATGTGACCAAAAGCTTGGTCAAAGAGATAGGTTTTAAGCCGCGTCTTAAAGAAGGAGCGAGAGCTTTAGGGAGGTAATTTCAGAGATTAGGGCCCAGGCAGCTGAAGGCACAACCGTCAATAGTGGAGCGATTAAAATTGGGGATTCGCAAGGGACCAAAGTTGGAGAAGCACAGAGGAGGTTACAGAGATAGGGAGGGGTGAGGCCATGGATGGATTTGAAAACAAGGATGAGAATTCGAGGTGTTGCCTGACTGGGAGCCAATGTAGATCAGCGAGCACAAGGGTGATGGGTGAATGGGACTTGTTGCGAGTTAGGATACGGGCAGCAGAGTTTTGGATGAGTTCAAGTTTATGGAGGGTGGAAGATGGGAGGCCGGCCAGGAGAGCATTGGAATAGTCAAGTCTAGAGGTAGCAAAGGCATGGATGAGGGTTTCAGTTGCAGATGAGCTGAGGCAGGGGTGGAGAAGGGCGATGTTATGGAGGTGGAAGTAGGCGGTCTTGGTGATGGAGTGGATATGGGGTCAGAAGCTCAGCTCAAATAAGATGCCAAGGTTGCGAACGGTCTGGTTCAGCCTCAGACAGTGGCCAGGGAGAGGGATAGAGTCGGTGGCTAGGGAACTGAACTTGTGGTGGGGACTGAAGACGATGGCTTCAGTTTTCCCAATATTTAATTGGAAGAAATTTCTGCTCATTGAGTACTGGATTTCAGAAAAGTAGTGTGACAAATCAAAGATAGTGGAGGGGTCGAGAGAGGTGGTGGTGAGGCGTTGTCAGAGTATATGTGGAACCTTATGTTGTGTTTTTGGATGATATCGCTGAGGGGCAGCATGTAGATGTTGTGATACCTGTAGGAAAGAAACAGAATGTTGGTGATGTCAGGTAAACTACTGTCCACTCCGTTGCTATAATCAAAATTCAGAGGCAATTTAACTAATTACTGTCATCATACCTACACAGTGTAGCATCAAAATTGGAGTAGTTGGCACAATAACAGTGACATTGACTAAATACCTCATTAAAATCACGACAATAAGGTCTCCTGATGGTTTAGTGGTTAAGTACAATGCCTGGGATCAGTAATCTCCCATGATTGATATACGACCCGTGCTGCTGTCGGTCTCATGGCAGTAGACGGGTTGATATAATCAGACTGCCTGACTAGAGAGGGAAAAATAAAATTGACTATTCGATGGCCTATTCTTAAGAGCACTCAGTTTGTATTCTGCCAGGACCAATCAGCTCCAGACCTGATTACAGCCTTGGTCCAAACATGGACAAAAGAGCTGAATTCCAGAAGTGAGGTGAGAGTGACTGCCCTTGACATCAAGGCAGCATTTGTGTCACCAAGTGTGTGGCACCAAGGAGCCCTGGTAAAATTGAAGTCAATGGGGATCAGGGGGAAAACTCTCCAGTGGCTGGAGTCATACCTAGCACAAAGGAAGATGGTAGTGGTTGTTGGAGGCCAATCATCTCAGCCCCAGGACATTGCTGCAGGAGTTCCACAGGGCAGTGTCCGAGGCCCAACCATCTTCAGCTGCTTCATCAATGACCTTCCCTCCATCATAAGGTCAGAAATGGGGATCTTCGCTGATGATTGTACAGTGTTCAGTTCCATTCACAACCCCTCAGATAATGAAGCAGTCCGAGCCCGCATGCTGCCAGAACTGGACAAGATCCAGGCTTGGGCTGATAAGTGGCAATTAACATTCGTGCCAGACAAGTGCTAGGCAACGACCATCTCCAACAAAAGAGAGTCTAACCACCTCTCCTTGACATTCAATGGCATTACCATCGCCGAATCCCCCACCATCAACATCCTGGGGGTCACCATTGACCAGAAATTTAACTGGACCAGGCACATAAATATTGTGGCTACAAGAGCAGGTCAGAGGCTGGGTATTCTGCGGCGAGTGACTCACCTCCTGACTCCCCAAAGCCTTTCCACTATCTACAAGGCACAAGTCAGGAGTGTGATGGAATACTCTCCACTTGCCTGGATGAGTGCAGCTCCAACATCACTCAAGAAGCTCAACCCCATCCAGGACAAAGCAGCCCGCTTGATTGGCACCCCATCCACCACCCTAAACATTCACTCACTCCACTATCGGCGCACAGTGGCTGCAGTGTGTACCATCCACAGGATGCACTACAGCAACTCGCCAAGGCTTCTTCGGCAGCACCTCCCAAAACAGCGAACTCTACCACCCAGAAGGACAAGGGCAGCAGGCACATGGGAACAACACCTCCTGCACATTCCCCTCCAAGTCACACACCATCCCGACTTGGAAATATATTGACGTTCCTTCACCGTCGCTGGGTCAAAATCCTGGAACTCCCTTCCTAACAGCACTGTGGGAGAACCGTCACCACACAGACTGCAACGGTTCAAGAAGGCGGCTCACCACCACCTTCTCAAGGGCAATTAGGGATGGGCAATAAATGCTGGCCTTGCCAGTGACGCCCACATCCCATGAACGAATAAAAAAAAATGTAGGTCACATAAGGACAGGAACATGCTCAGCTGGGATTCCCCATGACAGACATGAAGAACGGCCACTTCAATGATGCGCTCGAAGGCTGCTGGACTCATACATGAACTAGAGACCAGGCATAAACTGGGGGACTGGGGAACTTGAAAGGAGGTAGATCTATATTAAGATGTATATACATGAACACGAGAAGCATTGGAAATAAGATGCCAGAACTGGAGGCTGTGAGGCAGTGGATGACTGCGATGTATTGGGAATATCAGAAATGTGGCTAAATAATGAGGATGGGAGTGACTATAATGTGTAGAGTGTTTAGAAAAGACATGGGGGAATTTTAACCCTCCCCACTCAACAACAGCAACAACAACTTGCATTTATACAGCACTTTTAACGTCGGAAAAACATCCCAAGGTGCTTCACAGGAGCATATCAGACAAAATTTGATGGGGACTGAGTGGGGGAGCAGTTAAAATGAAGCAGCTCTGGTTTCCGGCTGCGTTCCCACAGATTCCTGATTTTCACGCCATTGGTCTTGGCGGCTCATGGGATACGTGGTGGATTCTGGTGGGAGCTTCATTAATAAATGAAAGTCGGGGTCAGATGATACACGTGGGACCCCTATGACACTTTAACTCACTCCTGCCGGGCAGCCAGCGAAGCCCGCTAAGGTCAGTATCAAAAAACGTTCTTTAATGGAGCCAAGAGGAGCAGGAGTGCTCCTCTGGGCCCCTTGGGGAAAGTTTGGGCCTGCGCTGGCTTGGACCGTCCCGTCCCCCCTGCCCCCTATCCCACCCACTAGCCGCGAGACTGTCGCAACATCTCCTCACCCACATTAACCTTACTGCCAACACCCCTCTCTCGGTGCCTCTGGGCTGATGATCTCTCCCCCCGCAGGGCAGCTACCGCCTTCCGCCGATCAGCAGAATTCACACAAGGCCTTTGACGAAGACCCCCGTGCCGGATTGCCGTCTGCTCCTGACGGCTTCTTGCCGGGAGTTAAAATCGGTCAGGAAAGGAGGTGGTGTAGCCCTGTAGGTCAGGGTCACCTGGGAAGTAAACAAAATTGATTCTGCTGAATGGAGAAAGCTACAGAAGGAAATCCTCTGGCTAGACAACTCTAATGCTAACACTAGGGGTGTACCACAGACTCCCCGACCACCATGAGCAGCAGGAAAAATTACTCTATGAAGAAATAGGAAGGGTGTGTGAGAACAGGAATGTTACTTTAATAGGTGACTTCAATCAACTTAACATTAACTGGGAAAACCCAAGAGCTTTAGAATCAGAGTTGGTAGATAGAACATACAACCCCATGCATCAAGAAAACTACAAGAGGCAGTGCTCATCTTGACCTGGTATTTGCAAAGGATTTAGACAAGATACAGGAAATGGAACTTGCTGTACCCCTGGGAGACAGCAACCACAGTATGATTAACACAGTGTGGGAATCAGATATACCCAAGACAAGGAGCCTGTTGTATGACTTTAAAACGGTTAAATTCAATGACATGAGGCAATACTGAAAGCAAATGGACAAGTGGAACACCTTTCGAGATACAATGTTGAAAGTGCAGGATAAATATTTAAGATAAAACAATCAGCTCAGACTAAACAGACATGACCTAAAATGGATTAACAAACCCAATAAAACTGATATAAACAGAATGAATAGCTGCCAAAAATCTTGCAGAGATAAAGTGGATGACTCATTAGGATGAATATAAGCAAATGTAGAAATACATTAAAAGGGTGACAAGGGGTCAAAGCGAGACCTAAATAAAAGCATAGCAGGAGAGGCTAAACATCACAGTAAGAAATTCTTTCCATACTATAAGAGGGCAGTCAGAGAAGAGGTGGGAATCATAAAGGAGGCAAACAGAAGCAAAACTAAGGATGAGCACAAGATAGTTAATGTTCTGAATGATGACTTCCTCCAAGTATTGACAAGGGAAGCCATAAACAACATGCCTTCTCCAAACAGGGTTAACCACAGTAAAATTAATGACTTTAAATAAATGAGATGGAAGTCCTAGATAGGCTAACAGGACTCAAAATAAATCAATCACTGGGATAGGTGATATTTGAAAGAGAATAGGGAGGACATTTGTGAGGCACCGACAAGCATTATTAGGGAATTGTGGGCACTATGGAGGGATCAGTAGATTGGAAACAGGCAAATCAATTGCTCACCTTAAAAAGAGGGATAAACGAGAAATAAATAACTACAGACCTATCAGTGTCACTCCCATCCCATGTAAAATAATAGAATCGATCATCAAGAATAAACAAAGAATATCTGTACAATAATTACCAGCAGGGATTCAGAAAGGGAGGTTCTACCTGACCAATCTCCGAGACTTCTTTGAGGAAGGAACATCCCAAGTGCACTGTGGAAAGTTCTGTGACATAGTTCACCTAGACTTCCAAAACACATTTGACAATGTCCCTTATGAAAGGCTATCAAAGTCAAAGCTGTGGGGATTCAGAGTAAATCCTGGGAATGGATAAGAAACTGGTTGAAGTGTAGAGAGCAATGAGCACTCGTAAGAGGAGTTAGGTCAGGGTTATTGGGGTCACTGAGTGCGGTGCCCCAGGGTTCAGTGTTTGGACCATTGCTGTTTCTGATCTAGACTCAGAAACTCCATGCAAAATGGTCAGATTTGCTGATGATACCAATCTGGGAAGGGCAACTGAATTGGAAGAGGCAGCTCAGAACCTGTAGAATTGGACAAAATAAGTAAGTGGCAGATAAATGGCAGATGGAATGTAATGCAGACAAGTGCAAATACTGCAGATAGGATAGAAAAATAAGCAACACACAAACTGCATGAATGGTGTTGAGATAACTAAGGAGGAACCTGAAAGAGACCTAAGAGTCATAGCACACTCAATGTTAAATATATCCAACAAATCAACAAACTCAATAAGATGTTGAACTACAGCCAAAACAGTAGAATACAAGTCAGTGGAGGCAACAATCAAAATGTACAAGGATTTGGTCAGAATGCACCTTGAGAACTGCGTACAGTTTTGGTCACCAAGACACATGGGAGACGTTCAAGTGCTGGAGGCAGTACAGAGAGGAGCAATTGGGCTGACCCCAGGGTCAGGGGTCTGGGTTATGAGGAAAGACTGGAGAGACTTAGACATTTTGGCTTTGACAGGATGCACCTGGGAAGTAATCTTATAGAGAGGCAAAATAGATAGCTGTTGGTATGGAAAAGGTTAATACGGAATATTACTTTAAATTAAACTGTGAGGCCGAGATAAGGAGACACAGGTTCAAACTAGTAAAGGGTAACTTTAGGACTAATATCAGGAAGTTCTTTGTCACACACAGAGAGTGATCAACACATGGAATGGACTCCAGGCAGAGTGGGAGAGTTGGAAACCTTGGAATCATTTAAGGACCAATTGAATGCAGCAATGGGGGCACTGTAGGGGCTCGATTTTCGCACCCGCGATCGGGTGCGTTGGTGGCGGGGGGGCTACGAAAATTGGCGATTCCCGGGACGGGTCGGGAGCCCGGCTCCAACCCGCCCACTTCCGGGTTTCCCACTGACGTGCTCACATGCGCGCGCAGCCCCCGCATGTGGGACTCCTGTCGGCAATTAAAGCCAGCGGGGTGCCACTTAAAGTATTTATTTAGGTATTTCAGGTCGTTTAGAGACCTGATTAACATGATATTTTAGGAGGGATGGGATTTTGCAAACAACTGGGACTGTTTCCCGTACTGTGGGAAACACTCCCAGTTCAAATGGACGTGTTGCAGCAATCAGCCTGTGGCAGCTGCAAAGGTCCATTTGACAGGTCGGGGGGGAGACCCTCACTTATTGCAGGAGGCCACTCTGTCACTTTGGACAAAGTTTGGCCTCCACCACCCTCCTCCTGACAATAAAATTCACCAACTTGCACACTTACCCCGGTGTTCCAGACACATGTACCTACCTTGCGGACCCCCTCAGATGTACATCTTCCGGATGGGGGCCGCCGTAGCTGCAGTCATGACCTTCTCGGAGGGTGAACAGCATCACCAGCCTCGCCGGCCACGCCGTCCACCTCTGACACGTGGAGCTCCACAACACAGTGCAGTGACACATCCACCTGCACAGCAGGAGGGAGGGCAACCGCAGAGAGAGATGCGTCGCAGAGGCCACTACCCTCGCCACAGGGTCCACAGACCGAGGCTCAGCTTCCTGGACCTCTCTGAGCAGCAGTGCACATGGAGGCTCAGAGTCACTCGACATGTAGTCGTGGACATCTACAGCCTCCTTCATGCCGAGCTGCTCCCGGCTGGCCCGAGCACCATCTTCTTACCTGTCGCTGTCAAAGTCACCACTGCCCTCAACATCTCCTCCTCCGCATCCTTCCAGGGTGCCACCGGGGACATCACCGACGTCTCTCAGTCGTCTGCATAAAAGAGCCCTGCAAATACACCTACACCCACTCTGCAGTGA
This sequence comes from Heptranchias perlo, assembly GCF_035084215.1. Classification (NCBI taxonomy): domain Eukaryota; kingdom Metazoa; phylum Chordata; class Chondrichthyes; order Hexanchiformes; family Hexanchidae; genus Heptranchias; species Heptranchias perlo. The sequence goes on from NC_090356.1 coordinate 31,760,115, forward strand.
CACAATGGGTGGCATCAGGTGTGGGTCTTCATTGTGATCCTCAGGAAATCAGACAAGATTCGCAAAGACGTGGCAGTAGTGGTGCCAATATAATATGTGATGTGAGTTGGTCAGAAATTAAATATAAGTAAAAACCATGACAAACCCTCAGATACCCTTGTGCATCCCCTTCATGCTCACGACACGTTTGCCTTACGCTGCCTACTGCACATATGTGATGCATGCCCTGTGGCTGCAGCACAGGTAGTGGCAGGTTGAGTGAGGCTGACCGTGAAAGAGATGCATGAGAGGGTGAGTATGAGATAGAGCCATGAGATTGTATGAGGATTGGGTTGAGTGGTAGTGGCGGGATGAGTACTGGCGAGGTGAGTAGGTGCAGGTAAGATGAGGATGAGGTTTGAGTGGGTATGAGGGGTGATGTGACAGAGTAGTGTTGGCAGTGCAGAAGGAGATGTGGGGTGGGGGTGGTGATGTGGCAGACGGAGTGTAGGGGAAAGACTACGTGTACTCACTTTGGCTGACCTACTTAGGTCATTGCAGCGCCTCCTGCACTGTATGCAGGTGGGCGATATGTTGGTGGTGCAGGTGACCTCCTCTGCCACCTCGAGCCAGGCCTTCTTGGTAGCAGAGGCAGGCCGCTTCCTCCCGCCCGCCGGGGGGAAGATCTCTGTCCTCCCCCTCCTCTGCACCCCATCCAATGATATCTGGAGTGAGGCATCATTAAACCTGGGAGCAGCCTTCCCCCTGGGCTGCTCCATGCTGTAATTTTTCCTATTTCTTGCAGCATCTGTCAGTGGAGGACTGCCCCTTTAAATAGAGCTCCTCCAGCTGACAGAGCTTACTGCGCATGCGCAGCCCGCCCGCCGCGCAGATCAGCAGTGGGGTACCCGGAAGACCAGGTAAGTGGATCCAATCAGCCTGCGATTGCGCGCGGAGCAGACTGATTTCACCGGGGGCGTTACCCACGCGCCCAGTCGACCCCCCGCGGTGAACTCGCCGCCATGGTAATATCGGGCCCTAGTTTTCTTCTGGGCGAATGAAAAAAGATGGTCTTGCTCATCAGTGATTATCCTGTGAAATTCCGACAAAATCAGCTCCTTTCGGACAGCAGGGGAGAAAAGAATTTTAAGAATATAAATCACCTTAACAGTCCCAACTGCAAGACTCCCGCCCCCCCTCCCCTTTAACAAACTGTGGGCCATAAAGGAGAAGTGTTTTTTAACAAGGTTATTTCGCACTTTGTAATTACATGTACTGCAGCAGAACCCAGTCGCTTCGAGGAAGGGGCCAGAGTGACGTTGCCTCTCTTGTGATCCTCATGTTATGGTGTGGAGAAGAAAGGCCTCATTGAAACCCTTTCTGCTAATTGCACTCACCAGTCGGAGCTGGCTGATAAAACCAGCTCCAGATGGGACTTCAGTACATTGACGTCTCACTCGATTTCCTGTATTTTATTAAATTTTAATCCCTCACTGTGCCAATGTTCAAGGTGCGTTTTCTTATTATTTAACTCTTAATTCTGGACCCTAATTTAAAGACTAGAGCACCATTGCAGAATGATGCAGCAAATGAGTTAAAACTAAGCTCATTAAAATCTCCAAAAAGGACAGATGATTCACAGTTACAACTTGTAAAATGAGAACCATCCCCCTGATAATTAATGCAGGATCCGGAATGACAGCATATTAAACTGTCAAATGCAAATGTTTACTACCACAATGTTTAAAATACTACCCCTTTGTTATGTAATCATAATCCACTAACGTCCAGTTTTGTCCCAGCGTTGATGCTCAGGATGTGGACGATGGCTCCCTTCAGTTCCTGTTCTCCATTAATTGCCTCAGTCAGACTTCCCCCCCCCCAACCTCACCAGAGTAAGTTAAACAGTGCACCCATTTCTCCTCATGGTTCGATCAAAACCTGCCTTGAAGAACGGGAAGATTCCAGGTTTATTCCCTGGCCTGTGCAGACTATATCGAGGCAGCGGGAGAGACACCAGGACTGGCATTGGACTTCCTTGGTTAGAGAGGAGAGGATTAACTCAGCCAAGGATTTCATTCTGATCCTATCCAGTGTTCTCTTCTGGAAGCGTGTATGTGAACATCAGATGAGGCAAAGTTTGGGCTCTGCTTTGATTAAGTAGCCCAACAACACTCACTAGCTAGTATCATATATAAAGAATGGATCACTGGACAAGCTACCAGAGGGCTGGAGACTCCTGTGGTACGAACCCACTGGGCTGGAGACAGCTGTGGAATGTACCCACTGGGCTGGATACAGCTGTGGAATGTACCCACTGGGCTGGAGACAGCTGTGGTACAAACCCACTGGGCTGGAGACAGCTGTGGAATGTACCCACTGGGCTGGAGACAGCTGTGGTACGTACCCATTGGGTTGGAAACAGCTGTGGAATGTACCCACTGGGCTGGAGACAGCTGTGGAATGTACCCACTGGGCTGGAGACAGCCGTGGAATGTACCCACTGGGCTGGAGACAGCCGTGGAATGTACCCACTGGGCAGGAGACAGCTGTGGACATACCCACTGGGCTGGAGACAGCTGTGGAATGTACCCATTGGGTTGGAAACAGCTGTGAAATGTACCCACTGGGCTGGAGACAGCTGTGGAATGTACCCACTGGGCTGGAGACAGCTGTGGAATGTACCCACTGGGCTGGAGACAGCCGTGGAATGTACCCACTGGGCTGGAGACAGCCGTGGAATGTACCCACTGGGCAGGAGACAGCTGTGGACATACCCACTGGGCTGGAGACAGCTGTGGAATGTACCCATTGGGTTGGAAACAGCTGTGAAATGTACCCACTGGGCTGGAGACAGCTGTGGAATGTACCCACTGGGCTGGAGACAGCTGTGGAATGCACCCACTGGGCTGGAGACAGCTGTGGAATGCACCCACTGGGCTGGAGACAGCTGTGAACCATACCCACTGGGCTGGAGACAGCTGTGGAATGCACCCACTGGGCTGGAGACAGCTGTGGAATGCACCCACTGGGCTGGAGACAGCTGTGGAATGCACCCACTGGGCTGGAGACAGCTGTGGAATGCACCCACTGGGCTGGAGACAGCTGTGAACCATACCCACTGGGCTGGAGACAGCTGTGGACCATACCCACTGGGCTGGATACAGCTGTGGAATGTACCCACTGGGCTGGAGACAGCTGTGGAATGTACCCACTGGGCTGGAGACAGCTGTGAACCATACCCACTGGGCTGGATACAGCTGTGGAATGTACCCACTGGGCTGGAGACAGCTGTGGAATGTACCCACTGGGCTGGAGACAGCTGTGGAATGTACCCATTGGGTTGGAAACAGCTGTGGAATGTACCCACTGGGCTGGAGAAGGGAGGGAAGAAAACTGAAGGAGACAAATTGCCTGATATATATTAAATTAGAAAAAGTGAAAATCTTACAAAAATTAATGGAAGAGAGTAAAAACCCTCAGGCCCGTCAGTGTGCCTCATGCAGTCAGTGGCACAACCTTGCAAACTGATCACCCAGCCCTTAACCATGCCCCCACCTGCGAGAAAACTGTTCTGTACCTTTAGGTCAAAGCCCATTCATAAACCACACAATAGCTTTCAGCCTTCACTGGATGTTCTGGTGATGTCGCTGCCTTGTGTTGTGTCCCTACGTGTCTCTTATCCTACGGGCAACCGCACTACTTTGATAGGTCATAAATATCAGTTTTATTTAGAAGGCACAACTGTGCGGTCGGGTGCAGAGCACAGACTGCCCACAGATGCCTCATCCAGTGCAGGTTGTGTTCCAGGAAGAAGCAACAACAATGCCTCCTGTGGATTACAAATGATTCATTGCAAGTTACACATGTTTCAATTCATTTGTTGTGAATACATCAACGTAATTTACTATTTAAATGGGGTACAATTCCATTTTCCATCATTGCTGCCTTCGTACTGCTGCTGATTGATGAGGATATGAAGCCGGGTTCTTGTAATGTGACAGCAGTCTAGTGGCAGAAGCAGACAGCTTATTTATCACCCGCACACCAAATGGTTTCAGCTCGGAAGCAGACGCGTGCTCTCGACCCTCCCCACGGCACTCCTGCTTTTGTGTAGCTGTGTCAGTGAGGCTCCAATCCTGTGGAAGTTCAGCATTTTTTCCTCGTGGGTTCGGCCGGTTTCTCCCCCTCACTGCCTCTCCCGAGGCCTTTGCTGTTCAGGATCAGTATTTTTATGAGAGTTGGAAATTCAGGCTGGGATCAGGAACTCCAATCCCAACCATCGCCACATATGGGGGCCGTGCTTTCGAGACTGCTCATGGCCCTGTAAAGATTTGTGGGGATTGGTCACTTTTAAAAATTGCTGGAGCTGACTTTTGTCTCACTGCTGTAGGGTTGCCAACTCTGGTTTGACGTATTCCTGGAGATTTGATCATGTGACATTTGATCACATGGCATTCGATCATGTGACACTGTTCATGTGATGATTAATCACATGACATTTGATCATGTGACATTTGCCCACTGTTTGCAAATGTTGTTGCATTTACCTTAGATGACTGCCTCAGTATCACCGAGCTGTAAATAAATTGTTTGACTTTTTGTTTTATAGTGAGATGAATAACATGATTTATAAATCAAAGAAAGAACATAAAAGAATAGAAAGATTTTAAGGATAAGAAATGTTTAAATAAAAACTACTTTTGTGTTTCTACGGTATCGGCCATATTGAGAAACACCATTGCTATAAGTAGCTTATAACTAAAGTTTTTGTAAAATGTTATGACTTTTTACAATACACAGCAAGTTATGAAAATAATAAATAAAACCAAAACTAAACCTAATTCAATTCATTGACTCCCACATCCATCGCTGAAGCCCAGCTTCAGGGTGGTGAGGCTCAGTCCTCAGGGAGCGACACCAAAGCTGCCTGACTCCCAGAATAGAACACATTGTACAACAGCGCACATCACAGGCCGACATGAACTCTCCCATCTCCCACTTTGTGTTGTTCTCTCTCTCACTCTCCCCAATTTATTTTGCTCTCTCTCTCTCTCCCTCCCTCCTCAGTTTGCGCTGCTCTCTCCCTCTCTCCCTCCCCAGTTTGTTTTGCTCTCTTTCTCTCCCTCCCCCAGTTGCCCTCTTGGGACTCACGGAGTTTCCATCCAATTTTCCTTGGCCCCAGTACCGCCATCCTCACAACCAGCCATGAATTGGTGTTTCCGAATAGCGGGGAGACCAGCAGGGCCCAGGCAAAGCAATTTGGTTGCAAGCCACGACAGCCAAGGTACTGAGCAAGCGCAAACCACGCACACAAGGACCCTTCCTCCTGAATCACCAGCAGCAGCACTGAGGAATCTCTGGCCCAAAGCGGAACGATTGGGAACCCTACCGTCGATGGTTTACGTCTAAAAGCAAGGCAATAAAAGGACCAAATTCGCATTACAAACTGAGCAAATTTATAGGAGGACCTCAATTTAGGCGGCCTGATCTCCTGCCTGAAACAGGTGGGGACCTCATTAACAACAACAACTTGCATTTATATAGCGCCTTTAACGTAGTAAAACATCCCAAGGTGCTTCACAGGAGCAATTTTCAAACAAAATTTGACACCGAGCCACATAAGGAGATATTAGGACAGGTGACCAAAAGCTTGGTCAAAGAGGGAGGTTTTAAGGAACGTCTTAAAAGAGGAGAGAGAGGTGAGAGATTTAGGGAGGGAATTCCAGAGCTTAGGGCCTAGGCAGCTGAAGGCATGGCTGCCAATGGTGGAGCGATGAAAATCAGGGATGCTCAAAAGGCCAGAATTAGAGGAGCGCAGAGATCTCCGAGGTTGTAGGACTGGAGGAGGTTACAGAGATAGGGAGGGGAGAGGCCATGGAGGGATTTGAACAAGGATGAGAATTTTAAAAACGAGGCGCTTCTGGACCGGGAGCCAATGTAGGTCAGCGAGCACAGGGGTGATGGGTGAATGGGACTTGGTACGAGTTAGGATATGGGCTTCGTCGGGACCCCAGTCGGGAGGCAGCCATTCCCAACGGTTTTTAAAGGATGCAGTCAGGGAAAGCTGTCAGCAAGTCTGCCGTTAATTTTCACTGCCATCGCTTGTTTGAGCCATAAAAGCCACCGATATTTCATCTCCTTGCTGCTGTGGGTGCTTCAAAAAGTTCCTTGCCTGCTGAAATCTGCTGCTCCCTTTCACTCTGGAATTTTTCAGTCCTCCCCTTTAAAGTCCTGCCCGCCCGATCTGCGATCTGATTATAAGGGGCGTGATTAGCGCCGGCAGCTCCTCAATCAATGTAAATGGGGCCCAACCTCATCAGGCATGCAGAGCAGGTGCTCCACCTGCCGGTGGTCCGAAAATTGACCCCAGTGAGCGAGAGTCATAACATCATCCTCTGGCTCATCAGATCTGAAAGAATTGTTGTGACACTAAAACAGGAGAAACAGTAACGGAAAGGTGCAATAGAGGAGGAAGGGTTTGCTGACACCGTGCGTGTGGCACAATTCTGAGGCAGAGTGTTCCTCTAGCTTTAAAGAAACAGACTTTGCTAAGAGTGACCGTGGAGCCCTGGAAAATGCTCTGACATTGGTCACTGTGACCTGAAACTTTACGTCCCATTAGCCTTCACAGCAACAAAGACACTTTTTAAAATGTTAGTCGCGGCCAGGCTTTAATTGGCGCTAATTGTCATGTCGACTGTCCTGTAGGAATCAGAGTTCATAGAAATTCAAAGGAATTCTGCCCTTTCATCAGATTTAGATTAATTACATTCAAAGTTAACTTTCGCTCCCCCAAATTTTAGCCAAATCTCGTGTATCTTTCCTAATTCAGCTTCTTGATGAGGGAATGGTATGGGATGTAGGGAAGGGGTGGGATGTAGGGAATGGTATGGGATGTAGGGAAGGGGTGGGATGTAGGGAATGGTATGGGATGTAGGGAAGGGGTGGGATGTAGGGAAGGGGTGGGATGTAGGGAAGGGGTGGGATGTAGGGAATGGTATGGGATGTAGGGAAGGGGTGGGATGTAGGGAATGGTATGCGATGTAGGGAATGGTATGGGATGTAGGGAAGGGGTGGGATGAGAATGAGTGATAATAAGAATTGCTAAAGAAAACACGACCTTATTCTTTCTTTTTATTGACCTTGCAGAGTGACAAAACGGAATCCAAACCAAACTGAGACAATAACACACACTGGAGGACAGAATGGAATCGATTTTCACTGCCTTCGCCTGCTGTTAACGGGAGTCAGAATGGGAGTCTCTCGCCTTCCTGCCCCATTAACACCGGCGATGTGGCTGACTCCATTTTGAAATGGGCCTGGCGCTGAGTGTCCAAAGTGCCCGCCTGTTTCAGGCAATAGGCCCCTTTCAATATGGGAATCTTGGTCCTATGATGTAAACACGGATGGGTATATGGATTTTGAGATATGATGAAAACCCTTTAAATTTTACGGTGCAATCTATCAGTCTTACTTTCCCATAATTCCATGCCCGCAACGTCTGCGAACACATCTGCAGGTAAACATTGCAATTCAACAAAGTTATAACGTACTGAAGGGGGCGATGTGACGCACTGAGACACTAAACTCCTCAAACCATTGCAAAGACCCAGAATATTCCATTGAAAAGCATGAAAAGGAAAATTCCCCCTTAAATCTGCTGCACATAAAATGCTGTACACCGGTTTGTTTATAAATGTCTATCGCTGAGTGACACAATTATATCAGAACATCTCCTAACATAATTGTTTATAGTTTGATCAGACTCCTTACCTTCTAAAAGATGATGTTACACTGAGCTTTTGTTATATTTATGCCTGCTTAATGTTTCTAACTTGAGAACTGAGGGTAAAAGAATTTTCTAGCAAGTTATAGATTGCATCGTTCGAGTTTTATTGGAACTGGACAGCAATGAATTTGGATATAATGATAAAATTCTAATGTACTGAGTTACTTTTGTAACAATCGAATAACACTCTTGTTATGTGAATTAAGGAGCTATCCACTTACAGTGGAGTTGCCAACTCTGGTTGGAGGCATTCCTGGAGGTTTGATCACGTGACATTCTGACCACATGACATCTGACCACTTGACACATGATCAGGTGATGTCTGATCACATGACGTCTGCAACTGTTATTGCATTTACCACATAAAGATTGGGTTCCCTGTCGTTAACTATTTTTGGTCCTGGTTTCGAGCCAGCAGCTGTTGTGTGAGAAGTTCCGAAGCAGGAGGCCACTCGTGAGCAGGAGAGGAAACTGAGGGTGGGAGAAGAGGGGAGGCCGAGGGTGGGGGAAGAGGGGAGGCCGAGGCGGGGGGGAAAGATGGGAGACTGAGGGTGGGGGAAGAAGGAAATCCGAGGGTGGGGGAAGAGGGGAGGCCGAGGGTAGGGGAAGAGGGGAGACCGAGGGTGGGGGAAGAAGGAAATCTGAGGGTGGAGGAAGAGGGGAGAGCGAGGGGGGGGAAGAGGGGAGGCCGAGGGGGGGGGAAGAGGGGAGGCCGAGGGTGGGGGAAGAGGGGAGGCCGAGGGTGGGGGAAGAGGGAAATCTGAGGGTGGAGGAAGAGGGGAGAGCAAGGGGGGGGGAAGAGGGGAGGCCGAGGTGGGGGGGAAGAGGGGAGGCCGAGGGTGGGGGAAGGATTCATAAGGGGGGGGTAACAGAGCTTAATTCCACTAATAACTAATATTTACTCACTGAAATTGCACTAATAACTAATAATAATACATCACCGAGCCGGAGGCATCTCTGCGGCACCAGTCGGTGACGACATGGGGCGGGGGGTGGGAAGGGGTGGGGTGCTGCTAGGATCAGTGCCCGGTAGAACCATGCCCCATTCTGGGAGAATCGTGAGTAATCCAGGAGGGTTGGCAACACTAACTTACAGTGAGGCCTGGAGTACTAATCACCCGCTGCTTGGTCTATTTTAGTGAAGAAAGTTCTCAATTAAAGCAAGTTGGCTCCCATAAGAATGTAATAAGTTTGTGGGTGAGTTTGTTATTACCAGTGACGGGCGATATGTGTTCGCTGCTCAGAGCAATTTCCGGCCCAATTATGTGCAGTGGAGCGTCTACATAAGGTTATTTATTTCAGGGTTATTTTCATTTTGCAGTGTTTTTTCCAACTTTTATTTTGAAAGATAAAATCCAGATGAAAATCAGGGAGAAACTGAACCTCTTAAAAAGAATAGAATCATAGAATGGTTACAGCACAAGAGGACGCCATTCGGCCCATCGAGCCCGTGCTGGCTCTTTGTGAGAGCAATCCACTTAGTCCCATTCCCCCGCTCTTTCCCCATAGCTGTGAAAAATTTTTCTCTTCATGTATTTATTCAATTCCTTTTTGAAAACTATGATTGAATCTGCTCCCACCACCCTTTCAGGCAGCGTATTCCAGATCATAACTACTCACTGCGTAAAATCATTTTTCCTCATGTCGCCTTTGGTTCTTTTGCCAATCACCTTAAATCTGTGTCCTCTGGTTCTTGACCTTTCCGCTAATGGGAACAGTTTCTCTTTATTTACTTTATCTAAACCCTTCATGATTTTGAACACTTCTATCAAATCTCCTCTTAACCTTCTCTGTTCTAAGGAGAACAACCCCAGTTTCTCCAGTCTATCCACATAACTGAAGTCTCTCATCCCTGGAACCATTCCTGTAAATCTTTTCTGCACCCTCTCTAAGGCCTTCACATCCTTCCTAAAGTGTGATGCCCAGAATTGGACACAATATTCCAGCTGAGACCGAACCAGTGTTTTATAAAGGTTCAACATTACCTCCTTGCTTTTGTATTCTATGTCTCTATTTATAATGCCCAGGATCCCGTATGCTTTTTTAACCGCTTTCTCAACCTGTCCTGCCACCTTCAAAGATTTCTGCTCATATACCCCCAGATCTCTCTGTTCCTGCACCCCCTTTAGAATTGTACCATTTAGTTTATATTGGCTCTCCTCATTCTTCCTGCCAAAATGTATCACTTCACACTTCTCTGCATTAAATTTCATCTGCCATGTGTCCGCCCATTCCACCAGCCTGTCTATGTCCTCTTGAAGTCTATCACTATCGTCCTCATTGTTTTACTACATTTCCAAATTTTGGAATTGTGCCCTGTACACCCAAGTCCAAGTCATTAATATATCTCAAAAAAAGCAGTGGTCCCAGCACCGACCCCTGGGGAACACCACTGTACACCTCCCTCCAGTCTGAAAAACAACCGTTCACCACTACTCTCTGTTTCCTGTCTCTTAGCCAATTTCGTATCCATGCTGCCACTGCCCCTTTTATTCCATGGGCTTCAATTTTGCTGACAAGCCTATTCTGTGGCACTTTATCAAATGCCTTTTGGAAGTCCATATACACCACATCAACCGCATTGCCCTCATCAACCCTCTGTGTTACCTCATCAAAAAACTCAATCAAATTGGCTAAACATGATTTGCCTTTAACAAATCCGTGTTGACTTTCCTTTATTAATCCACACTTGTCCAAGTGACTATTAATTTTGACCCGGATTATTGTTTCTGAAATCTTCCCCACCACCGAGGTTAAATTGACTGGTCTGCAGTTGCCTGGTTTATCCTTACACCCTTTTTTGAACAAGGGTGTAACATTTACAATTTGTCAGTCCTCTGGCACCATCCCCATATCAAAGGAGGATTGGAAGATTATGACCAGTACCTCTGCAATTTCTGCCCTTACTTCGCTCACCAACCTACGATGCCGGGTGATTTATCTACTTTAAGTACAGCCAGCCTTTCTAGTACCTCCTCTTTATCAATTTTTAGCCCATCCAGTAACTCAACTACCTCCTCTTTTATTGTCACCTTGGCAGCATCTTCTTCCTTGGTAAAGTCAGATGCAAAGTACTCATTTAGTACCTCAGCCATCCCCTCTACTTCCATGTGTAGTTCTCCTTTTTGGTCCCTAATTGGCCCCACTCCTCCTCTTACTACCCGTTTACTGTTTATATGCCTATAGAAGACTTTTGGATTCCCTTTTATGTTGGCCGCCAGTCTATTCTCATACTCTCTCTCTGCCCCCCTTATTTCCTTTTTCACTCTCCTCTGTACTTTTTATGTTCAGCCTGGTTCTCACTTGTATTATCAACCTGATAATCAAACTAAAGTATGTTTTGCTTTTATTAGAGGCAAATAGCATGTTGGAAACATTTTGCTATTTTGTTAATTTCTGTGGTTTTTTTTTAAATTCCCTGATGGTAGAGTGAGGATTCAAATCATTGTGGTCTTGAAAAGTGGTACCTTTGAATTTGATTGGGTGAGTGCTGAGGAATCTTTGATTTTGGAGGGGGTGGACATATGGAGATGCAAAGACATTGAGAAGACAAAGAAAATAGGGGCGACTAACATGAAGACCAGAAAGAATGAGGAAGACAAGAGGGGAAGCCATGGAAATGAAACAGGGGGAAGAAGAGAAATGAAGAATGGGCAGATGGGACTGAGGAGACGAGAATGAGGTGATCTGGGACATAGCGGTACCTTCCAGTAGGTGATAAAGGAATCTGCTGACTGTACGATTTTCTCTTTAGTCTTTTTAGGGTCGGACACGGAGGGACTATCAGTCATAGACACAAGCCAATTCTCTTGGTAAACTTTAGCAATGTTTTTATTAACGGGTGATTTTGGTCAACAAGCAGTTAACCATAATACAACCAGTGTATGGAAAGTTTCAGCGCTCAAGGAGTAGTCGGGCCTGTCGTCTTCGAATAGTTTGCTTGTTGATGTCTTGTTAGGCGTTAGTTTCTCAGGGTAGACGGCAGCGTTGAGAAGGGCCAAACAGCCTCTTTATTTTCACCTTTTACTGTGTACTCGGAGCACAAACACTGGCATAGTCCCCTTCTCCTCCAATCCTAAATCTTAGTTGACATGTACAATATTTGGTGATTCGCTAAGCTTGTTTGGGGTTGTAAACCATGTAGTACCTAAACTCATAGCCCAAACTGTTAATGTGGTCGGGGCCAATCTATTTTCCACGTTCTGTTTCTCCTTTGCTTCAGCTAATCCTAAATTCCATCATTTCTTTATCTGATGGTGACCTGTTAGCTTTTTACTGATAAACCAGTTCAGAGTGCAACAGTCCTTGCAATCAGTGACTTTATGTGTTAAGGTTCTTTCTTTTTATGTCAAGCAAACTTTTTTCAACAATCTTTCATGACTGGCCATCACACAGGAGGCAAGGAAATGTAAATAAATGGAATGCAATCTTCTAACACAGAGGTGATGGTCCTACTACTGATCTAAACTGACAAGTCATAAGGGCAGAAGTGGGGATGTTCGCTGATGATTGCACAGTGTTCAGTTCCATTCGCAACCCCTCAAATAATGAAGCAGTCCGTGCCCACATGCAACGAGACCTGGACAACATCCAGGCTTAGGCTGATAAGTGGCAAGTAACATTCGTGCGAGATAGCTGCCATGCAATGATCATCTCCAACAAGAGAGAGTCTAACCACCTCCCCTTGACATTCAACGGCATTACCATTGCCGAATCCCCCACCATCAACATCCTGGGGGTCACCATTGACCAGAAACTTAACTGGACCAGCCACATCAATACTGTGGCTACAAGAGCAGATCAGAGGCTGGGTATTCTGTGGCGAGTGACTCACCTCCTGACTCCCCAAAGCCTTTCCACCATCTACAAGGCACAAGTCAGGAGTGTGATGGAATACTCTCCACTTGCCTGGATGAGTGCAGCTCCAACAACACTCAAGAAGTTCGACACCATCCAGGACAAAGCAGCCCGCTTGATTGGCACCCCATTCACCACCCTGAACATTCACTCCCTTCACCACCAGCGCACTGTGGCTGCAGTGTGTACGATCCACAGGATGCACTGCAGCAATTCACCAAGGCTTCTTCGACAGCATCTCCAAAACCCGCGACCTCTACCGCCTAGAAGGACAAGGGCAGCAGGCACATGGGAACAACACCACCTGCACGTTCCCCTCCAAATCACACACCATCCCGACTTGGAAATATATCGCCGTTCCTTCATCGTCGCTGGGTCAAAATCCTGGAAATCTCTTCCTAACAGCACTGTGGGAGAACCTTCACCAAATGGACTGCAGCGGTTCAAGAAGGCGGCTCACCACCACCTTCTCAAGGGCAATTAGGGATGGGCAATAAATGCTGGCCTTGCCAGCGACACCTACATCCCATGAACAAATTTTTAAAAAGTCCTCCTGTGGAGAAAGCCTTGTGTGGTGTGACATTGAACTGTACGGATCAAGGATTCCCGAGTTCGATCTCCGATCTGAGCCAGGGCAGGGGTGCGGGTGCTGCAAATGACCTTTGCACCCCTGAGATAGGGAGGGGGAAAGCAGCCAAGGTTGCTGCTCCATTGCCATTGGATGCTCCTTATTGGAAAGTGCACTTGTGGGAGAGGATTGCAGTGAGCCATCAGTTGAATACCCTGCTTTACTCACTGTGGATGAAGACTGGTGAAGAAAGGCCTCTCTTATGAGGTATCAATAAGCTGTAACAGTGTTCCAGAAGGAGTTACTGACTTCAGCAGAGGGATGGGACAGACAGGCAAAAAAAAACTGTTGGCATCAGCCTGAGGTCGGTGTTAGAAGCTGAAGAAGGAGAGATGTTGTATTCCTCAATCTGAAACGGTGAAGGAGGCTGTCAGCGTACTCGAACAAAGTCCAAACCAGCTGCTTTTTCCATTTCTCCAGCTGTCAGTCAGTTGAGCTCAATCAGTCAGCTCCTGATAGATAGAAAGAACGAAAGACTTGCATTTAGATAGCGCCTTTCACGACCTCAGGATGCCCCACAGTGCTTTACAGCCAATGAAGTATCTTTTGAAGTGTAGTCACTCTTGTAACGTAGGAAACACGGCAGCCAATTTGCGCACAGCAAGATCCCACAAACAGCAAAGTGATAATGACCAGATAATAAAACCAGAAAATGCTGGAGAAGCTCAGCAGGTTAGGCAGCATCTGTGGAGAAAGAAACAGAGTTAACGTTTCAGGTCGAAGACCCATCGTCAGAACTGGAAGATGTTAAAAGGGTGAAAGTTTTTGAGCGAGTACAGAGCGAGGGAAAGGGGGGAGGGAGAGGAGGGGAGGAAAGAACAAAAGGGAAGGTCTGTGATAGGGTAGAGGGCACAAGTGATTAAATGACAAAAGGGATGATGGTGCAAGGCAAGGAGGGTGGGAATGGGACAGGTTAAGAAACAAAAGATTGATCAGGAGCAGCTGTAAATGGTAACAGCAGAACCATTACCAGCACCTGCTGACTGAAAAAATGGGAGCAGTGGTTATGATCTGAAGTTATTGAAATCAGTGTTGAGTCCGGAAGGTTGTAAAGTGCCTAATCGAAAGATGAGGTGCTATTCCTCGAGCTTACTTTGAGCTCCTTTGGAACAGTGTAAGAGGCCGAGGTCAGAGCAAAGACAATGGGCCCGATATTAGCACTCGCTATCGGGCGCGTTCCTGGTGGGGGGGCTCTGAAAATCGGGGAATCCCAGAGCGGGTCGGGAGCCCGGCTCCAACCCGCCCACTTCCGGGTTCCCTACAGACGCGCTGACGTGCGCGCACAGCCCCCGCAGGTGGGACACCCGCAGGCAATTAAAGCCAGCGGGGTGCCACTTGAGAGTATTTATCTTGTCATTTCAGGTCATTAACAGACCTGATTAAGGGAATATGTGAGGAGGGGTGGATTTTCAGATCAACTAGGACTGTTTCCCACACTGGGGGAAACACTTCCAGTTGAAATAGACGTGTTGCAGCTGTCAGCCTGTGGCAGCTGCAAAGGTCCATTTGACAGGTGGAGGGGGGAGACCCTCACTCATTGCAGGAGGCCACTCTGTCACTTGGGACAAAGTTTGGCCTCCACCACCCTCCTCCTGACAATCAAATTCACCAACGTGCACACTTACCCCGGTGTCCAGAGACATGTACCTACCTTGCGGACCCCCTCAGATGTACATCTTCCGGATGGGGGCCACCGTAGCTGCAGTCATGACCTCCTCGGAGGGCAAACAGCATCACCAGGCTCGCTGGCCACGCCGTCCATCTCTGACACGTGGAGCTCCACAACACAGTGCTGTGACACATCCACCTGCACAGCAGGAGGGAGGGCAACCACAGAGAGAGATGCGTCGCAGAGGCCACTACCCTCGCCACAGGGTCCACAGACCGAGGCTCAGCTTCCTGGACCTCTCTGAGCAGCAGTGCACATGGAGGCTCAGAGTCACTCGACATGTAGTCGTGGACATCTGCAGCCTCCTTCATGCCGAGCTGCTCCTGGCTGGCCCGAGCACCATCTTCTTACCTGTCGCTGTCAAAGTCACCACTGCCCTCAACAACTTCTCCTCCGCATCCTTCCAGGGTGCCACCGGGGACATCGCCAACATCTCTGTCGTCTGCACAAAAGAGCCCTGCAAATACACCTACACCCACTCTAGTGACACAATGGGTGGCATCAGTTGTGGGTCTTCATTGTGATCCTCAGGAAAGGGCATTATTGCACAAACCAGACAAGATTCGCAAAGACGTGACAGTAGTGGTGACAATATAATATGTGATGTGAGTTGGTCAGCAATTAAATATAAGTAAAAACCATGACAAACCCTCAAACACCCTTGTGCATCCCCTTCATGCTCACAACACGTTTGCCTTACGCTTCCTACTGCACATATGTAATGCATGCCCTGTGGCTGCAGCACAGGTAGTGGCAGGTTGATTGAGGCTGGCCGTGAAAAAGATGCATGAGAGGGTGAGTATGGGATAGAGCCATGAGATTGTATGAGGATTGGGTTGAGTGGTAGTGGCGGGATGAGTACTGGCGAGGTGAGTAAGTGCAGGTAAGATGAGGATGAGGTTTGAGTGGGTGTGAGGGGTGATGTGACAGAGTAGTGTTGGCAGTGCAGAAGGAGATGTAGGGTGGGGGCGGTGATGTGGCAGACGGAGTGTAGGGGAATGAGTAAGTGTACTCACTTTGGCTGACCTACTTAGGTCATTGCAGTGCCTCCTGCACTGTATGCAGGCGCGCGATATGTTGGTGGTGCAGGTGACCTCCTCTGCCACCTCGAGCCAGGTCTTCCAGGTGGCAGAGGCAGGCCGCTTCCTCCCGCCCGCCGGGGGGAAGATCTCTGTCCTCCCCCTCCTCCTCACCCCATCAAATGATACCTGGAGTGAGGCATCATTAACCTGGGAGCAGCCTTCCCCCTGGGCTGCTCCATGCTGTAATTTTTCCTATTTCTTGCAGCATCTGTCAGTGGAGGACTGCCCCTTTAAATAAAGCTCCTCCAGCTGACAGAGCTTACTGCGCATGTGCAGCCCGCCCGACGCGCAGATCAGCAGTGGGGTACCCGGAAGACCAGGTAAGTGGATCCAATTACATAAGAACATAAGAACATAAGAAATTGGAGCAGGAGTAGGCCAATCGGCCCCTCGAGCCTGCTCCGCCATTCAATAAGATCATGGCTGATCTGATCCCAACCACAAATCTAAAGAACACAAGAAGTCGGAGCAGGACCCGGCCACATAGCCCCTGGGCCCTCTCCGCCACCCACAGGGCATTGACCGATCCGAACTCAGCTTCATGTCCAATTTCCTGCCCGCTCCCCATAACCCCTAATTCCCTTTACTTCTAGGAAACTGTCTATTTCTGTTTTAAATTTATCTAATGATGTAGCTTCCACAGCTTCCTGGGGCAGCAAATTCCACAGACCTACCACCCTCTGAGTGAAGAAGTTTCTCCTCATCTCAGTTTTGAAAGAGCAGCCCCTTATTCTAAGATTATGCCCCCTAGTTCTAGTAGGGGGCATAATCTTAGGCTGCGATCGTGCGGGGGGCAGAACTGATTTCACCGGGCGTTACCCACGCGCCCAATCGATTCCCGCCGCGAACCCGCAGCCCTGGTAATATCGAGCTCAATGTTCCTCCGCGACACTCTAGTCCACTGTTTCGTCACCCCCAACACCCACGGCTCCTTCCCGTGCGAGTGCTGGAGATACAACACCTGCCCTTTCACCTCCTCCCTTCCCACCGTCCAGGGCCCCAAACACTCCTTCCAGGTGAAACAGTGATTTACTTGCACTTCTTTCAATTCACTAGACTGTATTCACTGCTCACGATGCAGTCTCCTCTACACTGGGGAGACCAACGCAGACTGGGTGATCGATTTGCTGAACACTTCCACTCTGTCCGCAAGCATGACCCTGACCTGCCGGTCGCTTGTCATTTTAATTCCCCTTCACACTCCCACTCTGACCTCTCTGACCTCGGCCTCTTACACTGTTCCAATGAAGCTCAATATAAGCTCGAGGAACAGCACCTCATCTTTTGTTTAGGCACTTTACAACCTTCCGGACTCATCATTGATTTCAATAACTTCAGATCATAACCACTGTTCCCATTTTTTGTTGTGTGCGGTGGTGGGAATCATCCGCCATTTCCACCATCTCCAGCGCGACCTATCCTCGGCCTCTTACACTGTTCCAGCGAAGCTCAACATAAGCTCGAGGAACAGCACCTTCTCCAGCATTTTCTGCTTTTATTTCAGATTTCCAGCATCAGGAGTATTTTGCTAATAATCAGATAATCTGTTTTAGTGATGTTGGTTGATGAATAAATATTGGGCAGGACACTGGGGAGAACTCCCGTGCTCTTCTTCAAAATAGTGCTTTTACGGCCACCTGAGAGGGCCTCATCCAAAAGGCAGCACCTTCTAACAGTGCAGCACTCCCTCAGTACTACATTGTGAGTGTTAGGTTGGATTTTGTACTCAAGTCTCTGAAGTGGGACTTGAACCTACAACCTTTGAACTCAGAAGTAAGAAGTCTGAGCCACAGCTGACACCTAACAGCTGATTGATCAGCTAGCTCCTGATCTATAGATTGTAACAGGGTTTAACGTTCTTGTGGCAAAATACGATTTCACTTATCAAAATGTCCTCTGTTCTCTTCACTCAATGACTACAGATCAAATACTAAAATAATGACTAATTAGACGATGTTTTAACTTTAAATTTACAGTTCGTGGAAGGCTGTAGTGCATAAAACACTACAAAGAACAAAAGCAAGTTTGGTTACCTAAGGATTAATCACCAAATAACTCATTGATAAATTAATTTTCTATTCAGATCATTCATTGGTATAGAATAAAGAATTGACTTTACATATTACAGCCCATTAGAGTCTTAGACGTGAAAGGTAAACAAATCTATTATTTTTGTGTTTTGTGGCAAGTTAATGAAGTTATAAAAAAGGGAATCAATTATGCATGATTAAATTCAGGCAGCTGTTCAGTAGTATAATTAGGAGTGATTTAATGGTTGTCAGCACCAAGCAGTTTGTCTTGTTTGATTCTTTCTTACAAGATATGTGGGACTAGTTCCACTCCAGCACACTACATTGTCTTTGCTGCTGTTCAATGGTCAATTAAAGAGGAAATAGTCTCATTTATATCAAGATAAGTAGACACGGCTTGAACGATTACAATATAACCACGAGTTCGCTGCATAATTATAAGTGCAAAGTGAAAAAAGCAGCAGAGATGTTATTTTCTTCTCAAATTTAAAAATCTTACTCACACAACTTGAATAAAAGTACAGTGCAATTGTGCACACACACTCTCTCCCCCTCTCCCTCTCTCATACATCTAAATATCTTCTTAAACTTCCTTTCCTTATGATATATATTCCATGTAGGAAATGTTTTGCAGAACGTGCATAGTGATTGATTGTGCCTGTGTTACATTACCTCAAAAATCCCCCTTAGTTCTCCTCGAAAGATCATTCTTTGGGTAGGTTGCCGGTGAGATCTGAAGCTTATTAACCACTGAACTGGTTAAAAAAATGTATGTATATCCACTAGCCCAAAATGGACACACAACCACTAATCTACCACATAAATAGGAGTTTCACTGCTAAGTGATTACAAAAAACGGTCGCAAACCACTAAATAATCACACAAAATAGCATCGATCACCACGCCTTGAAAGACTCGGCTTATTCCAAATGTCGTAATTGTCTTTTTCTATGACTTTTTGTTCCAGTAAACAGACGGGCCTTGCCCTTGCACTGAGGGCCATGAACCAACTAATTGTGTCTGTCCACATCTGCAGCAACATCTTGTCCTTGACATCAAGGCAGCATTTGACCGAGTGTGGCACCAAGGAGCCCTAGTAAAATTGAAGTCAATGGGAATCAAGGGGAAAACTCTCCAGTGGCTGGAGTCATACCTAGCACAAAGGAAGATGGTAGTGGTTGTTGGAGGCCAAGCATCTCAGCCCCAGGGCATTGCTGCAGGAGTTCCTCAGGGCAGTGTCCTGGGCCCAACCATCTTCAGCTGCTTCATCAATGACCTTCCCTCCATCATAAGGTCAGAAATGGGGATGTTCGCTGATGACTGCACAGTGTTCAGTTCCATTCGCAACCCCTCAGATAATGAAGCAGTCCGAGCCCGCATGCAGCAAGACCTGGACAACATCCAGGCTTGGGCTGATAAGTGGCAAGTAACATTCGCGCCAGATAAGTGCCAGGCAATGACCATCTCCAACAAGAGAGAGTCTAACCACCTCCCCTTGACATTCAACGGCATTACCATCGCCGAATCCCCCACCATCAACATCCTGGGGGTCACCATTGACCAGAAACTTAACTGGACCAGCCATATAAATACTGTGGCTACGAGAGCAGGTCAGAGGCTGGGTATTCTGTGGCGAGTGACTCACCTCCTGACTCCCCAAAGCCTTTCCACCATCTACAAGGCACAAGTCAGGAGTGTGATGGAATACTCTCCACTTGCCTGGATGAGTGCAGCTCCAACAACACTCAAGAAGCTCGACACCATCCAAGATAAAGCAGCCCGCTTGATTGGCACCCCATCCACCACCCTAAACATTCACTCCCTTCACCACCGGCGCACTGTGGCTGCAGTGTGCACCATCCACAGGATGCACTGCAGCAACTCGCCAAGGCTTCTTCGACAGCACCTCCCAAACCCACGACCTCTACCACCTAGAAGGACAAGGGCAGCAGGCACATGGGAACAACACCACCTGCACGTTCCCCTCCAAGTCACACACCATCCCGACTTGGAAATATATCGCCGTTCCTTCATTGTCGCTGGGTCAAAATCCTGGAACTCCCTTCCTAACAGCACTGTGGGAGAACCTTCACCACACGGACTGCAGCGGTTCAAGAAGGCGGCTCACCACCACCTTCTCAAGGGCAATTAGGGATGGGCAATAAATGCCGGCCTTGCCAGCGACGCCCACATCCCGTGAACGAATAAAAAAAAACAAAAAAAAACTTTTAAATGGGCAGATGCTTACAGATTTTAATTGAGCCAAAAATTGGACATTTGTAAATAAACCTGAATTGGTCTAATTCAGACCACTTTTGTTCTTTAATGTTTCTCCTAAAACAGCCTTCTGTTTAAAACACTGAGGCTCAAACTCTTCCTTTCACTGAAGCTGGTGTGATTCTTGGAGAAGCTCATGGATCTGAACCTTGGGTGGAGCCATGGACAATTACAAATCCATAAAATAACAATGGGGTTTAATTTCAAATTAAAGTGAAGATTGAAGCAGCAGAAACTGAACTAATATCATTGAAAACGGTAAAATAGAAATAACTAACTCTGGACAATAAAGGGAAGAGCTAAAGGGTTTGAATGACTTCTTTTCATTCCTAAACTCCTAGCTTCTTATCGAACCTGCTTGCTTACACGGATGGCTGTATCCAACATCATTTAGCCCTGATTTTAACCTAACCCTCCTGGCAGGAACTTGACTTCAGTGGAGTGTAAAACGGGCATCAGACCCGTTCCCATCCTGTTCCCTTTGGGTGGGTTAGGTGAAAATCTGGGCCTAGTGTCAGTGAGCGAAGGCCTTTATAATCGTTCTATGGTTTTACATTTAACCTTCTGGATGATGAACAAGAGTGAGTTATCTGAGGAATTTATTCAGATTAGTTTTTAGCTTTTATATAATTGAGATCATAAGACTATTATGTATTATTAAAAGATCAAGGGGGGTTAAATTGGTTAACCCCCAAAACTGGGCGCGGGTATTGCGGTCTGCGATTAACCCGCACCCGGTCCTTCCGTTGTAGACAGGACGAGTTTGTCTAACCTGAACACTTCCCTTCAAGCAGCGTTGCAATCCAGGCCTGACACTTTCCACCAGCAGGGGGAGCCCAAATCTCTTAAAGGTAGCCGGTACCTGTTATTTGATGAAAATAACAGTCTACTGTCTGCACGGAGTCTGAACAGAGATCAGACATCGCACATGTAAAACACAGATGCAGGTCCCGTCCCTATGTTTACAAACTGATGAGTTATGATAAAACATTGAATTAAGGTTGCGCACTACTAAATCCCACATCCTCCAATTTGCATGCCAGACTTCACCAATCTGCCGATCTGAGTTTGTACCAGGCTTGTGAGAGTCCGTGCACCAAAGTTCTTTGCTGATTCACTAGAGGCCTTGGTACAAGAGGTGGATAGATGAAGGGACAGGTGGATAGATGAAGGGACATCCTATATCCGCAGAGTGGGGGGGCAAGAGGCCCTCCAGACATATACTCAAAAGGCAGCGGGGGATGAAGTCAATTCCAGGCGCACAGCACCACGAACATGGATGCAGTGCAGGAAGAAGTTCATTGCTTTGACATGAGTGGTCAAGGTGAGTGAGATCAAGTGTCAAGTGGCGTCTCCTACCAACTACACCATTGGCCGCATCCACTGCTCCACACACTACACCCCCATCATCCACATACCAACAAACTCTTTCAATCAGTACTCAACTCTGCCAATCAGATGCTTCCTCTCACCTTTCACCACTGTTGCAAGCCACCCACCCACAACTCAGGTCACACACACTGGCAGCTATTCAACCATAACAGGCACATCACCCAGACACATGTCCCGCTTTCTTGCAGGAGAAGGTGGTGCATAACAGGAGGCAGCAAGTGGCAGTGGCATTTAGCCCCTTGCACCTGTTCCGCCATTCAATGAGATCATGGTTGACCTGTGAACTAACCCCCCTTAGCCCCATATCCCTTAATACCCTTGGTTCACAGAAATCTATCACTCTCAGATTTAAAATTCTCAATTGAACTAGCATCGACTGCCGTCTGCAGAAGAGCGTTCCAAACTTCTCCCACCCTTTGCGTGTAGAAACATTTCCTAACTTCACTCCTGCACGTCCTGGATCTAAATGTTAGGCTAAAATAAATGCATCAGCAGCCAGAAGCAATAATCCATCCACTAACCTGTAAATCCTGCATGGTCCCTTTAACACTGGTGGGGTTCCTCCAGGCACTTTAAGACATGTTCAGATGTTCGTGGTTAAGACTGTGTGTTGAGTGGAACGTTAAGCCCCAAAATGTTGTCTATCACTTTAAATCAGCGTTGCACACTGACTATACACATTTTCTCCTTACTTTACATGCTGCTGGCATTCGTCATTTGCGCATGCGCTACTACCTTTACCAAGATGGCGTCCAGCTCACATCACGCTAGAAACTTGCGTGCGCAGTCAAAGATGTCATCTTAGCACTTTGGGAGGCCGCGTAGCTCCGAAACAAGGGGAGCTGGAAGGCCCAATTTCTAGTCCCAAGTGTTCCAAATGCACCACTGACTTCTCAATTGTGTTAAGGAAGTGTCATACTTTAGGTGAAACACAGAATTACAAAGAATTTCATTAACTAATTACATAGAATTGTCAGCACAGAACAGGCCATTCGGCCCAACATCTATACTGGTGTTTATGCTCTACACAAGCCTGCTCCTTCATCAAACTCAACCAACATATTCCTTTCATCCTCATGTACTTATCTAGCTTCCCTTTAAATGCTATAATATCTATGCTATTTGCCTCATCTACTCCATGTGGCAGCAAGTTCCACATTCTAACCACTCTCTGGCTAAAGAAGTTTCTCCTGAATTCCTTATTGGATTTATTATTGATTATCTTATATTTATGATCTCTGGTTTTGGACTCCCTCACAAATGGAAACATCTTCTCTACGTCTACCCCATCAAACCCCTTCATAATTTTAAAGACCTCTATCAGGTCACCTCCCAGCCTTCTCTTTTCTAGATAAAAGAGCCCCAGCCTGTTCAATCTTTCCTGATAGTTAGAGCCTCTCAGTTCTGGTATCAACTTTGTAAATCTTTTTTGCACCTTCTCCAGTACCTCTATAATATGGAGACCAAAACTGTGCACACTACAAGTGTGGTCTAACCAAGATTCTTTACAAATTTAACATAACTTCTCTGCTTTTCAATTCGATTCCTCTGGAAATGAATCCTAGTGCTTTGTTTGAATTTTTATGGCCTTGTAAACCTGTGTTGCTACTTTACGTGATTTGTTTATCTCCACCCTGAGATCCCTTTGCTCCTCTAGCCCATTTAGACTTTTATTTTCCAAGCAGTATGTGGCCTCCTTATTTCTCCTACCAAAATCCACCACATCACACATATCGATATTGAAATTCATTTGCCATTTACAAGTCCATTCTTCAAGTTTATTAATGTCTTCCTGTATTTTCTCGCAGTCCTCCGCAGTATTAACTATGCCCCCCGATTTGGTGGTGTATGCAAATTTTGAAATTCTACATCCGATTCCCGAGTCCAAATCGTTAATGTAAATGGTGAACAACAGTGGGTCCAGCACCGATCCTTATGGAACACCACTTCACATCTTTTGCCAGTCTGAGTAACTATCTTTAACCTCTACTCTCTGTTTTCTGTTTTGTAGCCAGCTTGCTATCCATTCTGCTATTTATCCCCTGACCCCACATGCTCTGACCTTAGTCATGAGTCTATTATATGGTACCTGATCGAAGGTCGTTTGAAAATCCAAGTATATTACGTCACAACATTGGATTTTCAAAAGTCCTTCGATAAAGTAACGCTTTGTAGATTCATTGGAGAGGGTAGTCTAACAAGAAAGATTTACAAGGATGATACCAGAACTGAGAAGATGTCCTTATCAGGGAAGGCTGAACAGGCTGGGACTTAGAACCATAGAACCATGGAAAAGATACAGCACAGAGGGGGTCATTCGGCCCATCGTATCCACGCCGGCTCGAAGAACAACCAGGTGCCCATTCTAATCCCACCTTCCAGCACCCGGTTCACAGCCCTGCAATTTACAGCACTTTAGGTGCAGGTCCAGGTACTTTTTAAAAGAATTGAGGGTCCCTGCCTCTACCACCAATTCGGGCAGCGAATTCCATACACCCACCACCCTCTGGGTAAAAAAGTTTTTCCTCATGTCCCCTCTAATCCTTCCACCAATCAGCTTAAATCTATGTCCTCTAGTTCTTGAACTCTCCGCTAAGGGAAACAGGTACTTCCTGTCTACTCTATCTAGGCCCCTCATAATTTTGTACACTTCAATCAAGTCTCCCCTCAGCCTCCTCTGCTCCAAGGAAAACAACCCCAGCCTATCCAATCTCTCCTCATAGCTGCAATTTTCAAGCCCTGGCAACATTCTTGTAAATCTTGTCTGCACTCTCTCCCCAGCAATTACATCCTTCCTGTAATGTGGTGACCAGAACTGGGCACAATACTCCAGCTGTGGCCTTACCAGCGTTTTATACAGTTCCATCATTACATCCCTGCTTTTGTATTCTCTACCTCGGCTAATAACGGAGAGCATTCCGTATGCCTTCTTCACAACCTTATTTACCTGTACTGCCACCTTCAGGGACCTGTGCACATGCACTCCAAGGTCTCTCTCTTCCTCTACTCCTCTCAATATATTCCCGTTTACTGCGTATTCCTTTTTACTGTTTGCCCTCCCTAAGTGCATTACCTCACACTTCTCCGGGTTGAAAGCCATTTGCCACTTTTCCGCCCACTCCACCAACCCATTGATATCTTCTTGGAATCTACAGCTATCCTCTTCACTATCAACTACATGACCAATTTTTATGTCGTCTGCAAATTTGCCAATCATGTCCCCCTACATTCAAGTCCAAATCATTAATATATACCACAAACAGCAAGGGACCCAACACTGAGACCTGTGGCACACCACTGGAAACAGATTTCCATTCGCAAAGACATCCATCGACTTTTACCCTTTTTTCTCTCGAAAAGGGAAGACTGAGGGGTGAATGATAGAGGTTTTTAAGATAATGAAAGGGCTTGATAGGGTAGACGTACAGATGTTTCCCCTTGTGGGGGAGTCCAAAACTAGGGGTCATAAATAAAAATAGTCACTAATAAATCTAATAGGGAATTCAGGAGAAACTTCTTTACCCAAAGAGTGGTTGGAATGTGGAACTCGCTCCCACAAGGAGTAATGAGGCAAAAAGCTTAGCTGCATTTAAGGGAATGCTGGATAAACACATGAGGGAGAAAGGAATAGAAGGATATACTGATAGGGTTAGATGAAGTTGGGAGGGAGCAGGCACATGTGGAGCATAAACGCCGGCATGGACCAGTTGGGCCGAATGGCCTGTTTCTGTGCAGTAGTTTCGATGAAACCCGATGTACTACATTGCCCTTATCTACTCTTTCTGTTACTTCTTCAAAGAATTCAGTAAGACTGGTCAAGCATGACTTTCCCTTTTGAAATCCGTGCTGACTATTTTTTTATTATATTTTCAGTTTCTAGATGTTTTTCTATTACCTCTTTGAGTAAAGATTCCATTATCTTTCCTACCACCGACGTTAAGCGAATTGGTCTATAGTTCCCTGGACTTGTTCTAGCTCTCTTTTTAAATATAGGAATAACCTTAGCTGTCCGACAGTCATCTGGCACTATTCCCTTTTCTAATGATTTTTTATATATATATATATATATAAAACATAGTGCCCCGTCTCGTCTTCCTATATCTGGTTATTTGATCATATACATCATACAGAATTCAATAGAGCTCTATAACTAATCTTCAGCTGATTCAGTTTGTAATCACCTTAATCAACTGAGCTGAGAAACCTTTGGTACATTTAAATTTAATATGTTGACACTCTAGTTTCTGAAATATGAAAAAGCAGAGGTTCAAATAAATGGTCCTGATGCTTCAGTAAGAGGAAATAAATGTGGAATCAGAGGTATTACTATTACCACAGGCTTCGTTGTTGACCTTATTGGCCCTTAAACAAAATGGTTTTAATACCACATTTTAAAACATTTTCTTGAATGAGGAAGTGGGGTTGAGCATGAGTCGTTTATTATCTTCAAAGCAACAGATGTTGTTTGAACCGCATTTCATGTCCTGAGGTTATAAGATTAAAAGAAGCTTGGCATTTTAATTTGAGATGTCCATGTGAGGAATTTGGACCCATTGAAAATTAAGTAAAAATTAGGCCTACTCTTCAAACTTTCAGCCTGTGCAAAGTAATGAAGTAATTGGTGTGTTGGATTCTGGGCTTTCCTGGCACAGTTTGATAGGCCGAGCAGGTGGCTTCCTTCTCTCCCAGGTTGTTCTGGGTAATGCCTGTCATCATAAGGATATTATTACCAGGTGCTTCTCCAGTAATGGTTTGACTTTATCAAAACAACCTTTGCTAAAACACTCTCAGATCTGAATGATGACCAACCTTTTCTGCATCAGATAGGTCTGTTATAACTAGGAATACTACAGCTGATTGACGCTGTAAGAACTGATGTATAAGATACATTTTCATCTATTTCTGTGCCCTGTGAAGCTTTGGAGGTCACTTATGAAGTTTAAATTTATGTCCCCTTTAATTTTCATGTACATCAAGTCGTTGGTCTGAACATATCATAGAATCATAGAATCATAGAAGTTACAACATGGAAACAGGCCCTTCGGCCCAACATGTCCATGTCGCCCAGTTTATACCACTAAGCTAGTCCCAATTGCCTGCACTTGGCCCATATCCCTCGATACCCATCTTCCCCATGTAACTGTCCAAATGCTTTTTAAAAGACAAAATTGTACCCGCCTCTACTACTGCCTCTGGCAGCTCGTTCCAGACACTCACCACCCTTTGAGTGAAAAAATTGCCCCTCTGGATCCTTTTGTATCTCTCCCCTCTCACCTTAAATCTGTGCCCCCTCGTTATAGACTCCCCTACCTTTGGGAAAAGATTTTGACTATCGACCTTATCTATGCCCCTCATTATTTTATAGACTTCTATAAGATCACCCCTTAACCTCCTACTCTCCAGGGAATAAAGTCCCAGTCTGTCTAACCTCTCCCTGTAAGTCAAACCATCAAGTCCCGGCAGCATCCTAGTAAATCTTTTCTGCACTCTTTCTAGTTTAATAATATCCTTTCTATAATAGGGTGACCAGAACTGTACACAGTACTCCAAGTGTGGCCTCACCAATGCCCTGTACAACTTCAACAAGACATCCCAACTCCTGCATTCAATGTTCTGACCAATGAAACCAAGCATGCTGAATGCCTTCTTCACCACCCTATCCACCTGTGACTCCACTTTCAAGGAGCTATGAATCTGAACAGATCTTGTGATTTAGGATTTATCCATCAATAAAGCAACACTGCTAAAAACAAACATCCAGGTCCACACAATTTAAACAGGATGAAGTAGCAAATAAGAAATACACAATTGCAAATAGGATTGAGTTACCTGGGCTTGGAGGGCTGGATTAGCAGAATCGGGGACTGCAGGCTGGGCACCCTGGTCTAAATAAAAGAGTATCAATCTCATTTGGGTTCTGGGCATATTGCAGATGGTCGGACTGCGTATTGCAGACGGTCGGACTGCGTATTGCAGACGGTCGGAGTGTGTACTGCAGACGGTCGGACTGCGTATTGCAGACGGTCGGACTGCGTATTGCAGACGGTCGGAGTGTGTACTGCAGACGGTCAGACTGCGTATTGCAGACAGTCGGAGTGTGTACTGCAGACGGTCGGAGTGCGTATTGCAGATGGTCGGACTGCGTATTGCAGACGGTCAGAGTGTGTACTGCAGACGGTCGGAGTGCGTATTGCAGACGGTCAGACTGCGTATTGCAGACGGTCGGAGTGTGTACTGCAGACGGTCAGACTGCGTATTGCAGACGGTCGGAGTGTGTACTGCAGACGGTCGGAGTGCGTATTGCAGACGGTCGGACTGCGTATTGCAGACGGTCAGAGTGTGTACTGCAGACGGTCGGAGTGCGTATTGCAGACGGTCGGAGTGTGTACTGCAGACGGTCAGACTGCGTATTGCAGACGGTCAGACTGCGTATTGCAGACGGTCGGAGTGCGCATTGCAGGCAGTCAGGGTATAGACACAAGCAGTTGTTCTGTTTTGAATTAAAAGCAAAGGATCACTGGCAAAACCTGAGAGTTTGTTCCAATCAACATTCTGATATCAGATATCAGAATGTGAAAATAGCAATTAAAAACGGAAACACTCAGCAGGTCAGGCAGCATCTGTGGAGAGAGGAAAGTAGGGTTCATGTTTCAAGTCTATGACCTGAACCAGAAGATATTACAAATGAACAGTTTATATGGAGGAACAGAGCCAGGGAAAAGGATGCAGAGGAGAGAGAGAGCGAGAGAGAGGTCTGTGATTAGGTGGGGGACAGGATATGATTAAATGACAGAAATGATAATGGTGCAAGAGAAAAGGAGGCAAAAATGAAAGAAATAAAAGGACTATCGGAGACCCAGTGGATGTGTGAATGATTACTGCAGAAAAGCAGAGGGAGGGCAGCTTGGAAAACGTGGCACATCGGATCAGGCTCCAGTGGCCTGGGAGTGTGGTAGAAAATAAAGGCAGGTGGATATCAGAGGTTCAGGCCACATGTTTATTCCCACAATGCAGGCCTATTTCATGTGCAATGTAATTTACTTTTTCCGCGTGCTCACTTTGTAGGCTTTGTAAGTAACGATTGATTTTCTCTTCTGTCTCGCTCAATGTATCTTTTCCGACTGAAAGTATGTTTGCAGCACTTCAACAACCTGTCAATAAGCGTGACTATCAAGACAGAACTTCACCCGACTGATCTGTCCTGAGTGATTCAGAAATACGAGAACACTCGTGAGAAATGAAAGATGACGACATTAAGGGCATTGAGCAGGAATCCTTGGGATGAGGATTATATTACAGGAATGTGAAGCAACATATAATTTAAACTTAAACACATGCACAAGAAACAGTTAACATTAAGTCCCATCTCAGGCCCTCCTAATAGCAGAAATCTGTGAGTTGTGTTAACAAAGAGCATATTTTTGGTTTAACGTTGACTTTTGACAATTATCCAAGACTAATGCAGAGCTGAGTGACGTTTACAATTCATTCAATGTGCAAGAGCATATTTTTTTTTAACAACTGTAGTAAGATGGGGGGATAATTTTCATGGGGATCCTCCTCACCTCTCACTGTAACTTCATCGGAAGATTGGTGGAAACTCGGCAGAAATGGCGGAGACAGCTGCTTGCGGCGTTTCTCTGGAGTTTCGCTGATCTCCAGCCAAAGTTACAAGGGGAGATTGGGAGAATTCGGCCAAGATTTTACCCCAGTTCATTTAACTAGACAAATGTAAATAGGAAAGATAAATAAATGATACACGTACTCCATAATGGTGTTCAAATAGCCAAGGATGAGGTAGAAAGAGACCGTGGGAATGATAATTATCTTGGCCAGTACCACAAAACGGGCAAAATCGCATCGGCCGCCTGCTATATGATGTTCAGTTCCAATGACTGTCGGACGGGGTGTATAATGGCCGGCCAATCTGATACCCCCCGTTATACGCTATACTGGCCAAGACGGATTTCTACCCCATGAGTCTTAGCAGATTTGATATTCAACATGTCCAACCAGCGCAGAGCAGCAATCAACAAACCCAATAACAAACCCAACTCCAGCCGAAACAGTAGAGTACAAATCGGATGTTTAATGTTTAGTGATCAAAGTGTACAGGGCCCTAGTCCATTATTGGTCACCGAGAAACAAAGGAGACATTCTAGCACTGGAGACAGTGCAGAGAAGAGCCACGAGGCCTATCTCTATGTCAGGGTCCTGTCTGGTCATGGGGACTTAAAATTAAATTTTGACCAAAACTAGTTAAAAGCAAATTCAGAAAAAAATGCTTCACACTGTGTTGAGAAGTGCACTGCCACAGAAGGCTATTGATGAAAAATTAGTTGAGATGTTTAAAAGGGAGATATTACTTGCTTGAAGGAAATTGGAATTAAAATAATAGAAAACCTCACAGAGCTGGATCAATGGCTGCATAATTGGATTGCTCTTACAAAGAGCCAGCATGGATGGGCTGAATGGTCAATGGCCTATTCCTGTTGGTATGTTCGGTGAATGTTAGTTATTGAAAGTACTGTATTTCCGTTTATAGACAAGACCTGATCATACTCCACAGTTAATGTGTGTATGAGTGATGTATGATAAATTATATAATAATTTTTTCATGTAAAGTCTGAAATCTCAAGCAGCAGCTTTCTAGTTAGCTCGTTGTGGGCTCGTGTCTTTCTGATTGGTTCAGTGTTTCCGTTGATTGTGATTTTTTAAAAATATATATCATTCTTTGGGATGTGGGCATCGCTGGCGGGGCCGATATTTATTGCTCATCCCTAGTGGCCCTTGAGAAGGTGGTGGTGAGCCTTCTTCTTGAACTGCTGCAGTCCGTGTGGTGAAGGTAGGGAGTTCCAGGATTTTGACCCAGAGACGATGAAGGAATGACGATGTATGTCTAAGTCAGGATGATGTGTGACTTGGAGGGGAATGTGCAGGTGGTGTTGTTCCCATGCCTCTGTTGCCCTTGTCCTTCTAGGTGGTAGAGGTCATGGGTTTGGGAGTTGCTGCAGTGCATCTTGTAGATGGTACACACTGCAATCATGGTGCATCGGTGGTGGAGGGAGCAGGTGTTTAAGGTGGTGGATGGGGTGCCAATCAAGCGGACTACTTTGTCCAGGATGGTTTCAAGCTTCTTGAGTGTTGTTGGAGCTGCCCCATCCGGGCAAGTAGAGAGGATTCCATCACACTCCTGACTTGTGTCTTGTAGATGGTGGAGAGGCTTTGGGGAGTCAGGAGGTGAGGCACTCACTGTAGAATACCCAGCCTCTGACTGGCTCTAGTAGCCGTGGCTTTTATTTGGCTGGTCCAGTTGAGTTTCTGAAATGTGCACAAAGTGGATTCATGGTGAAAAAGACCAATAATGGCATGAAACTCACCTGTCACAATTGTTTCTAGCAGATTACCAAGGTTTGATCTGGTATACTGGTATCAGCACTTTCTATTTCTCACAAAAAGAAAGTAGAAGCTATAGAAAGTAGTTAATTAATGCTAATTTGTCTCCAAGGTATAGTAGATTTCTTCCCGTTGAATATTGTACCATTCGAAAATCATAATCAGTTATGTCTTATTAATCTTTATCCTCCTAGGCTTTCATCACAGACCCACTGCATTTAAAGAAGTTCCGAAGAGGTCATGGCTGATCTATATCTCAACTCCATTTACCCGCCTTGGTTCCATATCCCATAATACCCTTGCCTAACAAAAAGCTATCAATCTCAATTTTCAAATTTTCAATAGCTTTTTGGAGAGAGTTCCAGATTTCCACCACCCTTTTTGCAAAGAAGTGCTTCATGACATCACCCCTGAATAGCCTAGTTCTAATTTTAAGGTTCTGCCCCCTTGTTCTGGGCTCACCCACCAGAGGAAATAGTTTCTCTCTATCTACCCTATCAAATCCTTTAATCAGGCTCAAGGGGCTGAATGGCCTACTCCTGTTCCTATGTTTCTATATTTGACATGGACGCTGTGTTTGAGACTGTGTCATGAAAGCAAGAAATAACTTGCATTTATATCACACCTTTCTCTGCCTCAGGATGTTCCAAAGTGCTTCAAAGCCAATGAAGTAGTTTTGAAGAGGAGTCAATCGTAATATAGGCAAACTCAACAGCCAATTTGCGCACAAACAGCAATGACCAGATAATCTGTTTTGTAAGTGTTGGTTGAGGAATAAATGTTGACCAAGGCATGCTCTTTCTTGAACAATGCCAAGGGATCTTTTATATCTACCTGAGCAGGAAGATGGGATGTCGGTTTAACATCTCATCTGAGAGACAGTACTTTGACAATGCAGCACTCCCTCCGTTCTGCACTGGAGTGTCGGCCTAGATTATGTGCTTAGGTCCAAGATTGAGGTTTAGAATCCATGCCTAATGACTCAAGGCTGACACTGTCTTGCCATTACAAATATATCCAACAGGTGGAGCCTGATCCAGGAGATAAAGCTATCAGTGAGCCCCTGGCTGAGAGGCAGAGGATCAACAAGATAGAACAGTGGTAGTGAAAAAAGGTGGGATTTAGCTTCCAATTTAAAGTGTGCACCCACGCTATCTGATCCATTGGCACCTCCCCAACCCAATTCTTGGATAGACATGTTATCAAGCAAGAATTTATTGGATGAGAATCTTAAAATCGGGATGAAATAAATCGAAACACTGTAAAAGTCCAGGTATTTTTTACTAAAGGTCACAATTTGGTTATAGATATACTGTATGTAAGAAATACCAGAATGGAATTCCCTAAACTGGAACATTAAAATTCAAGATTTAATGATGGTATAAATTTGATATCAAAGTTAATTTGATATCAAAGTTAATTCAAAATACAAACATTAAAATGTTTAGAATTTATTAGGTTAATGAAAGACATCAGGATGGACTTTATTTGGCTCCTGTATCCAGCTGCCCATCAGAGTTGCCCCAAACCCCACCCAATCTCCTGGGGTCAGGATCATTCAGAATTTGAGGGTGGGCGTTGGCACTCCTGCCTCAGGTGATTGGGGGTGAGGGAGGGAAATTGCTTTGATGTTTTGCCACGATATAGATTAGCCGGCGGTGCCAGCCAAAGGTTGTAAACAACGTCAAACATCTGTTTGAAACTGATGCTTTGCGTAATGCAGTTGATCACGCTGCGATCAATTATACTAGGCAGGCTGGCCCCGCTCCTTTCCCTATGGCCCGTAGTAATGTTGGATGTCAGCAGGGGGGAACTAATGCAGGGGGGATAAACGGCCCACACCCATGGTCCCTGGTAAATTCACCATAATGCAGAAAAACTGCATACAACCGCTAGATCAATTTCAGTCAAGCGCAGTATATTGTGATCTGATTTGCTTTATTGTTAGTGCCATGTGTAAACATTCTACGGGCCTATTTCTTCATGCATTTTCGGGATCGGGGAGGAGGGTGGATATTTTGCGGAGGGGCCCCAAATGTTCTTGGTGCCCAAGGCCCCTGATTCATCGGAAACATTTTTAGGGACACAAACTCATTCGTGTGTGTACATCTACATCTATCTATCTATAGATGTATTCTTCTCTGTTACTCATATTTCTATTCCTGTGTCACTCCCTTTCCCAGATTATTTACCTGGCTATCTTTCGATTGGTAGAACCATGAAGTGGGATTTGAACATTCAAATTTGTTTTGGGATTGGTTCTGCACCCCTTGCTCCAAATCGTACACTAACCCTGATCTCCACAAGTCTTTACATTTGGTTGTGTCTCTTCTCATTGTCTATTTTCCTCTTTTTCTTTGTCTAGTTCTATCATTGTCTCTTTCTGACTATCTATCCCTCTCTTTTTCTCTCTCTGTCTCTCTTAGTTGACTTCCTTGGACTTGTTTCTGACAAAGGGGTCGGTGCTGGGTCCCCAACTCTTTACAATCTATATTAACGATTTGGAGGAGGGGACCGAGTGTAACATATCAAAGTTTGCAGATGATACAAAGATGGGAGGGAAAGTGGAGAGTGAGGAGGACATAAAAAACCTACAGGGGGATATAGACAGGCTGGGTGAGTGGGCGGAGATTTGGCAGATGCAATACAATATTGGAAAATGTGAGGTTATGCACTTTGGCAGGAAAAATCAGAGAGCAAGTTATTATCTTAAAGGCAAGAAACTGGAAAGTACTGCAGTACAAAGGGATCTGGGGGTCCTAGTGCAAGAAAATCAAAAAGTTAGTTTGCAGGTGCAGCAGGTGATCAAGAAGGCTAACGGAATGTTGGCTTTTATTGCTAGGGGGATAGAATATAAAAACAGGGAGGTATTGCTGCAGTTATATAAGGTATTGGTGAGACTGCACCTGGAATACTGCATACAGTTTTGGTCTCCATACTTAAGAAAAGACATACTTGCTCTCGAGACAGTACAAAGAAGGTTCACTCGGTTAATCCCGGGGATGAGGGGGCGGACATATGAGGAGAGGTTGAGTAGATTGGGACTCTACTCATTGGAGTTCAGAAGAATGAGAGGCGATCTTATTGAAACATATAAGATTGTGAAGGGGCTTGATCGGGTGGATGCGGTAAGGATGTTCCCAAGGATGGGTGAAACTAGAACTAGGGGGCATAATCTTAGAATAAGGGGCTGCTCTTTCAAAACTGAGATGAGGAGAAACTTCTTCACTCAGAGCGTAGTAGGTCTGTGGAATTTGCTTCCCCAGGAAGCTGTGGAAGCTACATCATTAAATAAATTTAAAACAGAAATAGACAGTTTCCTAGAAGTAAAGGGAATTAGGGGTTACGGGGAGCGGGCAGGAAATTGGACATGAATTTAGATTTGAGATTAGGATCAGATCAGCCATGATCTTATTGAATGGCGGAGCAGGCTTGAGGGGCCGATTGGCCTACTCCTGCTCCTATTTCTTATGTTCTTATGTTCTTATGTAAAAGAGCAGGATCATGGGCTGTTTAATTTTGCTGTGCTCAATTTTCATGGTCATGAACTCAAACTAGGCCATTGATTCAAAGCAAAGCATTCTTCTGGTTTGTTGTGACATTTGAACCAATTAACACTGAAAATTAACCTTGTCTGACTGTAAAGTATTTGCGGCATAGACTTTTAGCAGCGAATGGAGGGAAAGCAATTTAATTTGTTTTAACTGCTTTGCAGATAGGCCTTATAGCCTGGATAGCCCCCTGACCTCATCCCAAATCCTGGTGTCAAGGGCATTAATATATTTTATGTGGGTACCTGTGCCATTTTCGGCACTGCTAGGGTGCCCACCTCAGTGGGTGGGGTGGGGGCTATCACAATGAAGCTTCAACGCAGCGTAAATAGGCCAGATGCACCAACTGAAGATCGGTTATGGAATACTTCCATTTCGAATTTGCTGCTTTCCCAACGCTTTTACTGCCTGGACCATACCCAAGAGTCAAATTTAGCACTTCTAGTTTTACAAACAGCCTGTCAGAGGCTATAATTGTATTGAATTGTGGCTGTCGCTACACCTGCTTCATCCTGGCACACAGTGTTGGGGGGCAAGGAAAGAGGAAAGAGTGGGAATTCTGCTGGATGATGTCACCCGGCCAAAGCCGTCTCTTTCTGCTGTCCACCCCCCAACTTCCTGCGCAATTCTGAATGAGCCAAAAAACGAGCGGAGTCCTGATCTAACCAGGTCCCGCCCTCAATTCCTTCACACCCACCCAGATTGCACGATTTTAACGCCATGACAACAAAGGATTTTCAGGGCTTTCGACTTTAATTTTATTCCTTTACTTTAACATTACATTATCACAATCCATTTTTAGAACCGTGCCCAAGAATCAAAATTTAGCACTTCTAGTTTTACAAACTAGAATTGTACACGAGCTGTATATTTTCTTTGTGCTGAGGTTAGGGTTGCTAACGCTGTGAATCTGTAAATCGGTTGTCTGCCAAATAAGAATTCATCATTTAGATAAAAAATAACTGAGATGAGTTTTAAATGAAGAGCCCTCTGCCGCCTCGATGGGACCACCATTTTGCACGTGGGTGGGCTGAGCAGACGATAGCTGTGTATTTGACCACCTGCATCTTGAGTCTGTTTGCTGGACAGCACTTGGGACACAGAGAGACCACTGTGCTTCTGGTCAAGGAGGTCATTTCAACTGACCAACACACCTCAGGAACCAGGGTTACATGTACACTCAAAATGTGTTTAGTGAGAGTTTACAACTCCTTGGAATTGTATTCTTAATCATTTGAGATTGAACTAAAAGATCTTAATAGTGGGGCCAAAAATCCACGGCCAATGATCGCCTCCAGTACTGACCCCATTGGAGCTTGTGGGGTCAATGGAAGGGTATCTCATTAACATGGGTCAGGTGGGTGAAAGTGCCGCACCCCTGGTGCCCACTGACCCATGGCAACCAGAAACTTCAACACCCTAACCCCCCCTCCCTATCCATCCCTCCTTACCCACCAACATTCCCCTCAGCCCCCTGAACAAGGGGACAGATCTACAAAAAAAATGACCTGATGTTCAGAGATCCAGGCTGCTTCCCTGGCCTGGACCCCACCGGGGAAGGCCACACCTGCCCAGGTAGAGGCTGGTACACTGCGCCTCACTGGGTGTACCGGCTGCCCCAGATACACTGGGTCCCGACTGAGCCGATGGAGCGGGAACTCATGGGACAGGGAGTCCCTGGCCCAGGCTCTGCCCCCTTGGCGTCCTTTACTGTGTGAGGAACATGTGAATCTTCCGCCCCTTACAAAACAAATCTCAAATTCCCAGTAACAGCAGGGATCCAGCACAACCAGGTCTTCGCAGTTTTTGGCGGGGAGGGGGGGGTTCTGCCGGTCTCCCATCAGAGTCAGGCGAGGAATTTCAGTCCCATTATGTATAGGACTCCCTGCCTAACAGAAGGAACTGGGCACCCAAACATGTCACAAGTCTGAGGAAATTGCTGCTTGGAATCAGTGTGCAACTAAATCTGGAGCCCGAAGAGCCTGAATTAAGAATATAAGAAATAGGAGCAGGAGTAGGCCATACGGCCCCTCGAGCCTGCTCCACCTTTCAATAAGTTCATGGCTGATCTTTGGCCTCAACTCCACTATCCCACCCGATCCCCATATCCCTCGAATCCCATTTCTCATCAACTACAGGCAAAACAAATTAGGCCCAATTCAAGACACCTTGGCTGCGAAAATCAGCTTCAATGGGGGGGCAAAACGGACGGTAATGGATTCGCTGCCTGTCCTACACCGGTCCGTGATACACCAGCCCGTCCCACACCCTGCCCGTCCTACACTCTGCCCGTCCCACACCCTGCCCGTCCCACACCCTGCCCGTCCCACACCCTGCCCGTCCCACACCCTGCCCGTCCCACACCCTGCCCGTCCCACACCCTGCCCATCCCACACCCTGCCAGTCCCACACCCTGCCCGTCCCACACCCTGCCCGTCCCACACCCTGCCCGTCCCACACCCTGCCCGTCCCACACCCTGCCCGTCCCACACCCTGCCCGTCCCACACCCTGCCCGTCCTACACCCTGCCCGTCCCACACCCTGCCCGTCCCACACCCTGCCCGTCCTACACCCTGCCCGTCCCACACCCTGCCCGTCCCACACCCTGCCCGTCCTACACCCTGCCTGTCCCACACCCTGCCCGTCCTACACCCTGCCTGTCCCACACCCTGCCTGTCCCACACCCTGCCCGTCCCACACCCTGCCCGTCCCACACCCTGCCCGTCCTACACCCTGCCCGTCCCACACCCTGCCCGTCCCACACCCTGCCCGTCCTACACCCTGCCTGTCCCACACCCTGCCCGTCCTACACCCTGCCCGTCCCACACCCTGCCCGTCCCACATCCATCCGTGATATACCCGCCCGTGATACACCCCTGCCTGTTACACACCTGCCTGTTATACACCCGCCCGTCATACACCCGCCCGTCATACACCCGCCCATCGTACACCCCGCCCGCCATACCCCCCGCCCGTTATACCCCCCGCCCGTTATACACCCCGCCCGTTATACCCCCCGCCCGTTATACCCCCCGCCCGTTATACCCCCCGCCCGTTATACACCCGCCCGCCATACACCCCGCCCGCCATAACCCCCGCCCGCCATACACCCCGCCCGTTATACACCCCGCCCGTCATACACCCGCCTGTCGTACACCCGCCCCAATTTTCCATTGCATTGGCGTCCTGCACCTCCACTAATGTTGAATTTTCCCCCCCATTATATTCTCACCAGCCCCTTTGATAACACAGTCTGCCTTCATATGCATTTGACTATTTTGTGGAACTATAACTGTTATATTCTTTATCCTCGGTGCTTTACTCTGGGATGTCTGATTCATAAGGAGCCTGTTGGGGTCCTGCCCCATGTAACGGAGTGGAGGGGCTGACCAGCCCTCTGTGTAATACCTGGGGTGGAATTTTAACCCCCAAGAACGGGTGGGCTGGGTTCGGGTGCGAAGTTAAAATGAATGAATTTTCCAGCGCGACCGCACCCCGGCTCCAACACACCCACTTCTGGTTTTAACGGAGGCGCATTTGGATGCTTGAGAGTAACCTACTCACTGGAGTCAGGTCCCTAATTAGTGCAGGTGGGTGGGTAGCTGTCGGAGCAATTAACATCATTATTAGACGTTAATTAGGTCTTTTAAAATTGATTTTAACAGATCTTTAAATTTAACACCTCCAGCGCGGGTTTCCTGGGGCTCGTGAATCTTGCCAGTGAAACTGAGGTGGGAAGGGCTGGATTAGTCGGATGAGTGTCTTTATTGCGCTGCTTGTGGGTCCAGAGGAGCATGAGTGTTTCCTCCAGGCCCAACAAGCTCACCTGCTGCGACCGGTCCCCCCTGATGTCCGAGACCCCTCCACCCCCCCGCCCCCCCCCCCCGCCAGATGTCTGAGACCTCCCCCTGATGTCCGATATATCCCATCCCCGATGCCCGAGACACTCCCGATGTCCAAGACCTCCCCCCACCCCATGGCCGACCTCAAACCATAACTGTACAAATATAATTATAACATTTACCCACCTTCCAGCCCTCTAGCATCTCCTTGTAGCGATCTCCATCCTGGAACCTGCTCCCTGGCTGCTTTCCCGCCCGATGGGCAGCCCAGTCTGTCAACCTGGCTCACGTGTGGGAAACCTGAGGAGAAAATTTTAAAAACCCCCTGCCGTTAAATTCTGAAGGACGTCCAGGGAACCAATACTTCCAGGTTTCCCGTCCGGAAATCCTTCCCCCCCTCCCCCACTCTCTTCACGGCCCCGAGTAAATATCAGGGTGTTTCATTAGCAAAGTTCCCTTCACCATGTAGTGATGGGAATGTGGGAACGCCAGAAGGGAAGTCAGACAGCATTCCATATTCCCCTGTGCTTTATAGAGGCAACATCATCTTCAACTTAGTAAATATTCGGATCTGTGAAATCTGGAATAATGAGATTGGGGGAATTTTAATTCCCAATCTCAAGTGGAAACAGAGCGGAGCAGGAGTTAAGATCAAGTGACTCTAACGGCCGCCCCATTCCCACGGCTGGTTTAACCTGACTGGTTTTGCTGGAGATTGAGATGACTGAGACAGGGGCCTCATTAATATACGTAATTGGGGTCCCATGACTGGCATAGGAACCCAACCCCATTTTAATTGCTTACTGAACGGGGTGCTCAATAAAACCTGTCCTAGTGGAAGCGGAAGAGGTAAGTTTTCTTTGTTGAGGCCAGGAGGAGCAGGAGTGTGTAGGCCTCTGCTGCCCCCCACCCTTCCCACCCACGAAACCCTGCCGAGCTCCCCCTGACTGCCTGCCCCTTTCCACCCATCGGGCAGGCAGCTGGCTGGCGGAATGTACGTCAGGTCTGGCAGGTTAATATGGGCCGGGCCTCCCACCGAGACTCTCGGGCGTTCCCTCCGGCCTCTCACGTTGGACGTAAAATCCCCCTGCTCGGTCTGAATAGCTTCTCACTCATGTCAGATGGTCTTAAGTGGCTTTTGAGCTTATCCACAATTATAAGCAGAAATAAATTGTGCGTTAGACATTTATGGAAGTTTTGATGCATTGCTGGTCACTGGGAGTATTGCTGTCTGTCTGCACTTACTTTATTTTCTGCTTCAATAAGATTCAAATGTGTGTTTATGAAAGTCAATGGGTGGTTAAAGGAGTCAGAGGTTGTTTTGTACTAATGTGTCGCCTTGAAATCCCTATGCAGTCTTTTACATGTAATCCACGGTCTCTAATTGTGTTTTATATGGCTAATAAACACATGACTTATGTTGTTATTTCTGCTCCAGTCACACATTGATGAAAAATAATTGAAGTCTGGTCCAATTAGGAATATCTAGAGATGAGAGCACAGCTGTTAGTCGCTAACTGCTCCATAAAAGGAAATGCACGTTTCCACATCCAGTATTTATCCATTTGGTGCGGCTGATTAGTTACTTTAACCGTTCTAATCTTAGCCCTCAATCTACTGAAAGGGTTGCAGATAACTTAAGCTTGGCTGATCTTCAAACCTTTAGGTGAGTTCTCTGCTTTTTGTGAAAGCTCTTGTGGGATTAAGACTTGCCTCGTTCTCCATCTCCACTGATTCCTGTCATGTTATTTGTAAACTCCTGTCTATTACTCTGATCACTATTAAACTCCCACACTGTGTAACATGAATTCAAAAATGTGTATCACAAGTCTATGAACATGCAACCTTAATCAGCTTGTTTAACAAGTTCAACATACTTGATATTTCGAGTATCTGTAAAGGTTTTTCATTTCTTTTTGTTTTCTCTCTAGTTTTTCATTTCTCATTCGGTCTTTTAGTTTCTATGCAGCTGGTAACACATTAATGAAAACCTTGTTCGCAAAAATGAATCATCCACATCTTTGTTCTTGGGGTGAGAGCCGTACTAAATGTCATGGCCTCAGGGGAGATCGCCTTCTAGGGTCGTCAACCCTCCCAGGTTGACCTGGAGCCTCCAGGAATTAAAGATTAATCTGGACACTGCTGCGAGCAAACCCGGGATAAAAATCATAGGAACATTAAAAAATATCGGAGATTGGAAGAAAGGCTATTTGACTGACAGTCAAGGATCATCCAATTGGGTAACAAAAATTCTGTTTGCTTCCAATTGGTGTGGGAAGGCGGGGGGGTGGGGGGGGGGGGGAGAAATGGGGGAGGTCATGTGATGGAACCTCCCGGAATGCATCCAACCAGAGTTGGCAACCCTACTGTCTTCTAACCATGGTATGGTGAGGATGGCATAGAAAGAGAATGTCAAGTGATTGTAACTAACCTATTGTATGGAGGAACCCTCCACTTGGCCATCACAGGTAGGAAGATCTTCCAGGTCCTCCATCAACTGAGCAACAATCCCAGATCATACAGGCAGGAAACATCGAGCCCATTTGTCCCAGAGTGGGCGTACTTGTGGACACTGTGCACCCGAGCTTCAACCAAACTCATTGGGACATAGGTAGGTTACAACATGTTATAGCCCAGTTGACACAGTAGACCATCCCTCTTGTGGATCTGATTTATGAATTGAGAGACTCCAACACTGCTCCTTCTTAATACCACAGTGAGCTCTTGCCATTCAAGCTTAAATGAAATCAGCTGAGGACCATTCTGAGTATGAGGCTGATGTCACTCCATGCTGCGTTGGACTCTGTAAGGGTCGTCCATAGTGGGTTCCCACCAGAGTTCCTCATTCAGTGACATGTAACGCCTGTAAGAACATAACACGCAGTTATCTTTACAGAAAGAACATTTATGGATGGAAAATCATAGGCAGTGTCTGTGATTCTCTAATAGATGCTCCACTGGGTAAGATTCCATTCCAGGAGAAAGCATTTGAAAAATCGGCCCTGTTACGTATCACGAGATTACAGTTTTACATTGCGTGTGTTAAAGTGATCCATTACTGTAAAATGCATTGCTTTTGTACTTACACGATTTACAGTGTAATGATATAAATGTGCTTTGGTTACAAGTGATGTAGTGAACACAACTGTACTCCAAGCTGGAGGTGAGGCTCCAACACTATCACTCTAATTCTCCGACCCACACTCCCTCTGACTACAGCCCCCTCCTGGCAGTGTGAGATTGTTGCATTGCCCTTTGTGTTAATAGCTCCATTTACAGTATAACTCACATTTCAGCCCTACCTTCAGAAGTGTGTTTTTTTGAAGCCCTTTTTAGAAACATCTATCCATTGTGCCTGTCTTATATCCTGAGGGCCATTTATATGTCAATGTGGCATGTAATATCAATTGTACAATCACATAAACATGTACACATGGAAGAAAATACACCTTAAATTGTGTGAATTTAAACAAATTAAAGGACCAGAGAGACCTTGATGTAAAGATACAAAGATCATTAAAGGTGGCAACACAAATAGATATAGGTATAAAGAAAAGGCAAATTGAATCCTTTGATTTAGAGGCATAGAATACAAAAACAAAGAGGTAATGTTGAACTTGTACAAGACCTTAGTTAGGTTGCAGTCGGAGGATTGTGTACAGCACCCCATTATAGGAAGGACGTAAAAGCAATGGAAAAGATGCAACGTAGATTCACTCGGATATTACCAGGGTGAGGGGTTACAGTTATGAGAAGTTGGGGCCTTTTTCGTTAGAGAGAAGATTGTGGGGTGATCTGATAGAGGTCTTCAGGATTATGATACGGTAAATGGTGAGAGATTGTATCCAGTGGTCACTGAGATGGTAACGAGAGGCCGCAAGTTTAGGATAATCACAAAATGAATTGAGGGAGAGATTAGAAAAAAATCTGTACGCAGAGGGTGTTTGAATGTGGAATTCTCTGGCATGAATCGTGGTTGAATCACAGTCCATAATTTTTTTTAAAAACGTACTTAGTTGTTTGTAATAGAGGAATATTAAAAGGGACAGAGAATGAGCGGGAGAGTACGATTAGACCGGGTGCCTCATTGGACAAAAGCACTGGTGCAGACTCGATGGGCCAGATGGCCTGTTTCAGTGCTGGAACATTCTAAGTACAAAAGCAAGGCAGTTATGCCAAACCTTTAAAAATCACCCCAGCTGGAGTACTGTGTCCAATTCTAGGCACCTCACTTTAGGAAGGATGTCAAGGCATTGGAGAGGGTGCAGAAGAGATTTACTAGAATGGTGCCAGGGATGAGGGACTTCAGTTCTGTGGAGAGACTGGAGAAGCTGGGGTTGTTCTCTTTAGAGCAGAGAAGGTTAAGGGAGATTTAATAAAGCTGTTTAAATTATGAAGGGTTTTGATAGAGTAAGTAAGGAGAAACTGTTTCCAATGGCAGGAGGGTCAGTTACCGGAGGATACAGATTTAAGATAATTGGCAAAAAAGAAACAGAGATGAGGAGAATTTTTTTTTTACACAGCAAGTTGTTATGATCTGGAATGCGCTGCCTGAAAGGGCGGTGGAAGCAGATTCAACAGTAACTTTCAAAAGGGATTTGGATAAAACTTGAAAAGAAGATATTTGCAGGGCCATGAGGAAAGAGCATGGGTGTGGGACTAATTGGACAGCTCTTTCAAAGAGCCAGCACAGGCACTATGGGTCAAATGGCCTCCTTCTGTGCTGTATGATTCTATGATTCTATGAGGGAGTGATTGAAGGAGAAAAATTCAAAAAACAGTGAAAGTTCCAAACAGATCTTTATAATATTTATTTATAGAAGTACAATGGAAGCATATTAAAATGTCAAATGTAAAAAGTGTCTGCAGAATGTCAGTGTTTGACAGGTATTACTCAGTACAGTACAAGAATGGGTTTGTTTGTGTGTTCTGAGTGTGACACTAAGCTTCATTGAATGATTTGACTTTTATTTTGTTCTTGTCCATAAAAGCTATTTGGTTTGACATCAACTTTAAATTGGTTCATTACCTCACAGTGTGTTTATATGTGCCCACACTCGTTTCTTCAATACAGAGCCCAGGCTATTCTAGAGTTCCCCGCTGAAAGTTTACACCAGTTCATCAAAAGTTTTCGTTTGCCTGCACTAGTTAGGCAAGTAAAATGTAGAATGTGATAGAATCAATCACAGAATTCATTTTGTTAAAAAAAAAATGACAAAGTGAGGGATGTCGGTGAGGGGAATGCAACACATTTTAATTTCTGAAACTCAGTGTCAAAATCAAACACTTCCAGTTCAGGAATATCATTGGTTTGGTGCAGAACAAAGCTGCTGTAGTGAGGAATGACCAACCTCAAGCTCAGAACACCTAACGGGGTAGCTGGGCAAGGTTTTGAGGCTATCGCACTGATTTCAATACTTAAAGGTTGACATTTCTCACATAACCTTGGCTGACACTTCAGTGCGATGCTGAGGGACTGCTACCTTTTGGATGAGACATTAAACTTCAGGTGAGTGAAAATATTCTAGGGCATTATTTCAAAGAGCAGAGGTGTCCTGGCTTAAAATATTTTATTGGCTATGAAGCACTTTGGGACTTCCTGAAGATGTAAAAGGCACTATATAAATGCAAATTCTTTCTTTACCATGTAAAAGTTGGTACTTGGGAGGTTAGGAAATATATTCATACTAACTCCTGAAAGTATACAGGTTTACAATAGTTGAAGATCATTTCAAGTCCGAATGTGACTAATTCAACAGCAACTTTTGTGGTTGTGAGGGACTTTTTCAAATTTTAGAGGGGCCACAAAAGAGACTATAGCGGATTGACTGCCCATTACACACTCACCCGATTCTCCTTTCCGTTCACTTCAATAGAAAGGTGACCCAAGTGGTGTATAATGGGCAGCCGAGCCGTTACGGCCCATTTTCTCATATAGCATCAAGATGAGTGCTGAGGAATGAAACATTTTAGGGTGAAATTGTACCATTTTGTGAGTGTAGTAATGGTGGAATCTGGTGGGGATGGTTGGAGAACAAGCAGATCTCTGATCCACTGAAAGAGAATTAATTCTGATATGGGGGGAGTGAGGAAGGAAGGTCATTCCATGTCTTCGAACACAGTTTGGGGGGCGGTGTCCAGGGGCATTCCTGGGCTCGCTGGGAATCTTGCCAGATATTCCCTTGATGGGTCCAGCTGTGCCTACATCTGCTGAGAGCAGGCGTAAGTAGGCTGTGAGTGGGCCCCAGGAGGAAGGAATTAAGAGCGGGCAGGGTGTGATCAGAACCCTTACCTGCCAGTGAGGGAGACAGACTGGTTGGAGATGTTTGGCCCGACAGGTCAGGAGCATTCCCCATTGGAGTGGCAGGGAGCTGTTC
This sequence comes from Heptranchias perlo, assembly GCF_035084215.1. NCBI lineage: Eukaryota > Metazoa > Chordata > Chondrichthyes > Hexanchiformes > Hexanchidae > Heptranchias > Heptranchias perlo. Next base: position 31,804,987 of record NC_090356.1, read on the forward strand.
CGATATCACGCTGGCTCCATGGGGCAGGAGCCCCTGTTGCATCACTACAGGTGTGGGTGGCTGCCCCTATTATTGAAATGAGCCCTCCCCAGAATTTGGGACAGGGTCTTGGGCATGTCAAAGTGTAGTTTTATCCTGCCACACCTCCTGTGTTCCAATGACACCTTTTAAATTTTTGGGCAGTCGAAGGGACAACTTTGCAAAGTTGCTCATTGGGAGAGTGATTTTGTAAAGCTACCCCTTCAGTATAACTTACATCCCCACTGAGTTTGATAATGGAAATTTAAGACAGCCAGAAAATGGGGAGGAAGTTAACTTTGTATAACTTGCATATTTCCACTCCATCAAAGCAGTGGAAAAGTCAACAGATTTTTTATTCTTTCAGTAAAAGTATTTGAATGAGACTAACTCAAAGCCTTTTTCCATTGAAGTTTCCTTCAGAAGCCTTGTCTTTGGGTCTAATTGCTAATCCCTGATTATTTCTGGCAGTATCACTTGAAGCTAATCTTCACATTTTCCATTCCGATCTTCTGATATTTTACTATTTGATACTGGAGTTACCCAAGTCTGACACTGTGCTCATATATCAAAAAAAACATTCAAATACACGGAAATCATGCACAGAAACTGCTGAGAAAGACGCAGGCAAATGAAAGGATGAACAGATTTTAAATCCTGTCAATTCTCCCAGGATATATATCCGTGTGTATGCCCACTCGTGTAACATCTCATATACACGATGAAATAAATATAAGAGCCTGGGAAATTCGAAACAAGAGCCTTTACTGAGATCATTAGTTTTGTAATATTACAGCAACAGCATCTTAGCAAACAGACCAACTTCAAAGGGTCATTTGACCAACTTGTTAGTATTTGTAGCCTGTTCTCCTGCTGAAGGCTTTGGGCACAGACACAACAATAATCAATGGAGTTTGTGTAAAGTCCCATGAGCTCCTGGCCTATGTTGTGTACTTCTGATCTCCTCCACTTTCTGCTCCTACAACACCAACACAACCGACAAACAACAGCAGCCCGCATTTACATCGCACCTTTAAAATAGAAATACCTCCAAAGGTACGTCACAGAGGCATAAGGAAAGACAAACACCGAGCCATAGAAGGAGAGGTTACGAGGAGTAACTGAAAGCTTGGTCAAAGAAGTGGGTTTTAAGGAGGATTTTAAAGGAGGAGAGGGAGCTGGAGCTGCGAAGGGGTTTAGGGAGAAGATTCAAGAGCATGGGGCCTAGGTGGCTGAAGGCACGGCCGCAGATTGTGGGAAAAAATCATGCTGCCTTACTTCACAGAATTGGCTACGCAATGGTAGTTTTTTAAATTCAAATTTGAAGTAACACAAGTGAACGAAAAAGGAAATCAATGCCTGGTAGGATTTTCCCTCCTAAAAACTTCTGGCTATTCTCCAAACAACTGGTTATTCAAATTCTAGCTCTGCTTCTGACTGATTCCTGTATTGCCACTGGCAAAGCCTTCTCAGAGCTACTGTTTTTACAAACAATGTAAAACCTAGAAATGTTCTTTGCAGAACAAAAGTGCAGAACTTTAAAAAAAATAATCTATTAACACAGCGACTTTTGAATTGCACCTGTACACAACAACAGGATGACCTGGAGCACTGCATTTAGTTTTGGGGATCAAATCTCAAGAAAGATTATATTGGCCTCGGAAGGGGTACAGTGTAGATTCACCAGATTGATACCGGGCTAAAAGGGTTGATGACAGGTTGCATAAACTTGTCTTGCATTCCCTTGAGTTTAGAAGGTTGAGGGGTGATCTAATCAAGATATTTAACATGATAAGAGGGCTCAATTGGGTAGATAGAGAGAAATTATTTTCTCTGGTGGAGGAATCCAAAACAAGGGGTTATAATCTTAAAATTACAGCTGAGCCATTTAGGAGTAAAATCAGGAAATGGTTTTTCACACAAAGGGCACTGGAAATCTGGATCTCTCGCCCCCAAAAGGCTGTGGATGCTGGGGGTCAGTTGGAGCTTTCAAGACTGAGATTGATAGATTTTTTTTTAGGTAAGGATATCAAGGGTAGATGGAGTTCAGGTACAGATCAGCCGTGATCTAATTGAATGGTGGAACTGGCCTCCTCCTTTTCCTAATGTCCCTCTGACCTTCCAGTGTTCTACGTGCAGGCTCCCAGACATCCAGCATAAAAATCAACTGGTCACAATTACCTTGCGTTGCTTCCTGCTCACTCAACATAAGGAATGCTTGCAATGGACTGCAGCAATCTATGTCATATTCTCCAGTCTCTGCCGATTCTACACGGGCAGCAGTTATCACATCTGGATTCAGCAGATAATTCCAGCAAATCTACCTTTCAAAAAAACATATTTTACATTATACAACAGATATAAATAACTACAAGAAACACACGTCTGATAGGCATCTATGAGCGACACAGCAAATATAATTTTGCGGTAGATCCTGGACTCTACTTCCAGTAGGTCAATTGAGAACCGACAGCACAGTGTGACAGGCAATCTACTGCCATCTTTTATTGTGGAGTGAACCCATGGTGATGGCAATAAAGAAACATGGAAGGAGTTGAGCAATTTCATCTCTGTTCTTAGTGGCTGTGAGTTATTTGCAAGGAACTGCTCTTCAGTCAGCATTAATTCCCAGAATATTCATATTTACTTTGGATATTTCTAAGTGAGCATCAGGAATTTCTGCTTGCAAGCCATTTTAGCTACTGTTCTCCCAAGTCAGTTGTTGGAAGATTTTACTAGAAATGGTTAATGCCTTTCTTGTTTTCAGGTTTCAATCCCACCAAGATAGATTCAAGTTTCCTCCCTTGTCTCTGATGCCCAGCTGGTACCTGTCAATATATTTTACGTAAGGAGTCTTACAACACCAGGTTATAGTCCAACAGCTTTATTTGAAATCACAAGCTTTCGGAGCTTTGCTCCTTCGTCAGGTGACCTGACGAAGGAGCAAAGCTCCGAAAGCTTGTGATTTCAAATAAAGCTGTTGGACTATAACCTGGTGTTGTGCGGCTCCTTACATTTGTCCACCCCAGTCCATTGCCGGCATCTCCACATCACAATATATTTTACAGTAGACACAATGCCCTTTAGTTTGGTACTGACTGACATGAATTTGGCAGCAGTACTGAGAGAGACCACAAGGAACTGAAAATATCAAACTAACTTAGTGGGGGCTGCTGCTCGGAGGTCGTAGGTTGAGACATGCTGTTGGGTTGAAGTAGGGGAAGCTGAACTTTGTACTGAAGGTGTGGCGTGTCTGACTTGGGAGTGCTTGAGACTATAACTCGGTAAAAAAAATAGAAAAGCAATCCAATTCCCAGTAATCTCATTCTTCATTTCGATGAACATACGTGAACAAAACTCAGGTCGAAAAATATCTGTCGTGTAGCTCTCTGTTAGAATGTTAGTTGTCTTTTAGCCTCCCTGACACATGTTTGACGTCAGGGAGATTGTCTGATTTGACCAATTTATTTTTTGGAGGCGGGAGGGAACGAGAAACTACCTTTGTATCTTCAATCTTATACAACCTTAATGATTGATGCGTGTGGCCACCAGCTAAATTCTGTGGAAATTACATACAGATGTCTGATTTTGGTTTTATTTTTTATATTGATTGTTTCTCTGTGAGATTTGTGTCACCTGCAAGGTATAAAATCTTTCTGACAAGCCTGTCAGTGTCTTTTGCTTAACATAGCGATAAATGTTTACGACAGCTCAAACCCAGAAGAGTGTTTGACGTTTAAAAACTGTGTACTGTTTGTGGAGAAGTTAACCAAATAGTTGAAAGCTTAACCTTCAGTGATTTCCAACCATTTAAACAATTAATTGTGTGATCAACAATTACCCTCCAGCACGGGCCCGCAGATTACTTTCTCAGTGTGTTTACGATATAGAATTATAGAATCTTACAGCTGTGAAGGAGGCTATTCGGTCCATCGTGCCTGTGCTGGCTCTTTGAAAGAGATAACCAATTAGTCCTAATCCTCTACTCTTTTGCCCTGAAAAATTCTCCTTTTCACGCATTTGCCGAATAAACATGGTATGTTTAAGTGAAGAAGAAAATTCAGAAAAATCAACAAGTTATAATGAATATTTGATAATGTATTGTGTCTGTACACTTTAAAGAAATGAACACAATTGAGTTGGGAGTGGTTACAAGACTATAATCCCATCAAGGGTTCAGAGAACATCATAATCACTGAACTCGAGCAGTCTGGAACTGATCTGAGCCCCAAGCTGAGACTGCAGCTTTCAAATCACCACAGGGCAAATAGTTAAAACTTCATTTTTAGATCAGTTTTAGAATCTGCTTTAATTACCCACACTGACTGACGTGGTGAAGGTTAATGGTCGGTACTCTCCGTGTTTAAAAGAAAGAAAGAATTTGCATTTATATAGCACTTTTCAAGACCTCAGGCTGCCCCAAAGCATTTCACGGCGAATGAAGTACTTTTGAAGTGTAATCACTGTTGTAATGTGGGAAACGTGGCAGCCAATTTGCCCACAGCAAGGTCCCACAAAGAGGGATGAGATAAATGACCAGATCAAATGCTTTAGGGATAAATGCAGGACACCAGGGAGAATTCCCCAACTCTTCTTCAAATGGGGCCCTGGCGTATTTTATATCCACCCGAGAGAGCAGGTGGGGTCTCAGTTCAACAACTTAGTCGTAAGAGTGCAACAGTGCAGCACTCCCTCAGTAGATTTCGCAGTCAAGTCTCTGGAGTGGGACTTGAACCCATAATCTTTTGACTCAGAGGCAAGACTGCTACCCATAGAGGGATGACAGGCTGACAACTGGGGGGTAAATTTTAACCACCAAGAATGGGTGGGTGGGCAGTGAAAATACTAAGTTTTCGGAGTGGGACCGCATCCCGGCTCCAACGCGCCCGTTTCCAGGTTTGACCCAGACGCGTTTGGATGCCCGCGCGCTGCTGCCACCTGGAAGTCCCGCCAGCACGTAAAGCACTTAATCCGATTAACTTTTTGTGTACTGAGTTACACAAACCATTTTAACTTCTCCTGAACATGTCTCCCGTAGCCTCTGAAACGCATCATGGAAACGGAGGGGAGTTGCAGCCGACCCTCATTTGGACCTTTAAACCAGTGATTGACACGTGAATAAAAGGTGAGTTTTTGCAGCAGGGCAATCAGTTCTCTCAGACAAACCTTTGGCTGGGAATTCTTTGTCTTTAGTCTGAGATTTCTTTATTCACACTCAGAATTCTTGTGTTGAGACATATTTACCTACATTTTGGACCCTCTCAAACAGACACCATCAGGATGGGGGGCACAATGGATTTATTCAGCAATACATCTGAGGAGGAGGCACATCACCATCCACGGCAGGCACGGCATGAAGTTCTGGGACTTGCAGGTGCACAAGGCAGAGGTGCGCCATAAGGACCTGGAGAAGAGCAGAGAGGGAAACAACGGGGGCACCAAGGAGGCACTACCCTCATGAGAGGGTCTAAAGGCAGAGGCTGAGCTTCCTGGACCTCTCTGAGGAGCAGTGCCTATGAAAGCTCAGAGTGAGTCCCAGGGTGGTCGCAGACATCTGCAGCCTCCTTCATACAGAGTTGCTCCCGGCTGGGCCTGGTGGGCACGCATTGCCCATCGCAGTTAAATTAACTACTGCCCTCAATTTCTTCATCTCCGAATCCTTCCAGGGCGCCACCGGTGACATTTTCAGGATCTCTCAATCGTCTGCACATTAGTGAATACGATAGATCACGGATAGCTTGTTTGCCAGGGCATCCGATTACATCAACTTCCCCTGCGTTGACATCAGCCAGACTGAGAGGGCGGTGGGTTTCTCCTCTCTGGCTGGCTTCCCACGGGTACAGGACAGAATTGATTGCACAAACGTAGCAATCCGAGAACCTCCACATGAGCCAGGACTGTTCATCAACTGAAAGGGATATCACTCCATCAATGACCAGATGGTTTCCGGCCAGTGGAGGAGGTTTCTGCAGGTGTGTGAAAAATTCCCTGGCAGCTACCATGATTCCTTTGTTTTGTGCGAGTCCAACATCCCGGCCCTCTTCCAGACAGGAGACAGACTTAAGGGCTGGTTCCTTGGAGACAAGGGATACCCTCTGTAGATGTGGCTCATGACAGCTCTGAGACACCCCACCAGCGAGGCACAGCAGCGGTACAACGACAGTCACAATGATTAAGTCTGTCATTGAACAAGCCATAGGAATGCTGAAGATGTGCTTCAGGTGCCTGAATCAATCTGCGGGAGCCCTTCGGTACCCTCCAGCGAGGATGTGCAAAATAATAGTCGTGTGTTGTGTCCTGCAGAACACCGCTCAACAGAGAGGGTCACAGGTGGAGGAGCTCAAATGTGCTCATGAAGCATCCTCATCGGCCGGCAACATTGAAGAAGAGGATGAGGAGGAGGAGGAAGACGTGGAACTCGTCATCAGAGCAGCGGCACACATGCTTGCTCGCGATGCCAGGGATGACTCATATCTAACAGGTTCTCATTATGAGATCTGCAAATTGAAGATAGTGAATTACTCAGACTACCTGGAACAACAACCACCAACAACCACCAGCCCCCACCCCCTCCCCACCGCCCCTCCGTTTGCACAAAACAGACCTACAACCACACATACACCCATTGTAAATGCGTCCAATGGTTGGCATTAAGTCTTGGCGTCCATGTTGAGGCACATGAAAGGGTGATTTCACAAAAAGGACTCAAGAATGGACAAGACATGGCAGTGGTGGAGAGAATCACAACATTTAATGTGCATTTAACAAAAACAAATATAAATGAAAAACATGACATCTTGTCAGGCATCCTTGTGCACAACCCTGGTGATTACAAAACCTTTAGCCTTCCTCTTCCAGCGCTTCTACATGGTGCATCCCCTGTGGCTTTAGCAGTGGTAGTGGCAGGTTGATCAGATCCCTGCCCTGACTGCTGAGATGCTCTCGGCCTATGACCTCTGGGTTTTGGAGCCCATGAGGGCCCCTCTAAAGACTGCTCCAGCTGCACCTGTGCAGCGGCAGACTTGGCCACCTGGAGAGGAGGCAGCATTGTGGGTACTGGTTGGGCGGTGGGGGGGGGGGCAACAGGTGAGACGTGAGAGCACTTTGAGTGGAGTCCCCAATTCCATGTCCCCTTTCGACATCATCGCTCTTCTGGGCCAGGACCACATCACTCCCGCCACTCTGATGGACAGCAGATTGGTGAGGTAATGTGCCACGTTCTGTGGTCATGGCTAAAGTATCTGTCTGCCTGTTTAAGGCGGCAGACATGTTGGCACCCAGAGTCTGCATGGCCATTGTCATGGCCTGCGTAGACTCATTAGAGAGCCTTGCTTGAAGCTCAATGGAGGCTGCCACTCTCTCCATCAAAGATATTCCCGCACCTACCTGCGCCACCAATCCACTAGCGATGGAGTTGAACTCCTCCATCCTCTCCGTTATTGTGGAGAGTGCGCGTGGCACTTTTTCCATTGGAGCTCCACTGAGGAATCGCCTTCCTCCATGGCGCCTGCCTCTCCATCAATTCTTGAAGATCATGGAAGAGAATATTAACAATCATTGCAGAAGTTAGTTTGCGATGAGGCTACAGGTCAATCATTGATTACATCAATTTATGATGTGTGTGAAGGATATTAAAGTTCTGTCACCAGCCGTTTGCAGGGTGCCAGTCATGGCATCTCCAGCGGCCAGGTATTCAACCTTGCGGCTGATCTCCAAGGCCTCCTCCTCCGCCTTTGCCAGGGGCACAAGTCCTACTCCTCTCCTTTGTATTTTGCGCTCTTTTCTCCTCCAAGGGGAGAAAGAACAGATGCGTGAGTGAGTGAGGTGACGGGGTCACCCAATTGATGTTTTTATTTGGGTGAGGCTGCCAATGAAACAGATGCATCACAGGATGTAGGTGAATCAGTCACTATGCTGACTTTTCCTGACCTGGTTAGATCATTAAATTGCTTCCTGCGTTGTACCCACCACCTTGCCGCCATGCTCCTGCTGCTCAGCACCTATGCCACCTCCAGCCACGCCTTCTTGATGGCAGACGCAGGGCGCTTCCTCCGGTCAGCCGGGTACAGTATCTCCCTCCTGCTCCTCACACCAACCAATAGCAACTCAAGAGAGGAGTCGCTAAAACAGGGTGGTGTCTTAGTCCTGTAATGCTGCATCTCTGAAGATTCCTCCTTTCTCCTTCAAAATCCATGGTTGCGTTGGCCCTTTAAATACTCCAGTTCTCAGCACATCATGTGGGTGCGCAGCACGCCCGCTGCACAGCTTGAAGACATGAAACCCGGAAGCAACAGTAAGGGCCTTCAATTTAATTACGATCGCTCGAGCCGACATGCAGAAAATTTTTCCGGGCTTCCCACACGACTATTCACCCATCCGCTGAGTTCCCACCGCTATGTTAAAATGATACCTCTGATATTGACAAATTTGTCAGTGCCTCTCATTCTTCTGGCGCTCCTGTTTTTGACTTCAGGTTTGCTGGTCAGATGCGGGCTCAGAGCTGAAATTTTATGTTGAATCCTCTCTGCAATGTCCAGTAACTGTTCAGTGACACCATGAATGGGAACGGGAACGATGGGCAGTACTGGCTATTCCCGATCTCACGACAGCAGATCACCATGGTGATACTGAAGGAGGAATCGACACAACTGTCTGCTCACTGACTGCCTCCGGCCTGGAGTTTCAAAATATTAAACATAAAAAGGAAAGAAGATCTGAGGGGATCCAGTCAATGTACATGTATATAATATTTGGGATTATGTGGCACTTCAGATTAACACACTCCCCTTTCATAGGTAGGCTTCTTAGATCAGTAAAACAGCATATTTTACCACACATTAGGGAAAGTTATTTTGCAACAAGTATGAAGTATTGCAGCTTAACAAAAGCCATTCCAAAAAGCCCAGATATTTCAACCCATATCTTCCTGGATAAACAAACTCCTTACGGTCGTTCCATAACTTGGAATGCATAAGTGATGCAGCCATAAATGGCCATTTAACGTGGACTAAGTGCACAGAGCTAGAGGACACTGGTTCACGGTTCAGAGCCTTAAGTGATTGCATACATTTTTTTTTATTCGTTCATGGGATGTGGGCGTCGCTGGCGAGGCCAGCATTTATTGCCCATCCCTAATTGCCCTTGAGAAGGTGGTGGTGAGCCGCCATCTTGAACCACTGCAGTCCGTGCGGTGAAGGTTCTCCCACAGTGCTGTTAGGAAGGGAGTTCCAGGATTTTGCCCCAGGGACGATGAAGGAACAGCGATATATTTCCAAGTCGGGATGGTGTGTGACTTGGAGGGGAACGTGCAAGTGGTGTTGTCCCCATGCACCTGCTGCCCTTGTCCTTCTAGGTGGTAGAGGTCAAGGGATTGGGAGGTGCTGTCGAAGAAGCCTTGGTGAGTTGCTGCAGTGCATCCTGTGGATGGTATACACTGCAGCCACTGTGCGCCGGTGATGAAGGGAGTGAATGTTTAGGGTGGTGGATGGGGTGCCAATCAAGCGATCTGCTTTGTCCTGGATGGTGTTGCGCTTCTTGAGTGTTGTTGGAGCTGCACTCATCCAGCAAGTGGAGAGTATTCCATCACACTCCTGACTTGTGCCTTGTAGATGGTGGAAAGGCTTTGGGGAGTCAGGAGGTGAGTCACTCGCCGCAGAATACCCAGCCTCTGACCTGCTCTTGTAGCCACAGTATTTCTGTGACTGGTCCAGTCAAGTTTCTGGTCAATGGTGACCCTCAGGATGTTGATGGTGGGGGATTCGGTGATGGTAATGCCATTGAATGTCATGGGGAGGTGGTTAGACTCTCTCTTGTTGGAGATGGTCATTGCCTGGCACTTGTCTGGCGCGAATGTTACTTGCCACGAACCTCCAAGCCTGGATGTTGTCCAGGTCTTGCTGCATGTGGGCACGGACTGCTTCATTATCTGAGGAGTTGCAAATGGAACTGAACACTGTGCAATCATCAGCGAACATCCCCATTTCTGACCTTATGATGGAGCGAAGGTCATTGATGAAGCTACTGAAGATGGTTGGGCTTAAGACACTGCCTTGAAGAACTCCTGCAGCAATGTCCTGGGGCTGAGATGATTGGCCTCCAACAACCACTGCCATCTTCCTTTGTGCTAGGTATGACTCCAGCCACTGGAGAGTTTTCCCCCTGATTCCCATTGACTTCAATTTTACTAGGGCTCCTTGGTGCCACACTCGGTCAAATACTGCCTTGATATCAAGGGCAGTCACTCTCACCTCACCTCTGGAATTCAGCTCTTTTGTCCATGTTTGGACCAAGGTTGTAATGAGGTCTGGAGCCGAGTGGTCCTGGCGGAACGTAAACTGAGCATCGGTGAGCAGGTTATTGGTGAGTAAGTGCCGCTTGATAGCACTGTCGACGACACCTTCCATCACTTTGCTGATGATTGAGAGTAGACTGATGGGACGGTAATTGGCCGGATTGGATTTGTCCTGCTTTTTGTGGACAGGACATACCTGGGCAATTTTTCACATTGTCGGGTAGATGCCAGTGTTGTAGCTGTACTGGAACAGCTTGGCTAGAGGTGCAGCTAGTTCTGGAGCACAAGTCTTCAGCACTACAGCCGGGATGCTGTCGGGGCCCATAGCCTTTGCTGTATCCAATGCACTCAGCCGTTTCTTGATATCACACGGAGTTAATCGAATTGGCTGAAAACTGGCTTCTGGGATGGTGGGGATATCGGGAGGAGGCCGAGATGGATCATCCACTCGGCAGTTCCGGCTGAAGATGGGTGCAAACGCTTCAGCCTTGTCTTTTGCACTCACGTGCTGGACTTGCCATCATTGAGCATGGGGATATTCACGGAGCCTCCTCCTCCCGTTAGTTGATTAATTGTCCACCACCATTCACGACTTGTTGTAACTCTTGACAATGAAAGGTCGGAAAGTCTACTTCTAGATCCCCAGAGGGTGGCGGGGGTCTGGAATCCACTGCCTGAAAGGGTGGTAGATGCAGAAACCCTCAACGCATTTAAAATGTACTTGGATGTGCACTTGAAGTGCAGTAACCTGCAAGTCTACAGACCAAGTACTAGAAAGTGGGAACAGGCTGAGTGGCTCGTTTTTGGCCATTATGGACATGATAGACCGAATGACCTCCCACTGTGCCATAAATTTCTATAATTCTATGATTTTAGAGTAATTTTTTTCCCCACAGGGCAGAGGGAATATGAAATACACTCCCAGCAAAAGTAGATGAAGCTGTATCGATTAACGCCTTCAAAATATATCGGGATAAATATTTAGGGGTGGCATTGAAGGGGGGAATAGGTACAGACTGAGATGACCAAATATTTCATGTTGTATTATGTTCCTGTGCTGCTGAGAGGATGGGGCGGGATTTATTTATAGAGGGCAGCAGGCCGGGGTTGGATAGTGCAGGAGGATGGATGTTCTGGAGCTTCACTTGACTGCCTTTGGTGATCGAGGGGTTTTTGCACAGAACCTCTATTCCGGAGATTAAATAAATCGATGAAGCAGATTGTATCTGGTCTTTGCAAGGAATGGACTTGGCTCAATGGCCTTTTCTCATTTCATACTTTCTTGCATTCTCACAATTAAATATTGCTGGAAATGGTGCCAGGATTACATTGATCTGCAAACTCCGATCAGTTCAACAAAATTGCACCTTCCCCGGTTAATATTACATCCAGCTACAAACTTCCCTGTTTGTGGGACCTTGCTGTGCACGAATTGGCTGCCACATTTTCCCCATATTAGAACAGTGACTACACTTCAAAAAGTACTTAATTGGCTGTAAAGTGCTTTGGGACGTCCTGAGGTCGTGAAAGGTGCTGTATGAAATGCTAGTTCTTGTTTTATTTTTTTTCTTAGTTAGTAGGAAGGATGTGAGTGACACAAAGTTTTGGCACTCTCTTCAATTTGCAATTAGTTGTACTTAGAAAATAGGAGAAAGAGAAGGCCATTCGTCCCTTTGGGCCTGCTTCGCCATTCAAAATGATCATGGCTGATCGACTAACTCAGTACCCTGTTCCCGCTTTTTCCCCATATCCTTTGATCCCTTTAGCATTGAGAAATATATCTATCTCCTTCTTGAATACATCTAATAACTTGATCTCCACTGCCTTCTGTGGTAGAGAATTCCACAGGTTCACCCATCCTCTGAGTGAAGAAATTTCTCCTCATCTCGGTTCTAAATGGCATACCCCGTATCCTGAGACTGTGACCCCTGGTTCTGGACTCCCCAGCCATCGGGAACATCCTCCCTGCATCTAGTCTGTCTAGTCCTGTTAGAATTTTATATGTTTCGATGAGATCATCTCTCATTCTTCTAAACTTGAGTGAATATAGGCCTAGTCGACTCAGTCTCTCCTCATATGTCAGTCCTGCCATCCCAGGAATCAGTCTGGTAAACCTTCGTTGCACTCCCTCCATGGCAAGGACATCCTTCCTCAGATAAGGAGACCAATACTGCACACAATACTCCAGATGTGGTCTCACCAAGGCCCCGTACAACTGCAGTAAGACATCCCTGCTCCTGTACTCAAATCCTCTTGCAATGAAGGCCAACATGCTTGCTGCACCTGAATGCTCACTTTCAGCGACTGGTGTACAAGGACACCCAGGTCTCGTTGCACCTCCCCTTTTCCCAATCTATCACCATTCAGATAATAAACTGCCTTTCTGTTTTTACAACCTCACATTTATCCACATTATACTGCATCTGCCATGTTCTTGCCCACTCACCCAACTTGTCTAAATCACATTGGAGCCTCTTTGCATCCTCCTCACAGCTCACATTCGACCCCAGCTTTGTGTCATCTGCAAACTTGGAAATGTTACATTTAGTTTCCTCATCCAAATCATTGATATATATTGTGAATAGCTGGGGCCCAAGCACTGATTCCTGCGGTACCCCACTACTCACTGCCTGCCACCTGGAAAAAGACCCGTTTATTCCTACTCTCTGTTTCCTATCTGTCAACCAATTCTCAGGCCATGCCAGTATATTCCCCCAATCCCATGGGCTTTAATTTTCCACACTAACCTCTTGTGTGGGACCTTATCAAAAGCCTTCTGAAAATCCAAATCCAGCACATCCAATGGTTCTCCCGTATCTATTCTACTAGTTACATCCTCAAAAAACTCCAGTAGATTTGTTAAGCATGATTTCCCTTTCATAAACCCATGCTGACTTTGTCCAGTCCTGTTAATGCCCTCCAAGTGTTCTGTTATCACATCTTTTATAATAGACTCGAGCATTTTCCCCACTACTGACGTTAGGCTAACTGGTCTGTAATTCCCTGTTTTTTCTCTCCCTCCTTTTTTAAATAGTGGGGTTACATTTGCCACCCTCCAATCTGTAGGAACTGTTCCAGAGTCTATACAATTTTGGAAGATGATCACCAATGCATCCACTATTTCCAGGGCCACTTCCTTTAGTACTCTGGGATGTAGATTATCAGGCCCTGGGGATTTGTCAGCCTTTAGCCCCATTAATTTCCCTAGCACTATTTTTTTACTAATACTGATTTCCTTCAGTTCCTCCCTCTCACTAGACCCTTGGTCCCTTAACATTTCTGGGAGGTTATTTGTGTCCTCCTTTGTGAAGACAGAACCAAAGTATGTGTTTAATTGTTCTGCCATTTCTTTGTTCCCCATTATAATTTCTCCCATTTCTGACTGTAAGGGACCTACATTTGTCTTCACTAATCTTTTTCTCTTGACATATTTATAGAAGCTTTACAGTCAGTTTTTATGTTCCGTGCTAGTTTACTCTCAAACTCTATTTTTCCCCTCTTAATCAATCTCTTTGTTCTCCTTTGCTGAATTCTGAACTGCTCCCAATCCTCAGGCTTGCTGCTTTTTCTGGCAATTTTATTTGTCTCCTCTTTGGATCTAATACTATCCCTAATTTCTTTTGTAAGCCACAGTTGAGCCACCTTTCCTGTTTTATTTTTGCGCCAGACAGGAATGAATAATTGTTTTAATTCCTGCACACGTTCTTTAAATATTAGCCATTGCCTATCCACTGTCATCCCTTTTAGTAAAGTTCCCCAATCTATCATAGCCAACTCGCACCTCATACTTTCGTAATTTCCTTTATTTAGATTCAGGACCCTAGTTTCGGATTCAACTACTTCACTCTCCACCTTAATGAGGAATTCTATCATGTTATGATCGCTCTTCCCTAAGGGACCCTGCACAACAAGATAGTTAATTAATCCTTTCTCATTGCACAATACCCAGTCTAGGATCGCCTGTTCTCTAGTTGGTTCCTCAACATATTGGTCTCGAAAACCATCACGTACACACTCCAGGAATTCCTCCCCCACAGTATTATTGCTAATTTGGTTTGACCAATCTATATGTAGATTAAAATCACCCATGATTATAGTTGTACCCTCCTTGCATGCTTCTCTAATTTCCTATTTAATGCCCTCCCCTACATCTCCACTACTGTTTGGGGGCCTATAGACAACCCCCACCAACGTTTTCTGCCCCTTTAGCTCCATCCATACAGATTCCACATCGTGATTTTCTGAGCTAATATCCTTCCTCACTTTTGCATTGATTTCCTCCTTTACTAACAACACTACCCCACCTCCTTTCCCTTTTTGCCTGTACTTCCTAAATATTGAATACCCCTGGATATTCAGTTCCCATCCTTGGTCACCCTGCAGCCATGTCTCCGTAATCGCAACTATATCATACCCGTTAATATCCATCTGCGCTGTTAATTCATCTAGCTTATTGTGAATGCTCCACGCATTAAGACACAATGCCTTTAGACTTGTCCTTTTAAGATTGCTAATCATCTTAGTTTTATTTTGCACTATGGCCCTATTTGTTTTTCGCCCTTGTTTTCTCTGCCTTCCACTATTGCTTCTTCCCTTTCTGTCTTTTGTTTCTATTCTTGTTTCCCCCTCCTCTGTCTCCCTGCTCAGGTTCCCATCCCCCCGCCATTTTCGTTTAAACCTTCCCCAACAGCACTAGCAAACACCGCCACGAGGACATCGGTCCCGGTCCTGCTCGGGTGTAACCCGTCACGCTTGCAGTGTTTTTGGAGCAGGTGTGCGGGGGAGTTACGTTTTGTAACTTACTTAATTCTCTTATCTTACATTTTCTGGCTCCCTTCAGTTTGTTTTTTTCCTTTGCCCTTATATATGTCATTATTTCTCTCGTTTTCATTTCAAGAATGGATCTATTGATGGTATCAGTATCTCCAGAATTAAATCCTTGTCCTAGGGAGACAATGTCATTCAATGACAGAGTGCACAGGTATACTGTCGGAGAGTGCTAGGATATAGGCTCTTGCCCATAATCCCCTGTGTGACATGTCCCTGATCCTGGCTGTGATGTCCAGGATCGGGCAATGAGCAGAAGAAAGGTCCTTCTCCACAATGAGGAGCTCTGACACCACTCCCAGCTGCCAGTCTAAGAGTGACATTGGCAGAGGGCAAGGAACAGGTTACCTGCTTGTTGACCCTTTCGGCCTAGAAATGATGGAAATTACCGGAACCTAAAAGAGAAGAAAGATTTCTTTCCAGTGGGCGAGTAGCTGTCGCAGGCTCTCCCCTCCCCCCAGAAAAACCTCAAGTAATCAAAATCTTGCTACAAACTTTGAAGAGAAAAAATGTAAGGAACAATCTCCAGGATAAGGTCATTGATAAAATAATCATTATTAATAACTACAATCTTGAGTTATGACCCCAGAGATCTTGCTGACACACTTCAGAGTCTGATCTGTGGCAGTGCCTGTATAAATCAACAAGAACAAAAAATGTCCGGATGTAATTGCATGTCATTTCTGACTCCATATATCATGACAACAATCCTGTGGTATTTGCATACTGTTTCTTAGCTCATGGCATGGTTGAGTGGTACTTTCACTAGAAAAATTAAAGATGTAATTGAATCAATTATCATTGAAACCTCTGCAGACCATGTTAGCATCTGCATGGTCAATTCAACCATTCAATTAACAGTCCCGGTAGAACTGCTTTCAGTTCTTCCAGGGTGTATTGGCACCAGAGGCACATCTAGCAAGTGCTACCAATTCTACAGTGCAATACTAATATTTTACAATGTGCACACTCATAAATATGATGAAAACATCTACACACACTTAAAGATAAAAGGTAATCCTGGTACAGCTTCCTGTTCTTTCACATTGTATCATAATCATATGGACATTTCTGTGATTGCATTTCTCAGTCACGTTGTTCCTCTCCATCACCGCAGAGGTTCTGCATGTTCATTTCATCCTGTCTTCCTGTCTTTCTGTCACATGATGTCAAGCAGCACGATAAAACCAGGTGCCCATCCTGTTGATGGAAGACAAGATATGAAATTAAGCAGCAACATTTGATTCACAAAGCTCACTAATTGAAAGTAAGAGATGCATGTGACATTTTGCAAGGGATCTGAAAGACACGTCAGCCCTCTTAAGATTTACCTTCATTGTTTGTGAAGTTATTTAAATGATTTACTGCAATCATAACACACTCATCGATCTTTTACTCTCTATATAACATGCAGGAGAAAATTAATATTTTAATTTCCTGTAACGTTGGCCCTTCCTGTCACATGACTATCTTAACAGACTATATCTGCCAAGATATTATACATCATGTCATGTTGGTAGTTTGAACTGGCTGTAATACAAGACAGGGTGTTACAAAGCTATCCAAAGTGGAATGTGGCAAATTGAAAGATAACGTATGGTGATGGCAACACTGGGGATCCTTTAGCGTCCAGTAGTGGCAAATCACAAACGGCAAAAACCACAAAGAGTTTAACCTCGTACAGATCACTGGTGAGGTTGTGGAAATGCATGAAGGGATACTTGACCATATTAACTGACCAGCTAATTCACTTAAATTCACATAATAAAGTTTCTCACGAAAACACATAGAAGCACAATTGTGTAATCACTTTGAGTTTTCTCATGCTGATAGCCGTCCCCCCTTAGATAGAGAGGTAGCTGACTAACAGGAATAAATGACCATATAGCCTTGAGACTAGCTACAGACTTACTGATAATAAAGACAGTTTCTTAGGGAAAAAGCACTTTCCCAGGCCTGCGTCCAAAATATCAAGATGGCTATGGGAATTCAAGGGTGGGTTCCCTATTTTGATTGACTAACTACCTGAGCCAATAAAGAATGTACGTGTACGCCCATATTCTGTGACGGGTGGGCGTTGTTACTGAGCTGTATAAACGTGAGCTGTTTCTTGAACTCGGCGAAGATGTATCCTCAACCATTGTCTTGAGGTGCTCTTCCACTTGTACAAGTAAAATAATAAATTCTCGCTTGTCTTACTTTTGTTTGGGCGTTAATGCATTGTATAGAATAAGTAATATTAAGTTTCGACAAGGTCACCCCTGAAACATTAGGGTAAGTTCACCAATCCCCGTGTTTCGAGCACGGAACTACACCTGAAGGGAACGTAGGACAGAGATAGAGGTACAGCATTGTAGTGCTGATTCTCTGACCCACTCTTCCTTTGAGCACAGCTCTGCACTAGGACTGTACCAGAGGACAAAGTGATGCAGGAGCGAAGATTCACAGAAGCAAAGAATGATTCCAGGTTGTAGGGCTTAATCACAAGGAGAGACTTACAGAGCGAAACTTACTTTCATTTTGGTAACGAAAACTCAAAGAGAATATAGTGTAGTTTTATAAAATGTGAGATGTGGAGTGGATGTAAACAGGCTGTTTGTGTAGCCTGGGAGCTCACAATTAGAGGAAAGGGATTTAAAGTTAACAAGCTTCAAGTGAGACTAGGCAAGAGAATATCTGCTCTTTTCCTATAAAGTTGTGGATATTCAGAGCAGACTCATTGATACCTTGTTCATTAAAATAAAGAAATGAATAAATAATTGAAGACAAGACAGAAGGTTAGAAGATATGGATTGAGGTGATCAAATACTCTGCAGATTACGATGTGTCCTTAGGATCATTGTTGGGGGGATTTGTCTTTGTAAGGCAGCTGGTTAGGATTAAATTGGAGATGTAGGGATGGACAATCTGGACTTTTGCCTAACAATTTCTAAGGATTGGGGTAGGCCCTTCAAGAAAAACATAAAAAATTTCAGGAGCGGGATAGACTCTGTAGTCCATTTGCCACCTCCCAAAAACTAATACCCTCAATTTCCCACTCCTCTATCTTCCACCACACCCTCCCTGGACAGACCGTTCTACATGTTCACCATCCTTCGTATAATGTAGTTAACTCTAAACCATCGGCGGCCCTTCCCTCTTCTAAACTCGAGCTCGTGTCCTCAGTTGGTTCGTGGATTTGTGAGTTTGTGACAATCTCACTTATATTATCAGGATTCAATTTACTAATCCTTTAAGAATCTTGAATGCTTTAATAATCTCTCTGCCTTCTCTTCACCAGAGTGAACAGTCCCTGGCTCTTCAACCTCTTCTCTTAGCTTAGAGGCCTTAAACACAGTATCGGTTTCATTGCCCTTTTCTGCACTGCCTCCTTGAACTGTACGTCATATTCCATGTGTAGCTGTATCAGTGCCTTGTACAGACTTATTATCACCTCCTGGGAGCTCTTCTATCATGAAAGATCTAGCATTTATATAACACTTTATCGTGTTATTGTCAGCGCATCCCAAATGGAGGTAAATGCAGCAGCCAATTTTGTGCACTGCAAAGTCACACAAACAGGAACTGAATGAATGACTAGATAATCTGTTTTTGGTGGTGTTGGTTGAGGGGTAACTATTGGCCAGGACACCTCTCTGCTCTTCTTCGAATAATGCCATGGGATTTTTCGCATCCGCCTGAACAGGCAGATGTGAAAGTTTAACATTTCATCTGAAAACAGACACCTCCGACAATGCAGCACTCCCTCAGTACAGGGTTGGAGTGTTGGAGTTGGATTATGAGTTAATGTCGACAGTAGGACTTGAACCTACAATCTTCTAGCTCAGAGGCACAGGTACTACTAACTGAGCCAACCCGACACTCAGGTCTAAGAAGTGCCTTTAATGAACAGGAAAAAGCAACGGAAAGTGTTGGAGCATGATCTGCTTCTCTATCACCCTCTTACAATATTTTTGGTCATGAAGTATATTTTTATTTATGAGCAAATTTCAAGCTTTCCCATCTGTTGGGTAATAGTTCTGACTGATCCAGTTGATGTATCTGTTGAAAACAAAGACCTTCATTGTGTTTTTATTAAGTTCTACAGGCCCAGAATGTTATATGAATACTGTGAGAGCATATGGCTAAAGTGTTTAAGTGGCACACAGCAGCACACTGCGCCATGAAGCAGGCTCTCCCCCATAGTTTCTCACCGTCAAGCATTCCTGGTCTTGCTTGGACTGTCGGAGATGGCCGTGGCACAAGTGGCTCTGCTCCGCCAGTGCTGCTCCACCAGTGCTGCTCTGCCAGTATAGCTCTGCCAGTGTACTTTGCTCTGCCAGTGCTGCTCTGCTAGTGTCACTCTGCTCCGCCAGTGCTGCTCTGCCAGTACAGGTCTGCCAATGTCACTTTGCTCTTCCAGTGCTGCTCTGCCAGTGTCACTCTGCTCTGCCAGTGCCACTCTGCTACAGGATTGAGCTTGGCTGCCTCGCCCAGTGGTCAATTTGCCTGTCAACATTCAATGCCACAAAAGAAAAGAAAACTCAAAATCAACATCAGTAAATAGTCAGGACAAACACAGTGTGACCGTTCCAACAGTAAATGTAGAGAGATCCCGGGAGAGTCACTGCAGTAAAAACAGAAAATGCTGGAGCAGCTCAGCAGGTCAGGCAGCATCTGTGGAGAAAGAAACAGTTAATGGTTCAGGTTGAAGACCTTTCATCAGAACTGGAAGATGTTAAAAGAGTTAAAGTTTTTGAGCAAGTACAGAGTCAGGGAAAGGGGGGAGGGAGGGGAGGAATGAATAAAAAAGGGAAGGTCTATGATAGGGTGGAGGGCACGAGAGATTAAATGACAAAAGGGATGATGGTGCAAGGCAAGGAAGGTGGTAATGGGACAGGTTAAGAAACAAAAGATTGATCAGGAGTAGCTGTAAATGGCAGCAGCAGAACCATTACCAGCACTCGCTGACCGAAAAAATGGGAGCAGTGGTTATGATCTGAAGTTATTGAAATCAATGTTGAGTCCGGAAGGTTGTAAAGTGCCTAAACAAAAGATGAGGTGCTGTTCCTCGAGCTTACATTGAGCTTCATTGGAACAGTGTAAGAGGCCGAGGACAGAGAGGTCAGAGTGGGAGTGGGACGGGGAATTAAAATGATAAGCGACCGGCAGGTCAGGGTCACGCTTGTGGACTGAGTGGAGGTGTAGAGCAAAGCGACCACCCAGTCTGCGTTTGGTCTCCCCAATGTAGAGGAGACCACATCGTGAGCAGTGAATACAGTCTAGTGAATTGAAAGAAGTACAAGTAAATCACTGTTTCACCTGGAAAGAATGTTTGGGGCCCTGGACGGTGGGAAGGGAGGAGGTGAAAGGGCAGGGGTTGCGTTGCCCGCACTCGCACGGGAAGGTGCTGTGGGGAGGGGAGCGGGTGTTGGGGGTGATGGAAGAGTGGAGCAGGGTGTCGCGGAGGGAGCGGTCCCTTCGGAATGCTGAAAGGGGAGGGGAGGGGAAGATGGTGGTGGGAATCCTCCGCCATTTCTGCCACCTCCAGCGCGATCCCATTACCTGTCGGCCGCTTGCCATTTTAATTCCCCTCCCCACCCTCCTCCCCTTTCCCTCGCTCTGTCCTTGCTCAAAAACTTTAACTCTTTAACATCTTCTAGTTCTGATGAAAGGTCTTCGACCTGAAACGTTAACTCTGTTTCTTTCTCCACGGATGCTGCCTGACTTGCTGAGTATTTCCAGCATTTTCTATTTTTATTTCAGATTTCCAGCATCTGCAGTATTTTGCTTTTGATTTAGGGTGACTACAGGTACCATCCATCGCCTCAGCACTTGTACATGATCTGCACAGGACATGCAGGTACAGCAAGTAATTAGGAAGTTAAATGGTATGTTGGCCTTTATTGCAAGGGGGTTGGAGTACAAGAGTAAGGAAGTCTTACTGCAATAGTACAGGTTTTGGTGAGACTGGAGACAATTACCTGGAGTACTGTGTACAGTTTTGGTCTCCTTACAGAAGGAAGGATATATTTGCCTTACAATTGGTGCAATGAAGGTTCTCTAGATTGATTCCTGGGATGAGAGGGTTGTCCTATGAGGAGAGATTGAGTAGAATGGGCCTATGCTCTTTGGAGTTTAGAAGAATGAGAGGTGATCGCATTGAAACATATAAGATTCTGAGGGAGCTTGACAGGGTAGATACTGAGAGGATGTTTCTCCTGGCTGGAGAGTCTAGAACTAGGGGTCATAGTCTCAGGATAAGGAGTCGGCCATTTAGGACTGAGATGAAGAGGAATTTCTTCACTCAGAGAGTTGTGAATCTTTGGAATTCTCTACCCCGGAGGACGGTGGATGCTCAGTCTATAAGTATATTCAAGACTGAGATAGATAGATTTTTGGACTCTAAGGGAATCAAGGGAAATGGGGATCAGGCGGGAAAGTGGAGTTGAGGGCAATGATCAGCCATGATCAGATTGAATGGCGGAGCAGGCTCGAGGGGCCGTATGGCCTACTCCTGCTCCTATTTCTTATGTTCTTATGTTCTTATCACAGCAAGCGAAACAGAAAGCATTTAATTGACCCAGGGCTTCCTGCAGAGTGCGTCTTTTTCATTGCCAGATCTGCTCGTCAAGGCAAAAAGCTATATATTTTATCGGTCAGTTTCATAGTAGAAATAGACACTTGTACAATATTCACTTGAGTGAAATCATCTGGGTAATATCATCTCTCAGTGCAGTTTATGATAACAGCAAGAAATTAAAATTGGCAGTCTTGTGAAGCTCTTACTGATAGCTCTATTTTTACATTGTAAATCAAACATTTGGAGTCAGGGCGAGGCCTTTTGGGTGGTCTTAAGTACGGTTCCCTCCCAAGTGCAAACTTCCTCGATGCAATTATTCTGAATTAATCCTTGCCCTGAAGGGAGATTTCCCAGTTTCTGCTGTGTACACTGTACTGCAAGAGCCAAGCTGTGGTTAACTGTGCGATTTAACCGGTGCCTGGCTCATTGTGACTGATTTTATTTCATTTCAAAGATTTTATCTCAAATAATTTAATAATAATTCAATCCCCATCACACACATTTTGTGCATGTAGCACTTCCCTGGTATAATGCTTGGGTTATTGCGTCCAAAAGAAGATTAGAAAAAATTATTGCGGCATTTTTGCGGCACGCAGTAGGTAAATGCCAGTATTTCACTCACATCTAGTGCTGTGTGCTGTGTGTAGGGTCTCTGCTTGTGTGCTGCAGACTGGATTAGTTAGATACACATCACAGTGAGGAAGCTGATATCTCGGAGCAGGACAAGATGTGCTTGTGATTGAAACCACTTTTCATTTGTCTAGTACATTAGATGAATGCATCAGCCCTGTATATAAGGTACATCTCCTGCTGAAATCCCATCCTGCTCCTTTTATGTGATATGTGCGATATATTCATGATACTGATAGCATTGGTGTTTGTCGTACATTGCACACTGTACACAGAGTCACTTCAGTGAGCTCTGTATCTTGCAGTGTTTACAGACATGTATCAGAGTGACCATAAGACCATAAGACCAAAAGAGATAGGAGCAGGAGTAGGCCATTCGGCCCCTCGAGCCTGCTCCGCCATTCAATGAAATCATGGCTGATCTGATTTTTACCTCAACTCCACTTTCCCGCCCTTTCCCCATGTCCTTTGATCCCCTTGCTGATCAAAAATTTGTCTAACTCAGCCTTGAATGTATTCAATGACTCAGCCTCCACAGCTTTTTGGGGTGAAGAATTCCAAAGATTCACGACCCTCTGGGAGAAGAAATTCCTCCTCATTTCCGTCTTAAACAGGCGACCCCTTATTCTGAGATTATGCCCCCTAGTTTTAGATTCCCCCATGAGGGGTAACATCCTCTCAGCATTTACCCTATCGAGTCCCCTCAGAATCTTGTATGTTTAAATAAGATCTCCTCTCATTCTTCTAAACTCAAATGAGTATAGACCCAACCTGTTCAATCTTTCCTCATAAGACAACCCTTCCATACCTGGAATCAACCTAGTGAACCTTCTCTGAACTGCCTCCAATGCAAGTATGTCCTTCCTTAAATAAGGGCACCAGAACTGTACGCAGTACTCCAGGTGTGGTCTCACCAGCACCCTGTACAGTTGTAGCATGACTTCCCTGCTTTTATACTCCATCCCCCTGGAAATAAAGGGCAATATTCCGTTTGCCTTCCAGATTACCTGCTGCACCTGTATGTTGACTTTTTGTGTTTCATGTACGAGGACACCCAGATCCCTCTGTACTGCAGCATTTTGTAGTATTTCTCCATTCAAATAATATTTTGCTTTTTTATTTTTCCTCCCAAAGTGGATGACTTCACATTTTCCCACATTATATTCCATCTGCAAAATCTTTGCCCATTCGCTTAACCTGTCAATATCCCTTTGCAGACACTTTGTGTCCTCATCGCAACTTGCTTTTCCACCTATCTTTGTATCATCAGCAAATTTGGCCACAAGACACTCTGTTCCTTCATCCAAGTCATTGATATATATTGTAAATAGTTGAGGCCCCAGCACTGATCCTTGCGGCACCCACTAGTTACAGATTGCCATTTTGAAAATGACCCTTTTATCCCGACTCTTTGTTTTCTGTTAGTTAGCCAATCCTCTATCCATGCCAGTATATTACCCCCAACACCATGAGCTCTTATCTTGTGCAATAATCTTTTATGTGGCACCTTATCGAATGCCTTTTGGAAATCCAAATATACTGCATCCATTGGTTCCCCTTTATCCACCCTGCCCGTTACTTCCTCAAAGAACTCTAATAAATTTGTCAGGCATGATTTCCCCTTCATAAAACCACGTTGTGATTGTATTATGAGTCTCCAAATGTCCTGCTACTACTTCCTTAATAATGGATTCTAGCATTTTCCCAATGACAGATGTTAGGCTAACTGGTCTATAGTTACCTGCTTTCTGTCTCACTCCCTTCTTGAATAGGGGTGTTACGTTTGCGGTTTTCCAATCCGCTGGGACCTTTCCAGAATCTAGTGAATTCTGGAAGATTACAACCAATGCATCCACTATCTCTGTAGCCACTTCCTTTAAGACCCTTGGATGCAAGTCATCAGGTCCAGGGGACTTGTCAGCCTTTAGACCCATTAGTTTACCATTAGTTTACCTTGTACTTTTTCTCTCGTGATAGTGATTGTTTTTAGTTCCTCCCTCCCCTTTGCCCCTTGATTTTCTACTGTTATTGGTATATTATTAGTGTCTTCTACTGTGAAGACAGATACAAAATATCTGTTCAATTCCTCTGCCATTTCCTTGTTTTCCATTATTATTTCCCCAGTCTCATCCTCTAAGGGACCAATGTTTATTTTAGCTACCCTCTTCCTTTTTATATACTTGTAGAAGCTTTTACTGTCAGTTTTTATACTTCTTGCTAGTTTACTCTCATAATTTATTTTCTCCCTCTTTTTTATTCTTTTAGTCATCCTTTGCTGGTTCTTAAAGTTTTCCCAATCTTCGGGCTTACCAGTAATCTTTGCCATGTTGTATGCTTTTTCTTTTAACCTGATACATCCTTTACTTCCTTAGTTAGTCATGGCTGGTTCACCCTTTTTGTGGAGTCTTTCCTCCTCACGGATATATTTTTGTTGCGAGTCATAAAATATATTTTTAAATGTTTGCCACTGCTTATCCACCATCATACCATCTAATCTGTTTACCCAGTCCACTTTAGCCTATTCCGCCCTCATTCCTTTATAATTGCCCTTATTTAAGTTTAATACAGTAGTTTCAGACCCAAGATCCTCGCTCTCAAACTGGATGTGAAATTCTATCATGTTATGATCACTGCTTCCCAAGGGATCCTTTACTTTGAGATCATTAATTAATCCTATTTCGTTACCCATTACCAGATCCAAAATGGCCTGTTCCCTGGTTGGTTCACCAACGTATTGGTCCACATTGAATCATACAGAGGCAGGTCACCAACACACTGCAGTGATATGAAGGCTGCCAATATATTACACCACTGGTTTGATGCAGGTAGCCGTGGAATGCAAAACACAGCCGGTAACACAGCCCAATCAGGCTGTGAGCTGGGATCGCACCCTGCTTAAGAACATAAGAACATAAGAACATAAGAAATAGGAGCTGGAGTAGGCCAATCGGCCCCTCGAGCCTGCTCCGCCATTCAATAAGATCATGGCTGATCTGGTCCTAACCTCAAATCTAAAATCATGTCCAATTTCCTGCCCGCTCCCCGTAACCCCTAATTCCCTTTACTTCTAGGAAACTGTCTATTTCTGTTTTAAATTTATTTAATGATGTAGCTTCCACAGCTTCCTGGGGCAGCAAATTCCACAGACCTACCACCCTCTGAGTGAAGAAGTTTCTCCTCATCTCAGTTTTGAAAGAGCAGCCCCTTATCCTAAGATTATGCCCCCTCGTTCTAGTTTCACCCATCCTTGGGAACATCCTTACCGCATCCACCCGATCAAGCCCCTTCACAATCTTATATGTTTCAATAAGATCGCCTCTCATTCTTCTGAACTCCAATGAGTAGAGTCCCAATCTACTCAACCTCTCCTCATATGTCCGCCCCCTCATCCCCAGGATTAACCGAGTGAACCTTCTTTGTACTGCCTCGAGAGCAAGTAAGTCTTTTCTTCAGTATGGACACCAAAACTGTATGCAGTATTCCAGGTGCGGTCTCACTAATACCTTATATAACTGCAGCAATACCTCCCTGTTTTTATATTCTATCCCCCTAGCAATAAACACCAACATTCCGTTGGCCTTCTTGATCACCTGCTGCACCTGCATACTAGCCTTTTGATTTTCTTGCCCCAGATCCCTTTGTACTGCAGTACTTTCCAGTTTCTCGCCATTGAGATAATAACTTGCTCTCCGATTTTTCCTGCCAAAGTGCATAACCTCACATTTTCCAATATTGTATTGCATCTGCCAAATCTCCGCCCACTCACCCAGCCTGTCTATATCCACTTGTAGGTTTTTTATGTCCTCCTCACTCTCTAGTTTCCCTCCCATCTTTGTATCATCTGCAAACTTTGATATGTTACACTCGGTCCCCTCCTCCAAATCGTTAATATAGATTGTAAAGAGTTGGGCTCCCAGCACCGACTCCTGCGGAACACCACTGGCTACTGGTTGCCAGTCCGAGAATGTACCATTTATCCCAACTCTCTGCTTCCTGTTAGATAACCAATCCTCCACGCATGCCAGAATATTACCCCCAATCCAGTGATTCTTTATCTTGAGCAATAATCTTTTATGTGGCACCTTGTCAAATGCCTTCTGGAAGTCTAAATACACTACATCCACTGGTTCCCCTTTATCCACTCTGTACGTTATATCCTCAAAGAACTCAAGCTTGTTGAGAGAGAAATCTGTACCTGCGAGCTTAAATGTACAAACAAAGTTCCACTGCCCAGCTGTGAAATGTTTAATACTTTGAGAACGTGGCAGAAATGTCCCACTTTCTCAAAATATCAAAATATACTGTAGGTAATACTCCACAAACGCCACTGGTTACACTCCACACACTGCACTGGTTACACTCCACACACTGCACTGGTTACATTCCACACACTGCACTGGTTACACTCCACACACGGCACTGGTTACATTCCACACGCTGCACTGGTTACATTCCACACACGCCACTGGTTACATTCCAAACACTGCACTGGTTACATTCCACACACGGCACTGGTTACATCCCACACACGCCACTGGTTACATTCCACACACTGCACTGGTTACATTCCACACACTGCACTGGTTACATTCCACACACTGCACTGGTTACATTCCACACACGCCACTGGTTACATTCCACACACTGCACTGGTTACATTCCACACATGCCACTGGTTACATTCCACACACTGCACTGGTTACATTCCACACACGCCACTGGTTACATTCCACACACTGCACTGGTTACATTCCACACATGCCACTGGTTACATTCCACACACGCCACTGGTTACATCCCACACACGGCACTGGTTACATTCCACACATGCCACTGGTTACATTCCACACACGCCACTGGTTACATCCCACACACGCCACTGGTTACACTCCACACACTGCACTGGTTACATTCCACACACTGCACTGGTTACACTCCACACACTGCACTGGTTACATTCCACACACTGCACTGGTTACATTCCACACACTGCACTGGTTACATCCCACACACACCACTGGTTACACTCCACACACTGCACTGGTTACACTCCACACACTGCACTGGTTACATTCCACACACTGCACTGGTTACATTCCACACACGCCACTGGTTACATTCCACACACTGCACTGGTTACACTCCACACACGCCACTGGTTACACTCCACACACTGCACTGGTTCCATTCCACACACTGCACTGGTTACATCCCACACACGCCACTGGTTACATCCCACACACTGCACTGGTTCCATTCCACACACTGCACTGGTTACATCCCACACACGCCACTGGTTACATCCCACACACTGCACTGGTTACACTCCACACACTGCACTGGTTCCATTCCACACACTGCACTGGTTACATCCCACACACGCCACTGGTTACATCCCACACACGCCACTGGTTACATCCCACACACGCCACTGGTTACATTCCACACACTGCACTGGTTACACTCCACACACGCCACTGGTTACATTCCACACATGCCATTGGTTACCTTCCACACATGCCACTGGTTACACTCCACACACGCCACTGGTTACATTCCACACATGCCACTGGTTACATTCCACACACTGCACTGGTTACATTCCACACACACCACTGGTTACACTCCACACACGCCACTGGTTACATTCCACACACTGCACTGGTTACATCCCACACACTGCACTGGTTACATTCCACACATGCCACTGGTTACACTCCACACACGCCACTGGTTACACTCCACACACTGCACTGGTTACACTCCACACACTGCACTGGTTACATTCCACACATGCCACTGGTTACACTCCACACACGCCACTGGTTACACTCCACACACTGCACTGGTTACATTCCACACACTGCACTGGTTACATTCCACACACTGCACTGGTTACATTCCACACACCGCACTGGTTACATTCCACACATGCCACTGGTTACATCCCACACACGTCACTGGTTACATTCCACACACTGCACTGGTTACATTCCACACACTGCACTGGTTACATTCCACACACTGCACTGGTTACATTCCACAAACTGCACTGGTTACACTCCACACACGCCACTGGTTACACTCCACACACTGCACTGGTTACATTCCACACATGCCACTGGTTACATTCCACACACTGCACTGGTTACATTCCACACACTGCACTGGTTACATTCCACACACTGCACTGGTTACATTCCACACACTGCACTGGTTACATTCCACACACTGCACTGGTTACATTCCACACATGCCACTGGTTACATTCCACACACGCCACTGGTTACATTCCACACACTGCACTGGTTACATTCCACACACTGCACTGGTTACATTCCACACATGCCACTGGTTACATTCCACACACGCCACTGGTTACATTCCACACACTGCACTGGTTACATTCCACACACTGCACTGGTTACATTCCACACACGCCACTGGTTACACTCCACACACTGCACTGGTTACATTCCACACATTCCACTGGTTACATTCCACACATGCCACTGGTTACATTCCACACACGCCACTGGTTACACTCCACACACGCCACTGGTTACATTCCACACACTGCACTGGTTACACTCCACACACGCCACTGGTTACATTCCACACACGCCACTGGTTACACTCCACACACGCCACTGGTTACATTCCACACACGCCACTGGTTACACTCCACACACGCCACTGGTTACATTCCACACACTGCACTGGTTACACTCCACACACGCCACTGGTTACATTCCACACACGCCACTGGTTACACTCCACACACGCCACTGGTTACATTCCACACACTGCACTGGTTACATCCCACACACTGCACTGGTTACATTCCACACATGCCACTGGTTACACTCCACACATGCCACTGGTTACATTCCACACATGCCACTGGTTACACTCCACACACTGCACTGGTTACATTCCACACATGCCACTGGTTACATCCCACACATGCCACTGGTTACATTCCACACATGCCACTGGTTACACTCCACACACGCCACTGGTTACACTCCACACACTGCACTGGTTACATTCCACACACGCCACTGGTTACACTCCACACACTGCACTGGTTACATTCCACACACGCCACTGGTTACATTCCACACACGCCACTGGTAACATTCCACACACTGCACTGGTTACATTCCAGACA
The DNA here is from genome assembly GCF_035084215.1 of Heptranchias perlo. Taxonomy (NCBI): domain Eukaryota; kingdom Metazoa; phylum Chordata; class Chondrichthyes; order Hexanchiformes; family Hexanchidae; genus Heptranchias; species Heptranchias perlo. The sequence goes on from NC_090356.1 coordinate 31,834,489, forward strand.
TGCCACTGGTTACATTCCACACACGCCACTGGTTACACTCCACACATGCCACTGGTTACATTCCACACACGCCACTGGTTACACTCCACACATGCCACTGGTTACATCCCACACACTGCACTGGTTACATTCCACACACGCCACTGGTTACACTCCACACATGCCACTGGTTACATTCCACACACTGCACTGGTTACATCCCACACACTGCACTGGTTACATTCCACACACGCCACTGGTTACACTCCACACACGCCACTGGTTACATTCCACACATGCCACTGGTTACATTCCACACATTGCACTGGTTACATTCCACACACCCCACTGGTTACACTCCACACACGCCACTGGTTACACTCCACACACTGCACTGGTTACATTCCACACATGCCACTGGTTACATCCCACACATGCCACTGGTTACATTCCTTACACGCCACTGGTTACACTCCACACATGCCACTGGTTACATTCCACACACGCCACTGGTTACATTCCACACACTGCACTGGTTACATTCCACACATGCCACTGGTTACACTCCACACACTGCACTGGTTACATTCCACACACTGCACTGGTTACATTCCACACACGCCACTGGTTACATTCCACACATGCCACTGGTTACACTCCACACACTGCACTGGTTACATTCCACACACTGCACTGGTTACATCCCACACACTGCACTGGTTACATTCCACACACGCCGCTGGTTACACTCCACACACGCCACTGGTTACATTCCACACACTGCACTGGTTACATTCCACACACTGCATTGGTTACACTCCACACACGCCACTGGTTACATTCCACACACTGCACTGGTTACATTCCACACATGCCGCTGGTTACACTCCACACACGCCACTGGTTACATTCCACACACTGCACTGGTTACATTCCACACACTGCACTGGTTACATTCCACACATGCCACTGGTTATATTCCACACACTGCACTGGTTACATTCCACACACTACATTGGTTACATTCCACACATGCCACTGGTTATATTCCACACACTGCACTGGTTACATTCCACACACGCCACTGGTTACATTCCACACACTGCACTGGTTACATTCCACACACTGCACTGGTTACATTCCACACACGCCGCTGGTTACACTCTACACACTGCACTGGTTACATCCCACACACTGCACTGGTTACATTCCACACACGCCACTGGTTACACTCCACACACGCCACTGGTTACACTCCACACATGCCACTGGTTACATTCCACACACTGCACTGGTTACATTCCACACACTGCATTGGTTACACTCCACACACGCCACTGGTTACATTCCACACACTGCACTGGTTACATTCCACACACTGCACTGGTTACATTCCACACATGCCACTGGTTACATTCCCCACACTGCACTGGTTACATTCCACACACTGCACTGGTTACATTCCACACACTGCACTGGTTACATTCCACACACTGCACTGGTTACATTCCACACATGCCAATGGTTACACTCCACACATGCCACTGGTTACACTCCACACAGGCCACTGGTTACATTCCACACATGCCACTGGTTACATTCCACACACTGCACTGGTTACATTCCACACATGCCACTGGTTACATTCCACACATGCCACTGGTTACATTCCACACACGCCACTGGTTACATTCCACACACTGCACTGGTTACATTCCACACACGCCACTGGTTACATTCCACACACGGCACTGGTTACATTCCACACACGGCACTGGTTACATTCCACACACGGCACTGGTTACATTCCACACACGGCACTGGTTACATTCCACACACGGCACTGGTTACATTCCACACACGGCACTGGTTACATTCCACACATGGCACTGTTTACATTCCACACACGGTACTGGTTACATTCCACACACGGCACTGGTTACATTCCACACACGGCACTGGTTACATTCCACACATGCACTGGTTACATTCCACACATGGCACTGGTTACATTCCACACACTGCACTGGTTACATTCCACACACTGCACTGGTTACATTCCACACACGCCACTGGTTACATTCCACACACGCCACTGGTTACATTCCACACACGCCACTGGTTACATTCCACACACGCCACTGGTTACATTCCACACACTGCACTGGTTACATTCCACACATGGCACTGGTTACATTCCACACACTGCACTGGTTACATTCCACACACGCCACTGGTTACACTCCACACACGCCACTGGTTACATTCCACACACTGCACTGGTTACATTCCACACACGCCACTGGTTACATTCCACACACGCCACTGGTTACATTCCACACACGCCACTGGTTACATTCCACACACTGCACTGGTTACATTCCACACATGGCACTGGTTACATTCCACACACTGCACTGGTTACATTCCACACACGCCACTGGTTACATTCCACACACTGCACTGGTTACATTCCACACACGCCACTGGTTACATTCCACACACGCCACTGGTTACATTCCACACACGCCACTGGTTACATTCCACAGACTGCACTGGTTACATTCCACAGACTGCACTGGTTACATTCCACACACTGCACTGGTTACATTCCACACACTGCACTGGTTACATTCCACACACTGCACTGGTTACATTCCACACACGGCACTGGTTACATTCCACAGACTGCACTGGTTACATTCCACAGACTGCACTGGTTACATTCCACACACTGCACTGGTTACATTCCACACACTGCACTGGTTACATTCCACACACTGCACTGGTTACATTCCACACACGTCACTGGTTACATTCCACACACGTCACTGGTTACATTCCACACACGCCACTGGTTACATTCCACACACTGCACTGGTTACATTCCACACACTGCACTGGTTACATTCCACACACTGCACTGGTTACATTCCACACACGCCACTGGTTACATTCCACACACTGCACTGGTTACACTCCACACACTGCACTGGTTACACTCCACACAGGCCACTGGTTACATTCCACACACGGCACTGGTTACATTCCACACACGCCACTGGTTACATTCCACACACTGCACTGGTTACATTCCACACACGCCACTGGTTACATTCCACACACTGCACTGGTTACACTCCACACACAGCACTGGTTACACTCCAAAACTATACCACATTGAAGTGAAAATGGGAGTATAACTGCTGCTAACTGTTTGGGTACACCAGAAGGAAAGGGAATCATTTGTGCTTGTGTTTAATTTATGACACAGGTTAATTCAGATTCCAACACACCAATATTTACTCGAGAATTATTTAATGGCATCTAGAAGTGTTTGGTTCAGATGTACATCTGTTTGATGGATACATAATGTACCAATGGCCATTCCACAGTGTTTCTCATGGATAGTTTGGTGTCTAGGGAACAGTTCTAATATTAAGATGCAGCTTTGTTTAACTTGGGCTGCCCCTGGTCTAAGTAAGTAAATCTAGGTAATTGCATGAGTTTTTACAGGTTAGAAGAGCCCGGCATGAAATGGCCATTTTTCTCTATCTTTACTTTTAAGATTGTTTTGCATCGGTAACATAGCGTGATGTCTGAAGTGTGACCGACGCACTTTACACTTTTACACAAACTGAGTTATTTGGATTAAAGCTGAGTTTAAAAGGTTCTAAGCCAGAGTTATTGTAAATGGTTCCCTCACCTCAGCTACTGTTCCATTCTCTTTCAAATTTGCCATCATCACCCCGTCCTGAAAAAACCCACCCTTGACCCCTATGTCCTGGCAAATTACCACCCCATCTCCAACCTCTCTTTCCTCTCCAAGGTCTTTGAATGTGCTGTCGCCTCCAAAATCCATGCCCACCTTTCCCATAACTCCATGTTTGAACAACTCCAATCAGGTTTCTGCCCCTGCCACAGCATCAAAATTACACATATTCAAAGTCACACATGACACCCTCTGTGACTGTGACCGTGGTGAACTATCCCTCCTCATCCTTCTCGACCTGTCCACAGCCTTTTACAAGGTTGACCACATCGTTCTCCTCCAACGCCTCTCCTCCGTTGTCCATCTGAGGAGGACTGCGCTTTCCTGGTTCCATTCTTAACTATCAAGTCGTAACCAGAGCATCTCCTGCAATGGCTTCTCTTTACACTCCCACAACTTTACATCTGGAGTTTCCCGAGGATCTAACCTTGGCCCTGCCCTGTTTCATGTCTAAGTGCTGTCCCTCAGTGACCTCATCCAAAAACACAAGGTCAGGTTCCATGTGTACTCTAACAATACCCAGCTCTACCTCACCATCACCTCTCTCAACGTCTCCACTGCCTCTATGTTTCATCCAGTCTTAGATAAGCTGATATTTCCTCCTATTAAACATTGGGAATCATAGAATCATAGAAAGGTTACAGCACAAAAAGAGGCCATTTGGCCCATCGAGTCTGTGCCGGCTCTATGCAAGAGCAATCCAGCAAGTTCCATTCCCCCGCCCTTTCCTGTAGTCCTGCAATTTTTTTCCTTTCAACTACTTATCCAGTTCACTTTTGAAGGCCAGAATTGAATCTGCCTCCATCACCCCCTCAGGCAGTGCATTCCAGATCCTAACCACTCGCTGTGTAAAAAGGTTTTTCCTCATGTCACCTTTGGTTCTTTTGCCAATCACCTTAAATCTATGCCCTCTGGTCCTTGACCTTTCCATCAATGAGAACAGTTTCTCTCTGTCTACTCTGTCTAGACCCTTCATGATTTTGAATGATCAAATCTCCTCGCAACCGTCTCTGTTCCAACGAGAATAACCCCAGCTTCTCCAGTCTATCCACATAACTAAAGTCCCTCATCCCTGGAATCATTCTAGTAAATCTCTTCTGCACCCTCTCTAAGACCTTCACATCTTTCCTAAAGTGCAGCGCCCAGAACTGGACACAATACTCCAGTTGTGGGCGAACCAGTGTTTTATGAAAGTTCATCATGACTTCCATACTGTTGTACTCTATGCCTCTATTTATAAAGCCCAGGATCCTGTTTGCTTTTTTAACCACTTTCTCGCCCTGCCCTGCCACCTTCAACGATTTGTGCACATATACCCCCAGATCTCTCTGTTCCTGTACCCCTTTAAGAGTTGTGCCCTTTAGTTTATATTGCCTCTCCTCGTTCTTCCTACCGAAATGTATCACTTCGCATTTTTCTGCGTTAAATTTAATCTGTCACGTGTCCATCCATGCCACCAGCCTGTCTATATCCTCTTGAAGTCTATCACTATCCTCCTCACTGTTTACTACACTTCCAAGTTTTGTGTCATCTGCAAATTTTGAAATTGTGCCCTGTACACCCAAGTCCAAGTTATTAATATGTATCAAAAAAATCAGTGGTCCCAGCACTGACCCCTGGGGAACACCATTGTACACCTCCCTCCAGTCCAAAAAACAACCGTTCATCACTACTCTCTGTTTCCTGTCCCTTAGCCAATTCTGTATCCATGTTGCTACTGCCCCCTTTATTCCATAGGACGCAATCTTGATGATAAGCCTACCGTGCAGCACTTTATCAAACGCCTTTTAAAAGTCCATATACACCACATCAACTGCATTTCCCTCATCTATCCTCTCTGTTACCTCAACAAAAAACTCTATCAAGTTAGTTAAACACTATTTGCATTTAACAAATCTATGCTGGCTTTCCCTAAACAATCCACACTCATCCAAGTGACTGTTAATTCTGTCCATGATTATCGTTTCTAAAAGTTTCCCCACCATGGAGGTTAAACTGACTGGCCGATAGTTGCTGGGTTTATCTTTACACTCTTTTTTGAACAAGGGTGTAACATTTGCAATTCTCCAGTCCTCTGGCACCACCCCCATATCTATGGATGTTTGGAAAATTATGGCCAGAACTTCCGCAATTTCCACCCTTACTTCCCTCAGCAACCTCGGATGCATCCCATCCGGATCGGGTGACATCCACTTTAAGTACATCCTTCCTTGCAATTACCTCTTCTTTATCAATTTTTAGCCCATCTAGTATCTCAACTATTTCTTCCTTTACTGAGACTCTGGCAGTATCTTCTTCCTTGGTAAAGACAGATGCAAAGTACAGGGAAGACCGAAGCCATTGTCTTCGGCCCCTGCCAAAAATTCCATTCCCTAGCCAACCCTCTCTATGGCTACTGTCTCAGACTGAAACAGACTGTTCGCAACCTCAACATCCTATTTGACACGGAGATGAGCTTCTGACCCCATATTCTCTCCATCACCAAGACTGCCTAATTTCAAATACATAATATCGCCCATGTAATGGTGGCCATGAAACGACCGGATTGTCGTAAAAACCCATCCGGTTCACTAATGACCTTTAGGGAAGGAAACCTGCCGTCCTTACCCGGTCTGGCCTATATGTGACTCCAGACCCACAGCAATGTGGTTGATTCTTAATTGCCCTCTGAAATGGCCTAGCAAGCTACTCAGTTGTAAAATTTCTCTAAAAAAAGTAATAATAAGAATAAAACCGGACGGACCACCCAGCATCGGACCACTAGGCACCGGACACGACAAAGGCAAACCAAGCCCAGTCGACCCTGCAAAGTCCTCCTCACTAACATCTGGGGACTTGTGCCAAAATTTGGAGAGCTGTCCCACAGACTAGTCAAGCAACAGCCTGACTTAGCCATACTCACAGAATCATACCTTTCAGCCAATGCCCTAGACTCTTCCATCACCATCCCTGGGAATGTCCTGTCCCACCGGCAGGACAGACCGACCAGAGGTGGCGGTACAGTGATATACAATCAGGAGGGAGTGCCCTGGGAGTCCTCAACATTGACTCTGAATCCCATGAAATCTCATGGCATCAGGTCAAACATTGGCAAGGAAACCTCCTGCTGATTACCACCTACCGCCCTCCCTCAGCTGATGAATCAGTCCTCCTCCATGTTGAACGCCACTTGGAGGAAGTACTGAGGGTAGCAAGGGCACAGAATGTACTCTGGTTGGGGGACTTCAATGTCCATCACCAAAAGTGGCTCGGTAGCACCACGACAAACTGAGCTGGCCGAGTCCTGAAGGACATAGCTGCCAGACTGGACCTGAGGCAGGTGGTGAGCGAACCAACACGAGGGAAAAACCTACTTGACCTCGTCCTCACCAATCTACCTGTCGCAAATGCATCTGTCCATGACAGTATTGGTACAAGTGACCACCGCGCAGTCCTCGTGGAGACGAAGTCCCGTCTTCACACTGAGGACACCATCCAACATGTTGTGTGGCACTACCACCGTGCTAAATGGGATAGATTCAGAACAGATCTAGCAGCTCAAAACTGGGCATCCATGAGGCGCTGTGGGCCATCAGCAGCAGCAGAATTGTATTCCAGCACAATCTGTAACCTCATGGCCCGGCATATTCCTCACTCTACCATTACCAACAAGCCAGGGGATCGACCCTGGTTCAATGAGGAGTGTAGACGAGCATGCCAGGAGCAGCACCAGGTGTAACTAAAAATGAGGTGCCAACCTGGTGAAGCTACAACTCAGGACTACATGCATGCTAAACAGCGGAAGCAACATGCTATAGACAGAGCTAAGCGATTCCACAACCAACGGATCAGATCAAAGCTCTGCAGTCCTGCCACATCCAGTCGTGAATGGTGGTGGACAATTAAACAACTAATGGGAGGAGGAGGCTCTGCAAACATCCCCATCCTCAACGATGGCGGATCCAGCACATGAGTGCAAAAGACAAGGCTGAAGCGTTTGCAACCATCTTCAGCCAGAAGTATCGAGTGGATGATCCATCTCGGCCTCCTCCCGATATCCCCACCATCGACAGAAGCCAGTCTTCAGCCATTTCGATTCACTCCACGTGATATCAAGAAACGGCTGAGTGCACTGGATACAGCAAAGGCTATGGGCCCCGACAACATCCCAGCTGTAGTGCTGAAGACTTGTGTTCCAGAACTAGCCGCGCCTCTCGCCAAGCTGTTCCAGTACAGCTACAACACTGGCATCCACCCGACAATGTGGAAAATTGCCCAGGTATGTCCTGTCCACAAAAAGCAGGACAAATCCAATCAGGCCAATTACCGCCCCATCAGTCTACTCTCAATCATCAGCAAAGTGATGGAAGGTGTCGTCGACAGTGCTGTCAAGCGGCACTTACTCACCAATAACCTGCTCGCCGATGCTCAGTTTGGGTTCCACCAGGACCACTCGGCTCCAGACCTCATTACAGCCTTGGACCAAACATGGACAAAAGAGCTGAATTCCAGAGGTGAGATGAGAGTGACTGCCCTTGACATCAAGGCAGCATTTGACTGAGTGTGGCACCAAGGAGCCCGAGTAAAATTGAAGTCAATGGGAATCAGGGGGAAAACTCTCCAGTGGCTGGAGTCATACCTAGCACAAAGGAAGATGGTAGTTGTTGTTGGAGGCTAATCATCTCAGTCCCAGGGCATTGCTGCAGGAGTTCCTCAGGGCAGTGTCCTTGGCCCAACCATCTTCAGCTGCTTCATCAATGACCTTCCCTCCATCATAAGGTCAGAAATGGGGATGTTCGCTGATGATTGCACAGTGTTCAGTTCCATTCGCAACCCCTCAAATAATGAAGCAGTCCGAGCCCGCATGCAGCAAGACCTGGACAACATCCAGGCTTGGGCTTATAAGTGGCAAGTAACATTCGCGCCAGACAAGTGCCAGGCAATAACCATCTCCAACAAGAGAGAGTCTAACCACCTCCCCTTGACATTCAACGGCATTACCATCGCCGAATCCCCCACCATCAACATCCTGGGGGTCACCATTGACCAGACACTTAACTGGACCAGCCACATCAATACTGTGGCTACAAGAGCAGATCAGAGGCTGGGTATTCTGCGGCGAGTGACTCACCTCCTGACTCCCCAAAGCCTTTCCACCATCTACAAGGCACAAGTCAGGAGTGTGATGGAATACTCTCCACTTGCCTGGATGAGTGCAGCTCCAACAACACTCAAGAAGCTCGAAACAATCCAGGACAAAGCAGCCCGCTTGATTGGCACCCCATCCACCACCCTAAACATTAACTCCCTTCACCACTGGCGCACTGTGGCTGCAGTGTGTACCATCCACAGGATGCACTGCAGCAACTCACCAAGGCTTCTTCGACAGCACCTCCCAAACCCACGACCTCTACCACCTAGAAGGACAAGAGCAGCAGGTACATGGGAACAACACCACCTGCACGTTCCCCTCCAAGTCACACACCATCCCGACTGGAAATATATCGCCGTTCCTTCATCGTCACTGGGTCAAAATCCTGGAACTCCCTTCCTAACAGCACTGTGGGAGAACCTTCACCACACGGACTGCAGCGGTTCAAAAGGCGGCTCACCACCACCTTCTCAAGGGCAATTAGGGATGGGCAATAAATTCTGGCCTCGCCAGCGACGCCCACATCCCATGAACAAATAAAAAAAATGTCTGCCTCTGCCTCAGCCCATCTGCTGCTGAAACCCTCTTCCATGCTTTTGTTACTTCTAGACTCGATCATTCAGTGCTCTCCTGGCTGGTCTCTGATTTTCTACTGTCCATAAACTTAAGCTCATCCAAAACTCTGCCTTGCCCCTCCCTATCTCTATCACCTCCTGCAGCCCTACAAACCTTTGAGAACTCTGTTTTCCTCCAATTCTGGCATCTTGTGCATCCCCCTCTTCCTTTGCCCCACCATTGGCGGCCATGTTTTTAGCCTCCTCGGCCCTAAGTTCTGGAATTCCCTCCCTAAACCACTCCACCTCTCTACTCCTCTCTCCTTTTAAGGCACTGCTTAAACCCTACCTTCATGACCAAGCTTTTGGTGACCTGTTCTAATATCTTCTTATGTGAATGAGGGTCAAATCTTCCCTGATTATGCTCCTTTGAAGCACCTTGGGACATTTTATTACGTTAAAGGCGCTATATAAATACAAGTTGTTGTAGTAGTAGTAGTAGACGACTCTTTTGTCTATTTCATTTACTGTTTGTTGTTCCTCTGGTCAGGGTAATCTGTGCTCGTTTAAGGTCCCTACGTTATTGTGTCATCTTTTATTGCTGCAAAGCAAAATGGGAGTCCCTCACCTCTGACTCATAGTTTTAATGTGACGCCAATTCCACGACATTCATTACATTTAATTAGTGAAATTTATGACATGGGGGGAAGTTTTATTCACGAATTATGATTTCTGTCATTTAGCCATGGTTTTACACAGGTAAAAAGATATCCTGGGAGTCCATTGTCGTAAATAGGTGAACACAGAATCCATTGACCAGAGGAAAAAGAAATAGCAAGGAAGATTATTATAAATATACGGGGTCAGGGTGAGTGATAGAAAGGAAGGACTGCTTTCACAGCTCGGCTTCAGTTGCCCTTCAAGTCGATGGTGTAAAGGAAGTTTTACACAACACATTACGTCTCAACTCTGCCACAGGCTTAAGAAGAAGTCCCATAAAAGTGAATTAGGTAAACGAGAAGCAGTAAAGGTAATGATTATAAGTTAATCCCATTGATATTGCAAATCTCTGAAGGTCTTCCCAAGGGCTAAATAAATTTCAAAAATAGATATGCCTGTCATTGGTTTCCAAGTTACAGCTGGGGCTGTGGGCAGCCTGTGTCTGGCAGAAGGTTTCACCTGACTGAAGAGTCAGGGTACACGAGAAAACACAATTCTAGACGGCCTGTATGTTTCGGAATGGATGCATTAGATAGTCTATGGCGAATGATAGGTAATGAGAAATGTGTTTCAATCAAATTATTTATTTATGCTTAAAGGGATTAGACACAGTGATACAGACTGAACAGGCACTGCAGCAGATTATGGGAATTGAATGTCCAGTAGGCAATGATTTCATGTCCTTCATGGTTCCTGAAGCCCTGATGTGGTTATATCTTGTACATCATCTTGTGATCAGTTATAATGTCACCACACTGCCAAAAGTAGTGTTGAAGCATATAGCAGTATTTAAATAAGAAAGGCTGTTTATTTTCTATATTGAGTAGGATGTTTTGCTATCATAAGCATGCTACTTTTTAAAATTAACCAGAATTGCTTTTAGTTGTTGCATTCTAAAACATTGTGTAGCACCAATGGGACATTGTACAGTGAACAAGGATAGAGCTCAGGGGAAGGAACGTATTTCCCAGGGATGGATGTCTTGGAAAGGCTGATAATTTTAGAGATTCTTGATCTATGTGAGCTTGGCAGTGAGTGTGACAAGACTACACAATAAGCTCACAGAGTGTAGTAACAGCAGTGAGAGGAGATGCAATGCTGGAGGGTAGGAGCAGTGTCAAGAAGAACTAGACAGGGCTAATTTCAGGGGAGGAACTGGCAATGGCTTTGAAAGAAACTATCAATAACCTCTGTGAACATAGCAGTAGCATTTGGGAAGAAAGCAGTAATACTCTCAAGTAGGGGAGCAACATTGCCAGGGAGTGAAGCAGCAGTTATGGGGCAGAAGTGGCGATGATAGAACCATAGAACCATCGAAAAGATACAGCACAGAAGGGGCCATTCGGCCCATTGTGTCCGCGCCGGCTCGAAGAACAACCAGGTGCCCATTCTAATCCCATCTTCCCACCTGATGTTGGAGAAAGCCGGCACTGGCCTCAGGGAGGGAGAATACGACCAGGAGGAGACCATTCAGCCCCTCGAGCCTGTTCCCCGTTCAATCAGATTATGGCTGATCTGTATCTCATATCCCTTGATACCCTTACCCAACAAAAATCTATCGATCTCAATCTTGAATATTTCAATTGACCCCCAGCATCCTCAGCCTGTTGGGGGAAGAGAGTTCCAGATTTACATTACCCTTTGTTTGAAAAAGTGCTTCCTGATTTAACAAGCAGTTATGAAGGCAAATGGTATGTTGACCTTCATTGCAAGAGGATTTGAGTACAGGAGCAAGGCTGTCTTACTGCAGTTATACAGGGCCTTGGTGAGTCCACACCTGGAGTATTGTGTGCAGTTTTGGTCTCCTTACCTAAGAAAGGATATACTTGCCATAGAGGGAGTGCAGTGAAGGTTCACCAGATGGCAGGACTGTCCTATGAGGAGAGATTGGGTTGACTTGGTCTGTATTCGCTCGAGTTTAGAAGAATGAGAGGGGATCTCATTGAAACATATAAAATTCTGACAGGGCTAGACAGACTGGAAGCAGGGAGGATGTTTCCCCTGGCTGGTGGGGTGGGGGGGTCCAGAACGAGGGGTCACAGTCTCAGGATACGGGGTAGGACATTTAGGACTGAGATGAGGAGAAATTTCTTCATTCAGAGGGTGGTGAACCTGTGGAATTCTCTACCACAGAAGGCTGTGGAGGCCAAGTCACTGAATATATTTAAGAAGGAGCTGGATAGATTTCTAGACACAAAAGACATCAAGGGGTATGGGGAGAGAGCGGGAATATGGTATTGAGATAGAGGATCAGCCATGATCATATTAAATGGCGGAGCAGGCTTGCAGAGCCGAATGGCCTATTCCTGCTCCTATTTTCTATGTTTCTATGTAACTCCTAAATGATCAATTTCTAATTGAAAGATTATGCCCCCTTGTTCTGGATTCCTTACTAGAGGAAACACTTTACCTCTATCTATCCTAATGGATCCTTTTATCATTTTAAACACCCTGACAAGATCACCCCCAACCCTCTAAGGTAACAGTGCTGGGGAAGAAACAGGGATGGTAGCAGCGATACCAGAGAGGGTAATGCTCGCCACAGTGAAAGAACCAGGTCCACAGAGACGAGACAGATTTTGAGAGACTTTGTGGAATGACAGGTTCGGGTCAGCATGTTGTGTTAGTTTATTTATACAGTGTGCCACACTGCTAGATACAGAAATAATACAACACATGTCAAGTGATGTAAAATAACTTGACTCAAATCACTCTCATGCGTTTTCATTGTATAAATAAATCTTCTGAATAATCTGAAACTTGTCTTTCAGGAGTTTTCATTCACTGCTTCGAGTCTCACACTGAAACCCAGTAAGGAGGTGAGGACCACTCAAGGCTTCACTGCAGACGATTGCACAGTTCACTCATTCATTTATACACACAGACATGATCATTCCTTACTGTGTGGTTTCAGCATCTGAAATTGACAGCAGTATGTGGGTATAAATCTAACTTAACGATAGCAGTGCTCTCAACCAATGTACAAGAAGCTTTGAGAAAGGAATGGGTTTGTTAGTGGCAGATATATGTCTGATAGTTTAATTTCTGTCCATGGTAATTTGCTGCAATCACCTTACTCTTCAAAGGATTTGATAAGTGGAGACTACACAGTGGAAGGAGTGTTATATGCAGTTATTTGAAGGACTATCTCCAGGCTAAGCTTGTGCAAACCACATCAGTGAGCTTAAAGATAGAAAGAACTTGGATTTATACAGCACTTTTCACAACCCCAGGACACCCCAAAGCGCTTTACAGCCAATGAAATACTTTTGAAGTGTAGTAACTATTGTAATGTAGGAAATGTAGCCGTCGATTGGCACACAGCAAGATCCCACAAACAGCAATGAGATAGTGACCAGATAATCTGCTTTAGTGACGTTGGTTGAGGGATAAATATTGGCCAGGACACCGGGGAGAACTCCCCTGCTCTTCTTCGAAATAGTGCCATGGGATCTTTTACGTCCACCTGAGAGGGCAGATGCGACCTCAGTTTAACGTCTCATCTGAAAGATGGCACCTTCGACAGTGCAGCACTCCCTCGGTACTGCACTGAAGCATCAGTCTGGATTATGGTACTCATGTCTCTGGAGTGGGGCTCAAACCCACAGCCTTCTGACTGATCTAAGTCTATAAATCACTCTCGCTACCTCCCTCCCAACCCTCTCTGGAACCTCAATAGCTAGAAGTGAGCAGATCCCAGGAGGTACTCTGGTGTTGGAGGATGCTGAAGGGGATGGTGCAGTTATACACAACAATCTATTCTCCCTCCTTCAATTACACACTTGCTTCATTAAAATACAGTCTCATTTGATATCCTCCCAGTTGATAGTCCTGCTACACTTTCATCTGATGAAATTTCGTATTGCACAAGAATCTATCTCACTTCATTTACCCAGCAGCAGTTTAATGTATCTAACATGCGATAAAATAATAAAAGTAATCTTCTACATTATTTTACAGGCCTATAAACACTTACTGTGAAACACTGAAACCTATCAAAGTAAATCCCTGACCTGGCAGCAGACTCTTTAAATTCTACAGCCGATGAATACCTTAGTAAGGCCCAGTGCTGATAGCTAACTCATTCTTTTCCATGATCTCAGAACTGTGGAGCTCCTTATCTCCCTCAGTCTTCCCTTTCTCCTACAGTCTACAGGCTTTTGACATCTCAAGCTAGGCACCACTGATTCATTTCATCTTCTCTCACATTTCGAACTCTCCTGTGCTGGGGGTTTGGGCTTTCGCCCGATTAAAACAAATACACTGCAGGGCTTTGAATATCAGGGCTCGCACGTGTTATAAAGTATTTCAATGAATTATGTCACGGGTGTTATAGTATGGGGAGTGTGGCTGAAATTTCACTCTATGAATGAAACCAGCCCACTGGGAGCTGAGGGGAGGGGTGGAGAGAGATATATAACTGGCGTTGAAATTTAATGTGCAGCCTTGTGATTTTAACCCTCTGGACATTATCAATCAAGTTGTTACAGTTTGCTGGAAGGAACCTTTGAGCCTCTGAATGTGAAGGGCTAGAGACCGGGGGTCCTGTGGGTAGGGTCCATTGTTGGAGCCTCCTGCAGCCACTGAGAATCAGGGGGTCGGGGGGGGGAAAGGCCACAGGGAGCAGGCCTGCGGCAGATTAGGGGCCCATATCCTCCCCCCCTCCCGGCTGAGGAGGCAGGAGATGCCGTTCGAGCTGGGGATGGGGGGAGCGGAGGGCGCCAGGTTTCTCCTACTCCCCTCCCCCTCAGAAAAGGGGAGCAGTCTTCACCCCCAATCCTCAGCCGTCCAAGCCCTGATCCCAGCCTCGAGCCCCGAGGTGGGCCCTGCCTTCACTGGTTGTCGGGGAGGTTTGCCTGGTGAGACCAGGAGTCTCCAGCCCATGGACAAGTTTGTAGCCATTTCGGCAAACTCCCGGCGATGTTACAGGCAAAGTCCACCGGAACCGCCGCTGATTTGGCCCGAAACTCCGATTTAATTTTTCTGAACATTAATTTGCCTTTTGTTGAATAACATTCCATAAAAGTGACATTGTGACAATTTCTCGTTAAAACGACAATTAACTTTACCTGGGAGTTGAGGGTAGGAAGACTCTGAGCCATTCAGCTCCCGAGGTCCTCAGTGATCTCTGGTGCTGTGCAGGCAGTATGTGATATTATGATTCAGGAACAGTTGCACTGTTGAGTTACATCAGTGTGGGTTGCACTGAGATCAACCAGAAAGCAGGCCTGTATTAACGTGCCTGTGCAGAGCTCTGCTCCCCGAGTGCTTAATATTTCATGTGAGGAGACAGAGGCAGTGATCGCCAGTCCTTCAATAAAACTGAAAACATTGTAAGGAAGGTTTATTATATCCCCAGGAGGGCACTTTTGAAATGCTTCACATCAGCTAGACTTCCTGCAGTGCAAACTTAACTAGTGAAAAATGGTTTCCTGCTGATGGCCTCGCACCTTCCAGGAGTTCTCGCACTATCAAGAGGGTCTCGCACTCCAGGGGGTCCCGCCCTCCAAGGGGTCTCACACTCCGGGGGGTCTCGGACTCCAGGGGTCTTGCAATCCAGGGGTCTCGTAATCTAGGGGGTGCCACCCTCCGAGGGGTCACGCACTCCAGGGGACTCGCACTCCAGGAGGTGCCGCACTCCAGGGGTCCCGCATCCCGAGGGGTCTCGCACTCGAGGGGGTCTCGCACCTTCCAGGGGATCCCGCATTCCAGGGGGTGCCGCACTCCAGGGGGGTCTCGCACTCCAGGGGGGTCTCGCACTCCAGGGGGGTCTCGCACTCCAGGGGGTGCCGCACTCCAGGGGGTGCCGCACTCCAGGGGGGTCTCGCACTCCAGGGGAGTCTCGCACTCCATGGGGTGTCGCACTCTGGGGGATCTCACACTCCGAGGGCCTCACCTCTTCCTGTATCAGCATGCTCATGTGACAGCTGCCAACCTAAGTCCAAGACTTTTGCATTGATGTGAGCATTGCTGTAAAATTGCATCGTAGAACTCCCTCAGCAGTGTCCTTTCATGTCAACCTCAGTAGAGCATCTCCTCATGCACCAGGCAAAATGCTCCACTCCCCTCACCAGCCATCCTTCTGTTATTAATTTGTTTGTTCATTGCCAGTTTTCTCTCCATCTTCCTCTCCTGAAGGTATTTCTTGGGTATGGTTCCATTGACGATGGCCCATCACAGCATCTCTCCTTCTTAGGGCCCTAAGAGTGAGTTCCAGACGGTTGTTTGTCTGAGCAAGGCATCACAGCTGAGCTCGATTCTGTTCTCGCCCGGTGTCCAAATATATTAGCCTAGAATGAGGTGCTGGGTAATAATTAGGATGAGCACCCAGGACAATTATCAGCTCCTTAACCCAGGGGCACTAAGGCCATTTGTAATTACTCCACCTTAGTCCATTGCCCCCTCCCCCATCCCCACCCTGGCTGAGGTCAGCTAACGCAACACGTGGGATTAAAGCTGGGTCCGTCTTGATCTGAATGACTCAGCTACTCATCGTTATAAACTCTCTGAATGATCACAGAGAGCCTTTTTGTAGCTTATCTAAATAAGACGGAGAGTTTTGTGCCAATTCTTGCTTCTGCACTTACATTCACTGAGTACTGGGTCAGGACTGCCCAAATCCATTTGATTTCGGAACTTTGGAGAGGGCAGAAAGAAGAAACTGTCACCCCATGTATTTGACTGAATTGAAGCCAGAGGAGAAAGGCCAGTGTTCTGAGCCACTGTATTAACCAAGCATTCGTCAAATGTAGAATATTACCATGTCATAGAAATTGGTCATCGTTGTGCCTGTTTCCCAGACGGAAAACAGGGTCAAAAATGTCCAATTTCACAGGACTGTGCCCTGCGCCCCAAGGACAGCTGAAACACACCCGACGCCGTATTGGCCTTGGACGGTTTTCAGGCGTCCGAGGTGGCTACCTAAAAAAGGCGTTAGGCCCCTTACTCATGCTAAGTGCTGGTAGCTCGCCCATATTATTGAAATGAGGCTGAGGCCCAATTTCGGGCCCATCTTGGGCCTCCAGTTTGGGGTGCGCACTATTTATGGAGCTCCGATTCTGGGCCTGAAAATGGGTCCAGACGAATTTCTACCCCATACGTTTCAAAATGATCAGTTTTGGAGCTTTATCAGTCACAGTAGCCTTTAAATACGGTTACTAGTTAAATATCTTTCTGTATAATTTTTTTTGATTGGTAAAATTCCACAACTGTCACTACAGCCTTGTCAGGATTAACCCTTTGAGAACCACATCAGCTATCTACGACAAATTTAAATAATTCCAGCTTAGAAATTTCCATTTAAAGGAAGGCAGTGCCTGAGCCCTGATAACATTATTCCCTCCAATATACAACTTTAACTTTTACAGAAGTAGCATTTTTCAGATGAAATATGTATAATATATGGGGCATTAATTTCTCACAAAGTAAAGTTCTTTATTCTTGAAAGCAAAGGTGAAAGGAAACCAATGCATTAAAAACCTTCCTTTTTTTGCGTTTGTTACTTTTCATAATAGCGAATACTTTCACAGATTTCTGCCTTCTCTCATGAAGGTAATCTTATTATGAACTCCCAACAGAATATTTTTTTTTTCAAAAAATATACTTTATTCATAAAACTTGCAACAATACATAGAATACAGTTGTCATATCACATTCCAAACGTACACCATACAGATTATACAATTTGCAGGTTACATCAAGTACAGTTCAATGAACCCATTGTACATAATTACAGTTCATGACACTCAATACAGATTATTGATTACAGATTCATTACAGGTACAGTACAGATTCATTACAGGTACATTACATTTCATTACATCAATTTGAATTTTACATTCTGCCCGAGGGGGTTTTTCCCTGATTGCAGCCCCTCGGTATGCAATGGCGGGAAGGCTCTAAACGGTTGCCTTTCCCCACAGAGTCTTTGCGGCGGCCGCACCCAGCTTCACTGCGTCCCTGAGTACGTAGTCCTGGACTTTGGAATGTGTCAGTCTGCAATGCTCGGTTGAGGACAGCTCCTTGCATTGGAAGACCAGCAAGTTTCGGGCAGACCAAAAGGCGTCTGTCACCGAGATGATGGTCTTCTAGCAACAGTTGATGTCCGTCTCGGTGTGCGTCCCCGGGAACAGCCCGTAGAGCACAGAGTCCTGTGTTACGGAACTGCTCGGGACGAACCTGGACAGATACCACTGCAGAATAAATTGAGGAATCAACTCTGGGAATAATATGGATGGATGAGCCCACTTGTCTTTGGCGTTTGGGTTTTGGGTTCCCACCCTGGCTTTTAAGTTGTTGAGATAGGCACTTTAAACATTACAAGCAGTAAAGAAAGAAAGAACTTACATTTATACAGCATCTTTTATGACCTCAGGACGTCCTAAAGTGCTTTACAGCCAATGAAGTGATTCCGAAGTGTTGTCACTGTTGTAATGTATTCTAAATTAGAATATTTTATGTGTATACAGACAGAGTACTGCACCAAATATACCCAACTATAAGAAGGAGAGAGAAATCACACTCTTGCATTGTTGGCCCAATCCCCAGTGAGGTGCGACAGTGAGTTATCACAGGGCCTCCAATCCCATTTCCACCAGCAAGTTCCTTTCTCCACAAATATTGTGACTGGACAAAGTCCTGAAACATGGAATTGTTAAAATACCTTCCACAGCCTCAGTCTTCACCAATTCATCACATCAATTCATGAGTACTGCAGGGAAAAACGTGAACAGTTTGGTGAAGTAGCTTTGTTCTTTATTTTAGTCCATTCACTTTGTTACAAGGCAAGACTTTCTTGTCTCCTCACCTGGTGGGTGATGTCGAGGCCCAGGACAAGGTTCACAGGAGGGCCACTTAATTGATGCCTAGTTTATTAGGAAAGGCTTAGAGAGCTCAGACTTTTTAACTTCAGAAAAGCATAGACATCGAGGACATTTGATTGAGGTCTTTAAAATAATGAAAGGATTAGACACAATCCATACGGACAGGCTATTTGAGCTGGATAGGTTAGGGAGGATCAGAGGACATGAGTATAAGTTACAAAAGCATGCTACTAGATTAGATGCCAGGAGGTACCTCATTTTGCATAGAGCTGTCAACCTTTGCAGCAAATTCTTGGAATGCGCAGTGAATGCAGATTCACAGCAAGCTTTCACAAGGGAGCTGGAAGATTTCCTGAGAGTGTTTAACATATCTACATATAGGAGACAGGTGGGTCATTAGGGGTTCTGTCATCCAGTCACGGTGGTGTCCTGGAGATTACTTGATCATCTTCAAGGGTCATAGAATCATAGAATCATAGAAGTTACAACATGGAAACAGGCCCTTCGGCCCAACATGTCCATGTCGCCCAGTTTATACCACTAAGCTAGTCCCAATTGCCTGCACTTGGCCCATATCCCTCGATACCCATCTTCCCCATGTAACTGTCCAAATGCTTTTTAAAAGACAAAATTGTACCCGCCTCTACTACTGCCTCTGGCAGCTCGTTCCAGACACTCACCACCCTTTGAGTGAAAAAATTGCCCCTCTGGATCCTTTTGTATCTCTCCCCTCTCACCTTAAATCTGTGCCCCCTCGTTATAGACTCCCCTACCTTTGGGAAAAGATTTTGACTATCGACCTTATCTATGCCCCTCATTATTTTATAGACTTCTATAAGATCACCCCTTAACCTCCTACTCTCCAGGGAATAAAGTCCCAGTCTGTCTAACCTCTCCCTGTAAGTCAAACCATCAAGTCCCGGTAGCATCCTAGTAAATCTTTTCTGCACTCTTTCTAGTTTAATAATATCCTTTCTATAATAGGGTGACCAGAACTGTACACAGTACTCCAAGTGTGGCCTCACCAATGCCCTGTACAACTTCAACAAGACATCCCAACTCCTGCATTCAATGTTCTGACCAATGAAACCAAGCATGCTGAATGCCTTCTTCACCACCCTATCCACCTGTGACTCCACTTTCAAGGAGCTATGAATCTGTACTCCTAGATCTCTTTGTTCTATAACTCTCCCCAACGCCCTACCATTAACGGAGTAGGTCCTGGCCCGATTCGATCTACCAAAATGCATCACCTCACATTTATCTAAATTAAACTCCATCTGCCATTCATCGGCCCACTGGCCCAATTTATCAAGATCCCGTTGCAATCCTAGATAACCTTCTTCACTGTCCACAATGCCACCAATCTTGGTGTCATCTGCAAACTTACTAACCATGCCTCCTAAATTCTCATCCAAATCATTAATATAAATAACAAATAACAGCGGACCCAGCACCGATCCCTGAGGCACACCGCTGGACACAGGCATCCAGTTTGAAAAACAACCCTCGACAACCACCCTCTGTCTTCTGTCGTCAAGCCAATTTTGTATCCAATTGGCTACCTCACCTTGGATCCCATGAGATTTAACCTTATGTAACAACCTACCATGCGGTACCTTGTCAAATGCTTTGCTGAAGTCCATGTAGACCACGTCTACTGCACAGCCCTCATCTATCTTCTTGGTTACCCCTTCAAAAAACTCAATCAAATTCGTGAGACATGATTTTCCTCTCACAAAACCATGCTGACTGTTCCTAATTAGTCCCTGCCTCTCCAAATGCCTGTAGATTCTGTCCCTCAGAATACCCTCTAACAACTTACCCACTACAGATGTCAGGCTCACTGGTCTGTAGTTCCCAGGCTTTTCCCTGCCGCCCTTCTTAAACAAAGGCACAACATTTGCTACCCTCCAATCTTCAGGCACCTCACCTGTAGCGGTGGATGATTCAAATATCTCTGCGAGGGGACCCGCAATTTCCTCCCTAACCTCCCATAACGTCCTGGGATACATTTCATCAGGTCCCGGAGATTTATCTACCTTGATGCGCGTTAAGACTTCCAGCACCTCCCTCTCTGTAATATGTACACTCCTCAAGATATCACTATTTATTTCCCCAAGTTCCCTAACATCCATGCCTTTCTCAACCGTAAATACCGATGTGAAATATTCATTCAGGATCTCACCCATCTCTTGTGGTTCCGCACATAGATGACCTTGTTGATCCTTAAGAGGCCCTACTCTCTCCCTAGTTACCCTTTTGCCCTTTATGTATTTGTAGAAGCTCTTTGGATTCACCTTTGCCTGATCTGCCAAAGCAATCTCATATCCCCTTTTTGCCCTCCTGATTTCTCTCTTAACTCTACTCCGGCAATCTCTATACTCTTCAAGGGATCCACTTGATCCCAGCTGCCTATGCATGTCATATGCCTCCTTCTTATTTTTGACTAGTGCCTCAATCTCCCGAGTCATCCAAGGTTCCCTACTTCTACCAGCCTTGCCCTTCACTTTATAAGGAATGTGCTTACACTGAACCCTGGTTAACACACTTTTGAAAGCCTCCCACTTACCAGACGTCCCTTTGCCTGCCAACAGACTCTCCCAATCAACTTCTGAAAGTTCCTGTCTAATACCATCAAAATTGGCCTTTCCCCAATTTAGAATTTTAACTTTTGGGCCAGACCTATCCTTCTCCATAGCTATCTTAAAACTAATAGAATTATGATCACTGGTCCCAAAGTGATCCCTCACTAACACTTCTGTCACCTGCCCTTCCTTATTTCCCAAGAGGAGGTCAAGTTTTGCCCCCTCTCTAGTCGGGCCATCCACATACTGAATGAGAAATTCCTCCTGAATACACTCAACAAATTTCTCTCCATCCAAGCCCCTAATGCTATGGCTGTCCCAGTCAATGTTGGGAAAGTTAAAGTCCCCTACTATTACCACCCTATTTTTCTTGCAGCTGTCTGTAATCTCCTTACATATTTGCTCCTCAATTTCCCGTTGACTATTTGGGGGTCTGTAGTACAATCCTATCAAAGTGATCTCTCCCTTCTTATTTTTCAGTTCTACCCATATGGACTCAGTGGGCGAACCCTCGGATATATCCCCTCTCACTACTGCCGTGATGTTCTCCCTAATCAAGAACGCAACTCCCCCTCCTCTCTTACCTCCTGCTCTATCTTTCCTATAGCATCTGTACCCTGGAACATTGAGCTGCCAGTCCTGCCCCTCCCTTAGCCATGTTTCAGTAATAGCTATAACATCCCAGTCCCATGTACCCATCCATGCCCTGAGTTCATCTGCCTTGCCCATCAGACTTCTTGCATTGAAATAAATGCAGTTTAATCTAGTCTTCCCTTGGTCTTTGCCCTGCTTTCTCAGACCATCTGTCCGGTCATGTTCTGTACACTCTCCCTTACTGCCTTTTGTTTCTGTCACCACTTTATTTCCCACTGACTTCCTGCATCGGTTCCCATCCCCCTGCCACATTAGTTTAAACCCTCCCCAACAGCACTAGCAAACACTCCCCCTAGGACATTGGTTCCAGTCCTGCCCAGATGCAGACCGTCCAATTTGTACTGGTCCCACCTCCCCCAGAACCGGTTCCAATGGCCCAGGAATTTGAATCCCTCCCTCTTGCACCATCTCTCAAGCCACGTATTCATCTTAGCTATCCTGTCATTCCTACTCTGACTAGCCCGTGGCACTGGTAGCAATCCTGAGATTACTACCTTTGAGGTCCTACTCTTTAGTTTAACTCCTAACTCCCTAAATTCAGCTTGTAGGACCTCATCCTGTTTTTTACCTATATCGTTGGTGCCTATATGCACCACGACAACTGGCTGTTCACCCTCCCCCTCCAGAATGTCCTGCAGCCGCTCCGAGATATCCTTGACCCTTGCACCAGGGAGGCAACATACCATCCTGGAGTCTCGGTTGCGTCCGCAGAAACGCCTGTCTATTCCCCTTACAATCGAGTCCCCTATCACTATGGCTCTGCCACTCTTTTTCCTGCCCTCCTGTGCAGCAGAGCCAGCCACGGTGCCATGAACCTGGCCACTGCCACCTTCCCCTGGTGAGCCATCTCCGCCAACAGTATCCAAAACGGTATACCTGTTTTGGAGGGAGATGACCGCAGGGGACCCCTGCACTGCCTTCCTACTCTTCCTCTGTCTGTTGGTCACCCATTCACTATCTCCCTCAGTAATTTTTATCTGCGGTGTGACCAACTCACTGAACGTGCTATCCACGACTTTCTCAGCATCGCGGATGCTCCAAAGTGAGTCCATCCGCAGCTCCAGAGCCGTCAAGCGGTCAAACAATAGCTGCAGCTGGACACACTTCCCGCAGGTGAAGGAATCAGGGATACAGGAAGGAGCCCTGAATTCCCACATCCCACAAGAGGAACATGACACGGCGCTGGGATCTCCTGCCATGACTTAACCCTTAAATTAGCTCAAGAACAACTACAATGTCAAGAGAAAAAAAAAGAAAAGAAAAACTACTTACCACTCCCTTTAAGGAGTTTACTCCTTTAAATTGTTCTCAATTTAGAGAATGTTAACTACACTAGGGACCTTGATTCACTAAAAAATAAACGCTACTTCCTATAAGACCTGCAGACCTTCCCTTTCCTTTTACTTCAGTTACTGCAGATAAGGAGAAATACTCACCTGAACCTACTCACCAATCAGGTGCCTCCCCTGTGTCGCGTCCCGATCTGATTCCTGACGTCACTTCGAACTCGGTCGCAGCTCCGCTCGGCTCCTCTCAGCGCTCTGAAATCCCGCCTTTTATCGGACGCTCCCTCCGCTCGGCTCCTCTCAGCTGTTCTCAGCGCTCTGAAATCCCGCCTTTTATCGGACCCTCCCTCCGCTCGGCTCCACTCAGCTGTTCTCAGCGCTCTGAAATCCCGCCTTTTATCGGACGCTCCCTCCGCTCCGCTCGGCTCCTCTCAGCTGTTCTCAGCGCTCTGAAATCCCGCCTTTTATCGGACGCTCCCTCCGCTCGGCTCGGCTCCTCTCAGCTGTTCTCAGCGCTCTGAAATCCCGCCTTTTATCGGACGCTCCCTCCGCTCGGCTCGGCTCCTCTCAGAGCTTTTTCCTAAATTGACCGAATAGTCTTTTTCTGTCCTTTTCAATATATTCCTACGTGTGTTATTAAAACTACTGGTGAAGGATTCTCCAATTCAATCCAGTCTCGATCTGAAATATCTAACGTTAGTAATGGATATGAACTCAAACTCATTAGATTAGTGACTCAGCAGATTGGTGAACAGTCAGTTTAGATTGAATTCACACAGATGGTAGGGAATGTGTGCAGGGGACTGTAAGGAGACTGGAGGAAAGTAGTGTCAGCAAATTCAAGAAGGAGCTGGACAGCTTTTTAGTGAAATGAGGAATTGAACAATATAAGAGGTAGAGTAGAAGATTTTTAAAAAAAATTTATTTTGAGATTACAACCCCCATACCCAATTAAATAGCATCAGCTGATGTAAGTTCATTGAACAATTTATGGCACTGAGCCAAAGATGGGGATATTACATAGAATTTACAGCACAGAACCAGGCCATTCCACCCAACTGGTCTATGCTCCACACGAGTCTCCACCCACTCTTACTTCATCTCACCCTGTCAGCGTATCCTTCTATTCCTTTCTCCCTCATTTGCTTATCTAGCTTTCCCTATGTTAGCTGACCAAAAGCTTTGTCAAAGAGGTGGGTTTTCAGGACGGGCTTAAAGGAAGAGAGAGAGGTGGCACGGCAGAAGGGAATTCCAGAGTGTGGACCTCGATAGCTAAAGACACAGCAACCAGTGGTGGCGAAGGAGGGGTGATACACAAGAGCCAGAGGGTGGGGGGTGGTGGTTGTAAGGCTGCAGGGTGGAGAAGGGCAAGACCATGAAGCAATTTAAACATGAGGATGAGAATTTTAAATCAGAGGCACTGGGGGACTGGGAGCCAATGTATGTCAGCATGGATAGGGGGGATGGGTGAACAGGACAAGGTGGTAGATAGGATACAGGTAGCAGAGTTTTGGGTGAGCTGAAGTTTACGGAGGGTGGAGGATGGGAGACCAGCCAGGAGAGCATTGGAATAGTTGAGCTGGGAGGTGAAAAAGGCTTGGATGAAGGTTTCAGTAGCAGAAGGGCAGAGGTAGTGTTGGAGGTGGATGGTGTTATGGAGAAGGATGTACGCAGTCTTTGTGATGGAGAGGATAGGGGGTAGAAACTCAGCTCGAGGTCGAATAGGATGCAGAGGTTGCAATCAGGTTGATTCAGCCTGAGACAGTGGCTGGGGAGGTGGGTGGAGTCGGTAACAAGAGCATGGAGTTTGTGGTAGGGGCCAAAGATGATGGCTTCGGTCTTCCCAATGTTTAGCTGATGGAAACTCTCGCTCATCCAAAAATGGATATCGGACAAGAAGTCTGACAACACAGAGATAATAGGCGGGTTCTATAATGGGCGGATTCTACAGTGGGAGTGTTCTACTAAGGACGGGTTCTACAATGGGTGGGTTCTATAACGGGCGGGTTCTACAGGGGGAGTGTTCTACTG
Organism: Heptranchias perlo; assembly: GCF_035084215.1. NCBI lineage: Eukaryota > Metazoa > Chordata > Chondrichthyes > Hexanchiformes > Hexanchidae > Heptranchias > Heptranchias perlo. The sequence goes on from NC_090356.1 coordinate 31,860,026, forward strand.
AGGACGGGTTCTACAATGGGTGGGTTCTATAACGGGCGGGTTCTACAGGGGGAGTATTCTACAGAGGCTGGGTTCTACAGAGGATGGGTTCTACAATGAATGGGTTCTATATCGGGCGGGCAATCTGCTCCACTAGAATACCAGTGAGGTGGCAAATTGGAAAATGACCCCTACTGTATGAATGTAGCACTAGCAAGATAATGGAGGGCATAAAGCATTTGTATTGATGCTTTACCCAAAGGAGATGCTACAAAAACAAATCCTGCATCACTAGTTTCATGTTTCTCACTTACCAGAGCATCTTATAGTCCTTTCAAATACCAACTCCTCTGCTGCCATGGGGCCTATAACTTATTCATTTTATAGCCGAATATACAACAGTTGACACACAGAGATACACCAGCCATACTGTATCAGACATAAATAAATTGTTACCTTTCACCCAGCATGTGCCGTCTATCAAAGCCAAGATGCGTATCTGGACACTTACTGATATATTGTCGTACTTAAAGCTCTGCTCTGCTCTTTTAGATCTCAAGCTTGAAGAAAGATCAATTACTGACAGAGACACAGATCAAAAATTACCTCGAGGGTATTTCCTTTTCAGTCCCTATAAATATAAGTTCACAGCAAAACAAAACTGTCTTAATCATTATCTAGTTGAATAATGATAAATGCGAGCAACTCAAAATTAGAACTGAGAGAACAGAATTGTTCCAATATCTCCTTAAGTGGCTCAGTGTCAAATTTTGTTTGATAATCGCTCCTGTGAAGTGCCTTGGGACATTTTACTATGTTGAAGGCGCTGCATAAATGCGAGTAGTTGTTGTTGTTGTTGTTGTTGCTGCAGTGGTGGTGGTACTAGTAGTAATAGTAGAGAGCTCAAGGACAGGTTGGAAGAGGCTGAGAGAGCCTCCCCTCAAGTGTCCGCAAGGGCACTGCTGGAGTTTAACCAGCTAAAACCATGCAACGTACCAGCACAGAGCACTGGTAAGCTTCCTACTGCTTCTCTAGCCAGGAACACCTAACTAGAGCATTGGTTTGCAGGGTTATCTGGACCCAAGTGGGAAGAATCCCAATCGCTAATGACAGGCCTACCCCTCCAAGTTTCCTTAGTGAGCCAAATTGGCTGATCAAATGTCAAAAGTGCCCTGGAATGATACACATGTGCCTGGCTCAGTTACAGATTACCGGATCTTGCACAGAGGATTGACTTGGCTCTTCACTTGCATTCCCCGATGTGTCATCTTGGAGCCACTTTGAATGCAAAGAAACCCCATCTGCCTCCCTCCCCAAGAGAATAGTCATTAGACACCAGGCAACTGCAGGTGAATAGCAGGCACCAGCAGTTCTGTAAGAGCAATTTGGCAAGCTCCACAACTCACCATAAAGTGTGCGCGTGCATTGCACCATCCTCCTGGCCGCACTGTATCCAAACAAATGGTGGTACCACCAGCTGGAGAGGTGGAACTTCAGCATCTGCCTGCATCTCTGCAACCCACTCATGGTAGGTACCGAACCCTGGATACATGGGCACATGTTCTCATACCCGGTGCCAGGTAACACTTTCCAACAGTTTCCTCATCAGCTACAAAATGGGCATGTCATTCAACCTGGCTGAAGAACTATGCTGGGCAGTTTGGGATGTGCCGGCCACCTTCAGCCCTAGATGACCAAGCCCAATGTCACTTGTCAGGCTTATTCATCATCAAATGCATTGTGAGCAGCTTTGGCAGAGGTATGCGTGAGACGGAGTTGACTCCTTCTCTAGGGTACCAAGTGACAGTTCGGTTTAGGCTGGAGTCCTCCCCGCCCCCCCCCACAACCATTCCTCCATTTTGCCATAAATCACCCTTGCAGCCTGGTCCTGATTATATTGGGACACTGTCATCTGAGATTATAGTTTGTAATGGAGTCTCTAGAAATTGTAACTGTGTCAGCTTGGCTCAGTTGATAAACACTCCAACCCCTCAGAAGGTTGTGTGTTCATACTGCACTGTATGGCTTGTATAAATGATCTAGGCTGCTGTCCCAGGGCAGTACTGAGGCAGTACTAAGATGGTTGTGTAACTCTCATTCTCCTCCCTCCCAAGAATGGTCTGACAGAATAGGATCCATCTCATTAAAATAGCAAGTTAATGCTGAAAGTGCGATCTCTTTTTCCTGTCCCTCTTCCTTTGTAATAATGAGGCCAAAAGCTGACTCAGTCGTCCCCAGAGAGTGCAACAGTGGACAGAAAGCCAGAGTGCAGAATTGCTCTGAAAACCAAAGAAGACCACAGAAAGACCTAGACAGCTGTTAAAGAGTTTCCCCTGAATCTTATGCTACCAAACTATGAGTATGCTAGTGTAGTGTTTATGGTACAGGCTATCTATTACCCTTTTGTACTCAGTATGATTTACTTAACTCTTTCTGTGCTCTCATCAACTACCAGGGTCAATTTTGTGAGATACCCTCCTTTGTACAGTTACCTCCATTTCACTGCAGTGTTACATCACATTAAAGGACCAACAAGCTAGAGGTCATGAGTTCAAGTCTGACCAAGGCAAGGCGTGAAATTGAATTTAACAATTCTGGTAATTTTTTGGCTGGCACCAGAAAATAATGAGAGCTGCCATAAAAACCCAACCGGTTGACTATTGCCTTCAGGGAAAGGAGCCTATCACCCCTACCTGGTTTGGCCTACGTGTGATTCCAGTCCCACATTATGTGGTTGACTCAATCCAGTCAGTTCAGGGCAACTTTGTCATCATCACCCACATCACAAGAGAAAAAAAGGGAATATTACACAATTGAAGATGTCAGTTTTGGCTCAGCCTCTGAGTCATAAAGTCACGGGTTCAAGTCCCACTCCAGAGACTTGAGCATGTAATCTAGGCTGACATTTCAGTGCAGTACTAAGGGAAGTGCTGCCTTTTTGGATAAGATGTCAAAACAAAGCCCCGTCTGCCCTCTCGGGTGGACGTAAACGATCCCATGGCACTATTCAAAGAAGAACAGTGGAGTTCTCCCCAGTGTCCTGGCTAATATTTATCCCAACCAACACCTAAAAACAGATTATCTGGTCATTATCTCATTGCTGTTTGAGGGACCTTGCGGTGCGCAAATTGTCTGCCGCGTTTTCTGCATTACAGCTGTGAAGCTCTTTAGGACGTCCTGAGGCCGTGAAAAATGCTATATAAATGCAAGTTCTTTCTTTGACTGTAGGGCAATGTACGGTGGCAAATTTGAGGCACGGTTCATGGACAAAGTCATGGTTTGTACCAGTGGGTGTGTGGAATTAGCTCAGAACTAGGACTATGATATGGCCTTACTGATTGGTGGTTTTGTAGTTTATACAGAGACGAGATGTTCAATCAATATTTTTTAAGTGAAAACAAATTGCTTGGGTTTGCTACTCTTACATCTGACTCCCACCATCGTTACATTTCCAGTCCATCGTGGCTCCACTCCACAGGCTATGTAGCTCAAAGGGTCTCCTCGTTACAAAAGAATTGTATTCTGCTTATTCCTCCCCCAGACAAGCTCTGATTATAATTAGATGTGGTGGAAGCAACTTTCGAGAAGTGTTTAGCACATGACAGGAATTGTATATTTGAAAGCCATTATGTGGTGATCTTGTTTATAACCACGATTAACGGATGTGGGAGTGGTCGTTGGATGTATAGTCTGATTACTGTGTTACATTCTGTTTAGTCTATTGCTGGATGTTAAGTTAAAAATGGCTATAATTGTCAGCACTGCCAGCTCTTGGAAGCTGACTGCGCATGCATGTGGTGTTAATTGTAGCATCAGTAACATCGGAAGCTTTCATATGAGGACTCTACTAATGTTTCTGATTATAATGAACTCATTCCTTGGGTTTCTATAATGAATAGGAACATAGGAATGGAGATATGTTTCTTGACTGTTATTGCATTCCTTTATGGAAGGATATTGTGTGATATTGATGTCACTAGTGAAGGGCACAGGACTGATAGGACAAAACACAAAAAGATAAAGGAGCCTGCCTTTGGTTGGTGGAGTTCCATTCCCATCGTGCAGTTAATGCTCCTCTCCTATGTACCAGTTTCTGCACGGCCCCCACAGGATTAACTGTGGTCATTTCTGGTAGTCATCATCCACCTCCAAACTTCTTTGCTTAATTCTTGTTGAGGGAAGTTAGAACAAATTGTGAGCCTTTTAAATGGGATTAAAAGCAAAAACAGAAACCAAGTTCCTGATCTTGGCTCTGCTGCCTCAGGTAGAGATGAGGCAGTCCCTCCTGGGTTGGCGGAAAAATCCCAGTAGCCTTGTGAAGTACTCCCCACTGGCATCGACAGAGACCTGGGAATAAGTTTATGGTTTATCCTCTTTTGTGCCAAGTGATGTTTGTCACAGCAGACTCCCTGCAAAAATTAATATGTAGATCATGGCCACTTACAGCCTGGTACTGAGCCAAGTTCAACACATATTGAAAGAAAGGCTCCTATTTAATGTTCAGTTGATAAATGTGTAAAAGCTTGGTTGGAATAATAGCTGTACACATACAATAATGTGTTAATCTGATATTCACCTGGTTGTTTACCATATCTTCAATCTTCCCTTGGAGATCAGTGTGGTATAATGGAACAATACTGATTAACAGTCTGAGATCTGAACACTTCTTCCATGGCCATAATCATCTTTATACCAGCTGATAGGGCAGCTTGTTCTATACAGTGGGAGGCTTTTATGGGCTTCCACAGGAGGGAGGACACTCACTGGACACAAGTATCCTGCTGGGTGTCAACCCAGAATGCAGAGCCGGAGCTTGCCAGGACTATCAGGAGTGGGGATTGAACCCTGCACCTTCAGGCTCAGAGGTGGCAATATTACCACATAAGCCAAGGGCTCAGTCCATATTTACCTGGTAATGCAATGTATCCCTGAGTATTGTTAGGGGTCATCTATAATTGTCACCAGACTAACAGTACTCATTTGTTTAGCCCCAATCGCACAGTAAAATAATTAGGAAGATTGATCATTTCTGTGTGTATGAAGACTCATACTCACCATTAACCCCTTTCTCCCCAGAGACCTGTTTGTACTCTTGTGAAATTAAATACTGTTAATTTTGTATGCCCATCTAACAGCAGGTGATAGATTTCGAAGTAATTAATTGTATGTGAAGCACTTTGTGAAGTTTTCTGGAGATATGATAAGGCTTCTTACAAATGCAAATCTTTCCTAAGTGCAGATGTCCCTTAGTGGGGCATAGTTTTTATATGGGTTACAATTCAGCAAAGTGAAACTACGTGCCAAAACAATCCCTGGCACGATAAGCATCATTGCACACGTGCTATTGTGCTCACTATCACCTACACTATTAGTGCCTACAATGGAATTATAGTAACAGCCTCTGTTTGTGAAGTTTTGTCAATAAATGGTCCTTGCACAGTTTCCATGAATCAACCAGTGAATCACTGAGCCACTTTTCTGTATCAGGACCCTGCAATGCTGCGATATATCATGGAGCGAGGCCACTTTACTGCTGATCTCACCAGATACAACACCCTATTTTCATGCTCTTAATTCTAGTTGGATGGGTAGATGGATGTGGTAGTCTAGTGGTTATGTTACTGGATTAATAATCCAGAGACCATGGCCCCGATATTAATGTGGAGGCAGGGAGGGTGTGGGGAAGCCCAAAATTTGGCAAAGACCCCGTTGTGGCCAGGGATGTGGAGGCCCTGCCAATCTTAGCAGCAGGGCCTCATTAGAATATTGTTGGGCCAACTCCCGCCCGGCATCCAGCCAAATTGACAGCCTGGCGGGTGGGAGGGAGGGAAAACTAGCGGGAGGAGGCCACAACTGGGATTTTGGGGATGGTCCATGGCACTCGGGTGGGAGCATCACCTCCAGGCCGCAATCGGGATGGGGGGAGGCTGGAGATCAGGGGGGCAGGCTGGAGATCGGGGTGGGGGGAGGCTGGAAATTGGGGGGAGGCTGGAGACTGAGAGCGGGTGGGTGGGTGGCTCCAGGAAATGTTCGGGGGTGGGGGAGGTTGTTGGCTTCCAAGTGGAACCTGGGGAGAGTGGGGGAACAACAGATCTTTTGCACTTACCTTCGGGTGACGGCAACTCCCGACTTGGAGCAGCTGCCGGCAATCCCACAGCTCGCCCACCCCCCCGCTTCACTGCTCACGAGTTCACTAATATCCTTTAGGGAAGGAAACCTGCTGTCCTCACCCGGTCTGGGCTATACGTGACTCCAGTCCCACACAATTGTGGTTGACTCTTAATTGCCCTCTGAATTAGCCTAAAAAGCCGCTCAGTTGAATCAAACTGCAGTAGTTCAAGATGGCCCACCATCACCTCATCTGTTTCTGAAAAACAAACAAGAAACAGGGATTAAAACACCAAGTCACCACATAGTTCCCAAAATATGATTTGGGCTAATAAATTTCAAATGTTAGGAATGCTTGTTTTGATTCGCCCTTGAGGGTACGGGTGTGAGTGTGAGTGTGGGTGTGAGGGTGAGCGTGGGTGCAGGTGTGGGTGCTGATGCGGGTGTGAGTGTGGGTGTGGGTGTGGGAGCGGGTGTGGGTGTGAGGGTGAGCATGGGTGCGGGTGTGGGTGCGGGTGTGGGTGCGGATGCGAGTGTGGGTGCAGGTTTCGGAGCGGGTGTGTGTGTGAGTGTGAGTGCGGGTGTGAGTGTGGGTGCGGGTGTAAGTGTGGGTGTAAGTGTGGGTGCGGCTGTGTGTGGGAGTGTGGATGTGGGTGTTGGTTTGGGTGTGAGTGTGAGAGTGAGTGTGAGAGTGAGTGTGTGTGTGTGAGCGTGGGTGCGGGTGTAAGTGTGGGTGCGGGTGTGTGTGGGAGTGTGGATGTGGGTGTTGGTTTGGGTGTGAGTGTGAGAGTGAGTGTGAGAGTGAGTGTGTGTGTGTGAGCGTGGGTGCGGGTGTAAGTGTGGGTGCGGGTGTAAGTGTGGGTGCGGGTGTGTGTGTGAGTGTGGATGGGGGTGTTGGTTTGGGTGTGAGTGTGAGAGTGAGTGTGAGAGTGAGTGTGTGTGTGTGAGTGTGGGTGCGGGTGTAAGTGTGGGTGCGGGTGTGTGTGGGAGTGTGGATGTGGGTGTTGGTTTGGGTGTGAGTGTGAGAGTGAGTGTGAGAGTGAGTGTGTGTGTGTGAGCGTGGGTGCGGGTGTAAGTGTGGGTGCGGGTGTAAGTGTGGGTGCGGGTGTGTGTGTGAGTGTGGATGGGGGTGTTGGTTTGGGTGTGAGTGTGAGAGTGAGTGTGAGAGTGAGTGTGTGTGTGTGAGTGTGGGTGCGGGTGTAAGTGTGGGTGCGGGTGTGTGTGGGAGTGTGGATGTGGGTGTTGGTTTGGGTGTGAGTGTGAGAGTGAGTGTGAGAGTGAGTGTGTGTGTGTGAGCGTGGGTGCGGGTGTAAGTGTGGGTGCGGGTGTAAGTGTGGGTGCGGGTGTGTGTGTGAGTGTGGATGGGGGTGTTGGTTTGGGTGTAGGAGGGTTGCTAGGTGTGGATTTGTGTGGGTTTGTCTACTCTACTGGTTACAGATGGCACCATAGTATCATAGTAGGTACAGCACAGAAGGAGGCTATTCGGCCCAGCTGTGCTGGCTCTTTGAAAGAGCTATTCAATTAGCCCCACTCCCCTGCTCTTTCCCCATAGCCTTGTAATTTTTTTCCCTTCAAGTATTTATCCAATTCCCTTTTGAAAGTTATTACTGAATCTGCTTCCACCGCCCTTTCAGGCAGCGCATTCCAGATCATCACAACTCACTGCATAAAAAAATGTTTCCTCATGTCGCCTCTGGCTCTTTTGCCGATTACCTTAAATCTGTGTCCTCTGTTTACCGACCCTTCTGCCACTGGAACAGTCTCTCCTTATTTGCATGTCAAAACCATTCATGATTTTGAACACCTCTCCTTGTAACCTTCTCTGTTCCGAGTAGAACAACCCCAGCTTCTCCAGTCTCTCCACATAACTGAAGTCCCTCATCCCTGGTACCATTCTAGTAAATCTTTTCTGCACCCTTTCTAAGGCCTTGACATCCTTCCTAAAGTGCAGTGCTCAGAATTGAACACAGTACTCCAGCTGAGGCCTAACCAGTGATTTATAAAGGTTTAGCAAACTTCCTTGCTTTTGCACTCTATGCCTCTGTTAATAAAGCCCAGGATCCCATATGCTTTTTTAACAGCCTTCTCAACTTGTCCTGCCACATTCAAAGATTTGTGTATGTGCACCTCCAGGTCTCTCTCTTCCTGTATCCCCTTTAAAATTGTACCATTTAGTTTATATTGCCTCTCCTCATTCTTCCTACCAAAATCTATCACTTCACACTTCTCTGCGTTAAATTTCATCTGCCATGTGTCTGCCCATTTCATCAGTCTGTCTATATCCTCCTGAAGTTTGTTGCTACCCTCCACATTGTTTACTACAATTCCAAGTTTTGTGTCATCTGCAAACTTTGAAATTATACCCTCTATACCCAATTTCAGGTCAATAATATATATCAAAAAGAGCAATGGTCCTAATATTGACGCCTGGGGAACACCACTGTATACTTCCCTCCAGTCTGAAAAACAACCATTCACCACTTCTCTCTGTTTTCTGCCCCTTAGCCAATTTTGTATCCATGATGTCACTGTCCCTTTAATCCCATGGGCTTTAATTTTGCTAACAAGTCTATCATGTGGTACTTTATCAAATGCCTTTTTTATAGCCCATATACACAACATCAACCGCATTACCCTCATCAACCCTCTCTGATACTTGATCAAAAAACTCAAGCAAGTTCGTCAAATATGATTTTCCTTTAACAAATCCATGATGATTTTTATTTATTAGCCCATACTCTTCCAAGTGCCAATTAATTTTGTCCCAGTTTCCCCACCTCTGACGTTAGGCTGACTGTCCTGTAATTGCCTGGTTTATCCCTCTCCCCTTTTTTGAACAGGGGTGTAAAATTTGCAATCCTTCAGTCCCCTGGCCCCATCCCCATGGTGATCTCACTCCTGGAAAGCTGTGGAATTCGGTCCTTATGCTTATTTTCATCTGTGAGTATGTGATCTGGATGATAAATGGTTCTGTTTGCTGATGGAATCAGATGTGGAAATATCATAAATGGCCACTGATAAAGGAACAGAATTTGTAACCCCATGTAACCAGTAACCGGCCCAGTTCGAGGTCGTGCAGTGCTGTTTTACGTCCTCCTACTCTCCTGTTAGAAGTCGGATAATGACTTTAGGGCAGACACAATGCGCAGTGCTTTCACTGGGTGTATTTAATGGGGTTTACTCACCAGGCAACACTGGGTTGCTTTTGGTCACCTTTGGTGCAGAGATGCTGTTGGAAAAAGTTAGACTGCAGCAGCTCATCACTTGCTACCCAGTTCTGGAACGGTCGAGCCTCTTGGTATTGACACAGATGCTTTGTGCGTCTACACTGAGTGTGTAAAGAGTGTGTTGTGCCTGCAGAGGGACTGTGCACTGATGCTTAGCTCATCATGGTTGATTACACATAATCACTCAGATGCGACTACGTGCTACTTTATCACTGATGCAGGGAAAATTAGTCCTCAGCTACTCCTGGTGTCACTTGTCTCACTAATGAGTAAAAGAAGGGTCAGTTTTCACCTCCGCAGTCAAAATTCTTGTGCAAAAGCAATAAAGAAAAACACCAAACAACAAACTTCTGTTTGTCAGATGTGATTTATTGCTGAGTGAGCCACAGGGTTCCAGGCTGCCAGTGCAGGAAGAAATTAGTATGCAGATTAGTGAACAACAGAACAGGAATTAACTGCGACTTGAACAGAGCCAAAGATTCATGCTTCTAAAAATGTAAAATGTAGAATGAAGAGAGGGATAAATACCTGCTCCCTCAGACAGAACTAAAGGTTGAGGGGGCAGAGTCGTCTCCATGTCCAGCAGGCAAAACTCCCTAAACAGCAAACTCAGTCATAACGGGCTGTCTGTACACTTCTCACGCACCCTTTACACTACAGACTCTCACACCCCCTCTACACTTGAATCTCTTACAAGCTCTTTATACAACAGTTTTTTATGTCACTATCGTGGGATTATGAACTCACTGCAACAATGACAACAACTTGCATTTATATAGCGCCTTTAATGTAGAGAAATGTCTCAAGACACTTCTCAGCGGTGTAATCAGATAAAAATGTACAACCTCTGGCTGGCTAGTTCTGTGCCATCACCACTTCACTACCCTTCCATAGCCGGGGAATCTGCACCAAGGAATTGCCTGGTTCAGCACCAGAAAGTGATGGCTCGGCTAACAAGCACCTTCCAATAGAAGTGGAGCAATGGTATAAAAAGACCATATAACACAATGTGGGTGAGACAGGCAAGAGACTGTAGGACTAGAGAATGTCCGTGATACGGAAAGCTGGGGCTAGATATAGGCCTGGGGCTGGGGCTGAGCCTGGGGACTGGGGGCTGGGCCTGGGGGCTGGGGGCTAGGCCTGGGCACTGGGACTGGGTGCTGGGCGAGGGGCTGGGGCTGGGTGCTGGGCTCAGGGCTGGGGCTGGGTGCTGGGCTCGGGGCTGGGGCTGGGTGCTGGGCCTAGGGGCTGGGGGCTGGTACTGGGCCTGGGGGTTGGGCCTGGAGCAGGGTCTGGAGCTGGGGCTGGGTCTGGGTCACACTATCACAGTGAAGTCAGAGTTGAGACTCCAGGCCAATGATTCCTATTAGTTAAATCAGTTATGCAAATTATAAACAAATGGACAAGAAGGATTAAATGCTAACTTAAAGTTAATCTTAATAAAGTACAGATAGGTAATATCTTATTCTACAAACTCTAAAGCGTTTTGGGGAGTCCTGAGGACATGATAGGTCACAATATAAATACAAGTTGTTTTCTTTATATTTAATTTCGGATTAAGCTTTGATCTGTCAGTCAGGGATTTTAAGCAGCGTGATTTCTTTTGATGCCACATTCAGTTAATCGTTCTTATACAAAGTGCAATGTGATCCCCCTTCAAAACATCAAAAATCGGAAGATTTGTGGAAGTGTAACTTCTCCGAGGATTATCAATGCTGATCACTTCCAGACACAAGAAATATGGAGGATCTATAACAGAAAGTAGTGTTCACTGAAAAACATGCCATGATTGGCCCTGCATGTGAGTGCACCTGGCACAGGATCGGTTTCTCCTTTAACCAAACAACCTGCCATTACTCTCCCTACCCCCACACCGTCACCTCCAGAGTCCAGCAAGGGTCCATCCTCGGCCCTTACTGCGCCTCATCTACATGCTGCCTCTTGGTGACATCATCTGAAGACATGAGATCAGCTTTCATGTGTACGTTGATGACATCCAGCTGTGCCTCCCTGCCACCTGTCTCGACCCTGCACTGTCCCAATGTTGCCAGACCGATCCTCCAACATCTGGTCTTGGATGAGCCACCCTTTCTTCCAGCTAAATATGAGGATATTCTCTTTGGCTGTTGTCACCATTCCTCAGGCTGAACATGACTGCAACCTCAACCTCCTGTTGAATGCTGAGCTGAAGTTCCCACCCCATATCCAGTCCATCACAAAGACAGCCTGCCTCCACCTCTGTAACATCGCCTCCTTCCGTCCCTACTTCAACCCATCATCCATATCTTTGGCACCTTCAGACTGGACTGTCCCAATGTTCTCCCGTCCAGTCTCCCATCCTCTCCTCTCCATAAACTTCAGCTCATCACCCAGTGCCCACCGGCTCACTTCAAGTGTTTCGTGACTGGTGGGCACTACTAGACATATCAGGATTTCATTGACTGTCAGAATAATTACATAGAATTACAAAGAATGTACAGCACAGAAGCAGGCCATTTGGCGCAACTGGTCTATGCCGGTGTTTATGCTTCACATGTATCTGTGCTATTCGTCTCAACTACTCCTTGTGCTAACGAGTTCCACATTCTAACCACTCTCTGGGTAAAGAAGTTTCTCCTGAATTCCTTATTGGATTTATTAGTGTCTATCTTATATTTATGACCCCTAGGTTTGGTCTCCCCCGCAATTGGAAACATCTTCTCTACATCTGCCCTATAAAACCCTTTCAAAATCTTAAAGACCTCTATTAGGTCACCCCTCAGCCTTCTCTTTTCTAGAGAAATGGAATACTGTTATAAACTCGCTCAAATATTTAGTTGTTGTGAACCAATTGTTTTAGGGGTTCCCTCCTCGTATAACTTGTCAGAAATTGACATTTATTTTGTGGCAAAAGTCACTTATTGGTTCAAACAAAATAGAACAAAATTAACAACCTCAAGTGGTAACATTAGCAAACCAATACAGGCCTTCGATCTAATTGAAGGAATGGTACATCCTTATCACCTGACTGCATTCCTTTCACAGGGGGGCCTTGGAGAATTCTTTTTGTAAAAAGAAATTGAGACTGCTCGTGTTATGAGGTCAGCTAAAATTCAAGAGTTTTGATGGTCTGCATTGTATCTTAATTCAAAATCTAATAGCCTCTATGTTAAACACACATGTATATAAAATAGAACAGATTTGTCTGGTGATTATGTTTTCATTTCAAATCTAATTTACTAACAATGGGGCTATGGCAGAATTCCAGCGCTGTCAGTCAGCACTCAAATTCCCTAGGTTTTGCACTCCCACAATAAATGCACTTTGTTCACAAGGCCCAGCTAATTCAACCCTTCTGTTTTGCTGAAATATCTGTAGAATTGTAATGTATTCATGGTCAGTGGCAAGTATATTAACAGATGAAGCGAAAAGAGGCAAAATTGGAAAATTCATCATAAAAATTATAATAATTCCTAACCAAGAATGAAAAATTGTCAAAATCGATACAAGTCCTGCTCACCCATAAATTCTTTTCTCATTGGCCTACATTGGCTCCCAGTCGGGTGCGGTAGTGTAGTGGTTATGTTACTAGGGATGGGCAATAAATGTGGCCGTGCCAGCGATCCCCACATCCTGAAAATGAATTTTGTAAACTCCCCCAATGACTCAAATCTAACATTCTAATCCACACAGCTGTGGCCTAAGTAGCGACACCTTTCTTCTGAAAAACCTTACAAAAATCGTTCCCGGGAAGCCAGGAGGAGCAGGAGTGTTCCCCAGACTCCAAAGTACAGTGAAACCTGTAAAAACGGACATTTATTGATAGACACAAAAAATCTCAATGGTAAAACACTTGCAAATTATGAACTATGGACAGCCTTCAATGCACCGAGCACTTTTACAACTTAAAACACGGGACAGCGCGAGGAGGCAGCGGGTTTTGTGGAACAGCTGGGACCAATGTCCTAGCGGGGAGGTTAACTAGTGCTGTGGGGGTTTAGACTAATTTGTCAGAGGGATGGGCACCAGGATGAAACATTAGAGAGGAGAAACAAAGTGCACAAAGGACTGGGAGAGACAAATAGCATGAGAGTAAAGAGTAGTTCAGAAATAGGAGGGATCAGACAGGGAGCAAATGCAAGGCAGTCTAAGATAAGTTTGGAGTACATGTGTGTAAATGCACGTAGTGTGGTGAATAAGGTTGGTGAGCTGCAGGCTCAAGTCGCCACATGGGACTATGAAATAGTGGCAATAATAGAGACCTGACTCAAAGAAGGGGAGGATTGGGAACTTAATCTTCCTGGCTACAGGGTATTCAGGAAAGATAAGGAAGGAAAGAAAGGAGGGGGTGGGAGTATTGATCAAAGAAACTATTATTGCACTGGAAAGGGATGATGTATTTGAGGGGCCAAAGACAGAATCTATTTGGTTAGAATTAAGGAACAATAGAGGAGCTATTACACTGCTGGGTGTATACTATAGGTCACCAAATAATGGGAAGGAGATAGAGGAGCAAATTTACAGGCAAATTACAGAAAGATGCAAGAACTATAGAGTAGTGATAATGGGGGACTTCAATTACCCCAATATAGACTGGGACAGTAACAGTGTAAAGGGCAAAAATGGGGAGAAATTCCTGAAATGTGTTCAAGAGAACCTTCTGGAACAGTGTGTTTCCAGCCCAACGAGGATGGAAGCAGTGCTGGATCTAGTTCTGAGGAATGAAGTGGGGCAGGTGGAGCATGTTTCAGTGGGGGAGCATTTGGGGAACAGTGATCATAATATCATTAGGTTTAGAATAGTTATGGAAAAGGACAAGGAACAATCAAACGTGAAAATGCTTAACTGAAGGAGGAAAAATTTCAATGAGTTAAAAAGGGATCTTGCCCTGGTGGATTGGAATCAAAAATTGGTAGGTAAAATAGTAATTGAACAATGGGAGGCCTTCAAGGAGAAGTTGGTTTGGGTACAGAGTAGACACATTCCCACGAGGGGGAAAGGAAGGGCATCCAAAGCTCGAGCTCCCTCGATGACTAAAGATATAGAGATTAAAATGAAACAGAAAAAGGAGGCTTATGGTGAATGTAAAGTTCATAATATAGTAGAGAACCAGGCTGGATATAGAAAGTACAGAGTAGATCTAAAAAAGGGAGTAAGAGGGGCAAAGAGAGAGTATGAGAATAGACTAGCGGCCAACATAAAAGGGAACCCTAAAGTTTTTTATAAACATTTAAATAGTAAAAGGGTAGTCAAAGGAAGGGTGAGACCGATTAGGGACAAAAAAGGAAATCTTCTTGTGGAGACAGAGGGCATGACTAAGGTACTAAATGAATACTTCACATCTGTCTTCACTAGAGAAGAGGATGCTGCCATTGTAGCAGTAAAGGAGGAGGTAGTAGCGATATTGGATAGGATTAAAAGTAGATAAAGAGGAAGTATTTAAAAGATTGTCAGTACTCAAAGTAGAAAAGTCACCCGGTCCAGATGGGATGCATCCTCGGTTACTGAGGGAAATAAGGAGGCTCTAGCCACAATCCTCCAATCCTCCTTAGATATGGGGACAGTGCCAGAGGACTGGAGGATTGCAAACATTACACCCCTGTACAAGAAAGGGGAGAGGGATAAACCGAGCAATTATAGGCCAGTGAACCTAATGTCGGTGGTGGAGAAACTTTTAGAGGCAATACTCCAGGAAAAAATTAATTGGCACTAAGTATGGGCTAATAAATGAAAGTCAACACTAGGGGAATCAAAGGATATGGGGATAGGGCGGGAAAGTGGAGTTGAGGTAGAAGATCAGCCATGATCTTATTGAATGGTGGAGCAGGCTCGAGGGGCCGTATAGCCTGTTCCTGCTCCTATTTCTTGTGTTCATACGTTCTTAGCATGGATTTGTTAAAGGAAAATCATGTCTGACTAACGTGATTGCATTCTTTGATGAAGTAATGGAGAGGGTTGATGAGGATAGTGCGGTTGAAGTTGTGCATACGGACTTACAAAAGGCATTTAATAAAGTACCACATAATTGACTTGTGAGCAAAATTAAAGCCTATGGGATTAAAAGGTAGCGTAGATACAAAATTGGCTAAGTGACAGAAAGCAGAGAGCAGTGGTGAACAGTTGTTTGTCAGACTGGAGGGAAATATGCAGTGGTGTCCCCCAGAGGTCAATATTAGGATCACTGCTCTTTTGTTACATATCAATGACCTGGACTTGGGTATACAGGGTATAATTTAAAAGTTTGCTGATGACATGAAACTCGGAAATGTACTAAACACTGTGATGGATAATAACAGACTTCAGGAGGACATAGACAGACTGGTGAAATGGGCAGACACATGGCAGATGGAATTTAACACAGAGAAGTGCGAAGTGATAGATTTTGGTAGGAAGAATGAGGAGAGGCAATATAAACTAAATGGTACAATTTTAAAGGGAATACAGGAACAGAGAGACCTGGGGGTGTATGTACACAAGTTTTTGAAGGTGGCAGGACAAGTTGAGAAGGCTATTAAAAGAGCAAATGGGATCTTGGGCTTTATTAATAGAGGCATAGAGTACAAAAGCAAGGAAGTTATGCTAAACCTTTATAAACACTGGTTAGGCCTCAGTTGGAGTATTGTGTTCAATTCTGGGCACCTCACTTTAGGAAGGATGTCAAGGCCTCAGCGAGGGTGCAGAGGAGATTTACTAGAATTGTACCAGGCATGAGGGACTTCAGTTATGTGGAGAGACTGGAGAAACTGGGGTTGTTCTCCTTAGAACAGAGAAGGTTAAGGGGAGATTTGATAGAGGCGTTCAAAATCATGAACGGTTTTGACATGTAAATAAGGAGAAATTGTTTCCAGTGACAGAAGGGTCAGTAACCAGAGGACACAGATTTAAGGTGATCGGCAAAAGACCCAGAGGCGATATGAGGAAACATTTTTTTATGCAGCGAGTTGTAATGATCTGGAATGCGCTGCCTGAAAGGGCGGTGGAAATAGATTCAATAATAACTTTCAAAAGGGAATTGGATAAATACTTGAAGTGAAAAATTTACAGGGCTATGGGGAAAGAGCAGGGGAGTGGGACTAATTGGATTGCTCTTTCAAAGAGCCGGCATAGGCACGATGGGCTGAATGGCCTTCTGTCCTGTACCTACTATGAAACTATGAAGCGGCTTTTGCAGAGCTCTTTACTCAGCATCCATAGTGGCAGAGAACCCACTCTGTCCCTGGGATTGACTATGCGCTCGGCTCACTCCCAGGGATAGAGCACATTCTCTGCTGCTTTGGATGCTGGGAAAAGAACTCCCCATTCTACTAAAAATTTTTTACAGTACATACAATGACCATTTTGAAAATGAGGACACCTGCAAAAAACGGCCAGCTGATGCTAGTGCCTAAGGTGTCTGTCATTTACAGGTTTCACTGTACTCCTGGGTGCCTAACTCCCTACCCCCCCCCGTTCCTGCTCCACACCCCTCTCGGGACTTACCTTCGGGCCACTGTCAGTGAGGCACGCGGCCCGATATTCACCTTTGACAATGGGCGAGTTGTGTGTGGAGGCGCGACAGGCAACCTCAGCTCACCCAATTAATATTAATGTGCGCAGCGCCCATTTGAAGCCCAGAAACGGGTCCAAAGTAATGTCCTCCCCATTAGCTCTACAACCCCCTCCCCCCATACACTCCTCCGACTGTACAGTTACTAACGTGAAAAATTCCAGTATTTGAAATCTGAAGACATACTGCTGGGAGTACACCCACTCCCGTAATCCAGGTGAGCTCACACAGCAGAGATTGGTGTTCTGGTAATTGGACATCTCCAAAGAGATAGGTGAGTTCTGCCCTGCAGTGCTTGCTGGAACAACACAACAAACCAAAACTGCTTCACGTATTTAAAATGAGGACAGAAGCCTCAGTGAGCAGCATTAACTCCAACACACAGCGGCCAGACTGACATACCAGAATAGTAGGTGTGCCCCAGATTGGACTAATGCTGCATTGCCAATTAGGCTTTCATTAAGTAGGATTTAGATGCAGCATGATAACTTGTCGTTTACTGCAATGTGCAGTGGAAAAATTGTCCGGAGTTTCTTAATTGAGGCTGTGTTTGAAAAGAAAACTTCCTTTTCTCTGACACGTCAATAACTTTGTTTCACTAAATGTTTTGATCTGTACTTTTACTCAGGTTGTCGTAGTGATGGTTATGCTGCTCTGATTTGTGCCTTCCACAACCAACACGGATTTGTACTGTCCTGGTTCAAGTTTACCATTGCTGTGCCTATGAGTGGAGTATTGTGGGGCAGGATATGCCTGTGGGTGGGATATTGTGGGGCAGGACATGACTGTGGGTGGGATATTGTGGGGGCAGATCATGCCTGTGGGTGGGATATTGTGGGGCAGGACATGACTGTGGGTGGGATATTGTGGGGCAGGACATGACTGTGGGTGGGATATTGTGGGGGCAGATCATGCCTGTGGGTGGGATATTGTGGGGCAGGACATGACTGTGGGTGGGATATTGTGGGGCAGGGCACGGGTGGGTCTCTATTGTCCCTATTGTATATTCCCAGGTATCTGACAGTGCTGCTGTTGAGCCAACTCTTGGCCGTCACATGTCAGCTGCCCAGGATGACTCAGCCTCTGAGTTTTCCTTTCTTTATCTGGGTGAATGCAAGGGACCCATCACCTCTGCCCCCAGTAGCAGGTTTGAGGTCAGGAGCCTGGTGCATGGGGAGTAATGGAAGGAATCTCATGTCAACTACTGTGTGGCACAACTCACTGCATGCTCCATTACAGCCCCTCAGTGTACGAACTCTCTCCACAGGGAGGATTCATGACCAGCTCTCTGAACAGGGAGCAGCGCTCAAAGGGACTGCAAGGAGGATACCCCTGAAATCACGGTTCGCACCCCATGATTTTCCACCTACACTAATGGGTGAAGAATCACGGGCTGCATGCCAGTGATTTCCCAAGATGCACTGCAAGCGTCAGCTGATGGAATCATGTCACGTACAATACATCGTGATACACACTAAATAAACTAATATGGCCCAGTGAGGAGATTCAGTGAATTTGATGAATGTATAAAGTAAACGCAACAGAGGCAAAGCTGAACAGTTTCGAAACATCAGTCGACAAGATGGGCTGAATGGCCTCCTTCTGTGCTGTAATCTATGAGGAGCGGGGGCCAGAATGTTTTGCAGGTCCATGTGAGGGGGCTGCCACTAGAGAGGAAACAATTCCAACTGCACTTGCTGACAACAGGTAAGGGGGAGACTGTGCTGGGAGAACTTATAACCCCAATCCCCCCTTCCCCCACCCCCGAAACATCCTGCCCCTTTAAAGCTAAACCTAAATGGCATCTGATTTTACAAGAAATTATTGCTTAATTGGTAGCTGTTATATTTTTGATATTGGTGACCTTGGATTAAAGTTAGGTGCCTCATGGTGATCTGGGACATCGATCAGTGGATATAAGAACCTTCAATACATTTATCTCACACTACAGCAATAGGGTTTTTGGTTAATCCCCAAAAACATTGAGTGTGGAAAGGTTTAGTAGCATGTTTGCCTTTACGCAGTTTGCACCACACCAATGTATATTTGACACCGCTGTAGGGGTTAAATGGAGGCTTTGCTCGTAGTTCAGGTCAAGATGGCATGTTCTTCTCTCCTGATGTCAGACAACAGGGAGGGAAATCGGACATACTTATTATAAGGTCAGGGACTGAGGACTACCATCTACTGAAATATCCAAGCTTTTCTTCAGCTGTTAAAAATACTTCTGTTCCCATTCCAGAGACTTGAGCATATATTCCAGACTGACACTTCAATGCAGTACTGGACGAGTGCTGCACTGCTGGATGAGACGTTAAACAGAGGCCCTGTTTACCTGTTCAGGTGGATGTAAATGATCCAATGGCACTATTTGAAGAAGAGCAAGGAAGATCTTCTGGTGTCCTGGCCAATATTTATCCCTCAACTAACATCACTGAAAAACAGATTAACCGGTCATTATTTCATTGTTTGTTGTGGGATATTGCTGCGCACAAATTGGCTACAACAGGTGACTGCACTTCAAAAGTATTTAATTGGCTGTGAAGCACTTTGGGACCTCCTGAGGATGTGAAAGGTGCCATATAAATGCAAGTTCTTTCTTTACATTGTGCCAGTTCAATTCCAACAATTCAAATTCCCAGATTCAAAGCTAAAGCCAATTGTCTGGAATACTGTGAGTGACTTGCAGGAAACATGGGCATGCAAATAAACTCTCAATTTAGTCATTTGTAACTGTATTTACTTAATGTAAACGAATAGTTTCTTGCTGGGTCTTTTGGGAGTACGTTACTATATTCTTAGGTGACTACTAAGACAGGCTGTAAAAATAGTTTGCTTGCCTGAGGCAGCATTAGTGCTGGGTAAAGTCAATAATATAGCCATCAGGCGTCTCGTGTAAGCGTAGTATGACAGGCACATTTATCTTATTGACAGTCTCAAAGCAGGGCGAGTGGAATTTTCCCATTTGTTTTGTGTGTCCAAAGTCCGAACCAGCTCTTCTGCTTTGAAGATTACGGTCCTTAAGAGGATTGTAAAAATATTTGTGACTTCCACTTTGTTTCAAATATAAGTGACGACGGAATTACAGCTGCAATGGGTCTTCAGTCTGTAAGACACAGAGAGTCTTCCTGAAGGACGAAGACAATGTTCCAATTGTTCTGTCACCTGCAGGTGTTTGATGGAATGGGCTTGCTGCCATTTTGCAGCTCCTTGATGTTCCCGCAAACGAGTTGAAAACCCATTCTACTGCTGAATAGGATTTCATGAAAGTGCCTCAATGTTTTTTTTTATTCGTTCCTGGGATGTGGGCGTCGCTGGCCTATCCCTAATTGCCTTTGAGAAGGTGGTGGTGAGCCGCCTTCTTGAACCACTGCAGTCCATGTGGTGAAGGTTCTCCCACAGTGCTGTTAGGAAGGGAGTTCCAGGATTTTGCCCCGGGACGATGAAGGAATGGCGATATATTTCCAAGTCAGGATGGTGTGTGACTTGGAGGGGAACGTGCAGGTGGTGTTGTTCCCATGCGCCTGCTGCCCTTGTCCTTCTAGGTGGTAGAGGTCAAGGGATTGGGAGGTGCTGTCGAAGAAGCCTTGGTGAGTTGCTGCAGTGCATCCTGTGGATGGTACACACTGCAGCCACAGTGCGCCGGTGGTGAAGGGAGTGAATGTTTAGGGTGGTGGATGGGGTGCCAATCAAGCGGGCTGCTTTGTCCTGGATGGTGTCGAGCTTCTTGAGTGTTGTTGGAGCTGCACTCATCCAGGCAAGTGGAGAGTATTCCATCACACTCCTGACTTGTGCCTTGTAGATGGTGGAAAGGCTTTGGGGAGTCAGGAGGTGAGTCACTCGCCGCAGAATACCCAGCCTCTGATCTGCCCTTGTTGCCACAGTATTTATATGGCTGGTCCAGTTAAGTTTCTGGTCAATGGTGACCCCCAGGATGTTGATGGTGGGGGATTCTGTGATGGTGATGCTGTTGAATGTCAAGGGGAGATGGTTAGACTCTCTCTTGTTGGAGATGGTCATTGCCTGGCACTTGTCTGGCATGAATGTTACTTGCCACTTATCAGCCCAAGCCTAGATGTTGTCCAGATCTTGCTGCATGTGGGCACGGACTACTTCATTATCTGAGGTGTTGTGAATGGAACTGAACACTTTGCAATCATCAGTGAACATCCCCATTTCTGACCTTATGATGGAGGGAAGGTCATTGATGAAGCAGCTGAAGATGGTTGGGCCTAGGACACTGCCCTGAGGAACTCCTGCAGCAATGTCCTGGGGCTGAGATGATTGGCTTCCAACTACCATCTTCCTTTGTGCTAGGTATGACTCCACTCACTGGAGAGTTTTCCCCCTGATTCCCATTGACTTCAGTTTTACTAGGGCTCCTTGGTGCCACACTCCGTCAAATGCTGCCTTGATGTCAAGGGCAGTCACTCTCACCTCACCTCTGGAATTCAGTTCTTTTGTCCATGTTTGGACCAAGGCTGTAATGAGGTCTGGAGCCGAGTGGTCCTGGCAGAACCCAAACTGAGCATCGGTGAGCAGGTTATTGGTCAGTTAGTGCCGCTTGATAGCACTGTCAATGACACCTTCCATCACTTTGCTGATGATTGAGAGTAGGCTGATGGGGCGTTAATTGGCCTGATTGGATTTGTCCTGCTTTTTGTGGACAGGACATACCTGGGCAATTTTACACATTGTTGGGTAGATGCCAATGTTGTAGCTGTACAGGAACAGTTTGGCTAGAGGTGCGGCTAGTTCTGGAGCACAAGTCTTCAGCACTACAGCCGGGATTTTGTCGGGGCCCATAGCCTTTACTGTATCCAATGCACTCAGCCGTGTCTTGATATCACATGGAGTGAATCGAATTGGCTGAAGACTGGCTTCAGTGATGGTGGGGATATCGGGAGGAGGCCAAGATGAATCATCCACTCGGCACTTCTGGCTGAAGATGGTTGCAAACACTTCAGCCTTGTCTTTTGCACTCACGTGTTGGACTCTGCCATCATTGAGGATGGGGATGTTTACAGAGCCTCCTCCTCCCGTTAGTTGTTTAATTGTCCACCACCATTCATGACTGGATGTGGCAGGACTGCAGAGCTTTGATCTGATCCGTTGGTTGTGGAATCGTTTGGCTCTGTCTATAGCATGTTGCTTCCGCTGTGGGAATCTTGCAATCGGGACCTATTTCAAATCTGAGCTACGGTCCCTGATGGCACCGTGGAACTGAGCTGTACAGAACCTAGATCCCAGCTTCAACTCCTGCTCTTTGCTGAGTTAACGTATCTCAGACAGGGACAGTAGATAAAGGGTAAGAATTGCACGAAAAGCAGAGTCTTCTAAAGTCACGTATTCTCCATGCAGTTAATGTTGAATTACAATTTGAAGTTTGATTTTAACGAAGTCAAAGCTTTTGCTGGAGTACCAGAGACTCAGACAGATCTCTGTTAACCTACCAGTGCCTCCTTGTCCTTGAGCACAGCAGCATTAAATAGTGAGGAACGCATAGATTTGTAGAAATTACCATAAAGAAGTCAGTCGACCCACAATGCTTGTGCTGGTGCTAGCTCTTCACCTGGAGCTATCCATTCTAATCCCATTTCCTGATCTTTCCCCATATCCTTTCACATTCTTCCTTTTCAAATACTTATCCAATTCCCTTTTAAACAATATCCAGTTTTTGCCTCAATAATCTCTCTTGTTCCAGAGAAGAAGCCCCATTTTAGTCTTTCATCATAACTGTAACCTCTCATTCCTGTTATCACTCCATACAAGACGTTATTGGAAAAAATGAGAGCATATGGAATTGGAGGTATCCTTGTGACATGGGTTGGTAATTGTTTGGGAGGTAGGAGACAGAGAGTGGGGATCAAGGTTACGTCCTCTGATTGACGGGATGTGACAAGTGGATTTCCCCAGGGATCTGTATTGGGGCCTCAGCTTTTCACGATATATATTAATCACTTGGATGAAGGAATAGAGAATTGTATATCCAAGTTTGCAGATGACACTAAGTTAGGAGGTACAGCAAGTTGTGTGGATGGGAGCAGGGAGTTACAAAGGGACATAGACAGGTTAAGTGATTGAGCAAAACTATGGCAGATGGAGTTCAATGTGGGGAAGTGTAAGGTCACCAACTTTGGATCCAAGAAAGACAAATCGGAATATTTTCTTAATGGTGAGAGACTGTGGAGGAGCGAAGGGGTTTAGGTGTCCATGTACACAAATCACTAAAAGCTAGTGCACAGGTACAAAAGTAATCAAAAAGACTAATGGAATGTTGGCCTTTATCTCAAGGGGATTGGAATTCAAAATGAGGACGTAATGCCTCAATTGTACAGAGCTTTGGTCAAACAACATTTGGAGTATTGTGTTCAGTTTTGGGCACTGCACCTCAGGAAAGGTATATTGGCCTGCCTAAAAAAAAATTCTCGTCTCCCTTCCGGTTCTTTTGCCAATTGTCTTAAATCTGTGTCCTCTGCTTACCAAACCTCCTGCCAGTGGAAACAATTTCTCTTTATTTACTCTCTTAAAACCCTTGTACAACATCCATCACATTCCCTTGATTTACACTCTGATCTCCTCAAGAAATTGAATTGAATTATTTAAGCCCTTTACAAATCCACGTTGACTATTTCTGATTGGCTCATGTGTTCACCAATTTCATTCTGTTTTATGGACTCTAGGAGGTGAAATTGTTAATGGACAGTAGTGCAAAATGGGCAATAGCGAATCAGCAGTCCGTTTTACACATCCACCCACACCCCCCCCATCCCGATTTTCCTTTCCATTGAAGTTCATGGAAAAGAAGATCGGACAGGGTGTAAAATGAGCTGCTGGTTCACTACCGCCCATTTTGCACTACTGTCCAAGACCAAGTTAACCCCCCAAAAGTTTACCCACAACTGAAGTAAGACGAACTTACCTAGAACTTCTTGGCTTATTCCTTTTCACCTTTCTTGAAAGAGATATAACATTTGACACCCTCTATTCCCTTAGCACCATTTCCATTTCCAAAAGAAATTTATAGATAGTGTCTCTGCTATCTTCTCTCCAACTCCTGCAGTATTCTGGGATGCATACAATCTGGGCCTGTTACATTTCTACTTTTAGTCTTATTAACTTTCTAAATACGGTTTCCTGTTGAATATTTCTCTTAGAATATTTCACCTCAGAAAGGATATTTTGGCCATGGATGGAGTGCAGCACAGATTCACCAGAATGTTACCAGGGCTGCAAGTGTTAAATTGTGAGGAGAAATTACAAAAACTGGGCTTGTATTCCCTGGAATATAGAAGGTTAAGGGGTGATCTGATTGAGGTTTTTAGGATTTTGAAAGGAATTGATAGGGTGGATAGAGAAAACCTTTTCCTCTGGTGGGGGAGTCTCGGACAAGGGGACATAACCTTAAAATCAGAGACAGGCCGTTCAGGAGAGAAGTTAGGAAACACTTCTTCACACAAAGGGTGGTAGAAGTGTGGAACTCTCTCCCACAAGAAGCAGTAGATGCTAGCTCAATTAATAATTTTAAATCTGAGGTTGATAGATTTTTGCTAGCCAAGGGTATTGAGGGCTATGGAGCCAAGGCAGGTGGATGGAGTTAGGATACAGATCAACCATGATCTCATTGAATGGCGGAACAGGCTCGAGAGGCTGAATGGCCTACTGTTGTTCCTATGTTCCTATGTTCTTCAGTAGTGCATCTTCCACACCTTTCTCAGTTACTCCTAGAGTCCCACTTTCACCTTCCTTGGTTAAAAAGCGAGGCAGAATACTTATTAACAATCTCTGCCATTCCTTCACTTGAAAGTATATGGATGAATTTCCACCCCCTTCAGAGAGTGAGGAATTTACAGCATGATACTGTCCCAGTTGTTGCCCAGATTGTCGCTGCTTTTCTCATCACTCTGGTGTTCAAAGTGCCAGGCCTGATATTGTAACTGAATGGACTCTATGATTTACTCGGTGGATCAGTTGTCCCAGCCTTCACTCTTCCATGTCAGTTTTAGGGGTAAATTTTCCACTTGCTGCCCAAGCATAATACTAGCATTGTGGACAGGCCGCTTGTTATACAAACCACCCAATTTTCATTTCCATTCAAAATGGCCCTAACAAAAGTCACAGTCACAGAGAATGTAATTTATGACTTTGGCTAGGGCTGTTTCGATGCTGTAGCAGGGGTGGAAACTTGACTGGAAAGGTGTAAACAGGAATTTGGGAAGTTGTAGGAAAGGTGGCCACAGATTTGGGAGGTGACAATATGTTCAAGGACTTTGGAGAGGAAAGGGGTCAAGATTTTTTGAGGTGGGGGGGGGGGTGATGACAGCAGTTTTGAAAGGGAGGAGGGCAGTACCTGAGGAGAGGGGGAACCACTTACAAAAGACAGAAATTTTAGCCCATTCAATAACATGTCCCTTTAAGGAAATTAAGCTGCCTATGATCAGTGTCGCATTTTCCCATTTCTCGTGAGATTGTCAATATACGATCTATTAGTGCTGAATTTGGTATTGTTTTATATGGGGCCAGGCCCACTCAGAGCTGGATTTAGCTTAGGATCATACTCAGACCCTAACAGCCAACAGATAAATCCCCTCAGATTGGGCTGGTTATGATTTTAGGTTCTAATTGGCATTATTTGGAAAAACTTACTCTGGATAGTTGGAGGGTGGCTGTTGTGGGAATTGACCACGTTATACTGACATAGTAAGATAGCAATCTCAGGGGCAAAGTGTGGAGAGAGCAGAGGAAACCTTAAACTGCATCTCCAATTTCTGTGTACTCGATATAGAATACATGTTACTATCACTCGACATAAATAGGAAAAATGTCCCATTTTCCCATATAGTGAGCTCTCCTTCCTGTGCACAAAATGTGTGAGCTTTTAGCCAGGTTTCATTTTTATGTTTATCAGCCTGTGCTGCTCGCCCCTTCCCCTTGCCCATCAAACCAAACCTCCCCCCAGGCCCTCGCCCTCCTTCCCCCATGTTTCCCTAGTATCTCTCCTGTCACTCCTCATGCCCTCTTCAAGCTCATCTCGTCCATAAGATACACCTTGACGCCATTCCCACCAGACTGCTGACCGTCCAACTTGCCTTCCTGACCCCCCATGCGAGCTGACAATGTAAATGAGTCCCTTTCCTCAGGCTCTGTTCCCATCCCTTTCAAAACCCCCATCATCACCCTCCTCATAAAAACTACCCTCTATCCTTGCAAACTACTGCCCCATCTCCATCCTCCCATCCCTCTCCAAAGTCCTGGAATGAGTTCTCACCAATTAAATCCATGCCCATCTCTCCCACAAGGCTCTGTTTGGATCTTTTCAATCGGGTTTCCACCTCTCCCACAGCAGGCCCTTACCTGAAGTGACAAACAACACTGTCTATGATAGTGAGGATGGTGCATTATCCCTTCTCGTTCTTCTCGACCTCTCTGCAGCTTTGACATGGTTAACCACACCTCTGTTATCCAGCTCTGCCGGACTTCTCTCACCTACTTCCACTCTTAGCTACCCGGTTGTGGTCAGAGCATCTCTGACAATGTCTTCCCTTCCCACCTCAAAACTATTACCTCCAAAGTCCCCTAAGATTCTATCCTTGACCTCTCCTCCTCCTTATCTATCTGCTGCCCCTTGGCGACATCATTCACAGACACGGGGTCAGCTTCCCCAGCTCTACCTCTCCACCGTCTCTCTTGACCCCTTTACTGCATCTCTGCTGTCATTCTGCTTTTCCACCAGCTAAACATGGAGGAGACCAAAGCCGTTGTTCCTGGCTCTCGCCATAAACTCTGTATCCTTGCCACCAATTCCATCCCCTTTCCCACCCATTGTTACAGGTTGAAGCAGACTGTTTGCAACCTCGGTATCCTAATTGACCCTGAACTGAGCTTCCAACTACATATCCTCTCCATCACAATGACCACCTACTTCCATCTCCATAACATTGACTGCCTCCAACCCTGCCTCCAACCCTGTCTGAGGCTGCAAAACCCTCATCCACTCCTTTGACACCTCCAGACTTGACTATTCCAATGCTCTCCTGGCTGGTCTCCCAGCTTTCGTCCTCCATAAACTTTAGTTCATCCAAAACTCTGCTGCTCTATCCTAGCTTACACCAAGTCTGTTCACCCATCAACCCCTGTCATCATTGACCTCCCAAAGCCACAAATTTAAAATTCTCATGCTCTTATTTAAATCTCTTCATGGCCTCGCCCCTCACTATCTCTATAACCTCCTGCAGCCCTACAGCCCTCGGAGAACTCTCTGTTACTCCAACTCTGATCTCTTGTGAATCTCCCAACTGAAGAACTTGGCTGTTTGGAGATGAGTGCCCTTGAAAGGTGAAAACTAATTACTCCCTCAAGGATGAGCAAAGTGATTTACATTTGAATGACCACAAGTTGGTATCAGATGCAGTAATGATATTTGACAGATTTTTTTGCGTGAAACCTAATTTTGCTTTTTACAGGCGGCACTGTAATGCAATTAATAAGAGGTGCTCCAGGAGAAAATTATATACATTCAGATTCAGCCATATATGTCCACACTGTGCAAATTCAAATTGAACCCAGTTTCACCCTGAACTTCCATTGAAATCAATAGGCTCAGAGCCTTTCAGGTTGCAGTATCTTGGAGCAGTGGCATGAGCAGCACTCCTTGACAATATTCCAAGGATATGACAGAGATTTTGAATATTTGCTGTTTTACAACACAGACTGACTAAGCAATCATCCCTCCTGCTGCCGGGAGACCAGAGGTGCTCCCACCAATGGGGTGTCACTCTCCACCAGCCACAATAGGGCATCGGCTCTCTTCTCACCTCCTGTTCGATAAGATCTCACCGAATAGGGTGTCCATCCCTTTCACTGTGTACCCCCCCACCCTGGCCTCGCCACAAACTAAAGTTCACTTTCCCTGTCCTCTTCAGGATCACTTTCCCCTCTGGGTGGAGCTTGGGGCTTCTGTGGGATGTGGAGAAGATGAGGAACAACTGGGGCCTGGGGGTGGGGGGACATGATGACTTCTGGGCGTTGTAGTCCAATTGCACGTCTAAGCCACATCAGCTCACGATAGAACAAAAGCAAAATACTGCGGATGCTGGAAATCTGAAATAAAAGCAGAACATGCTGAAAACACTCAGCAGGTCAGGGCAGCATCTGTGGAGAAAGAAAGAGAGTTAATGTTTCAGGTTGATGAACTGGGAACACCTTCCAGTTCTGATGAAAGGTCATCATCTTGAAACGTTAACTCTTTCTTTCTCCACAGATACTGTCCTGACCTGAGTGTTCTGCTTTTATTTCAGCTCACGGTACAGTTGTGCTTTTTGTATGTGTGATGTGATGGAGGCTGGACACAGAGTGGCTAATGGGAGCTGTAATAGGAGCTGTAATGGGAGCTGTAATGCAGTTGGTTGGCTCAGAATGTGAGGCCTCAGCTGGATGAAGGTCTCGGGGGGTGGGGGGAGAGTGGTATGCCTGAGGTTGGAGATACTAATGAACCTGATGGAGATGGCGGGGTGGGGGGGGAGGGGAATTGGGATGGATTCGCTTATGATTTATTTTTTCTGTGTTGTTGAACTTATTATGGTAGAATTTTACTTTTGGGGTAATATAGGGAGTGAAAGGGGGAAAATGTTTTGGGAAAGCTCAAACAAAAATTCTTTTGGTAGGGAGATCATTTAAATTGGAGAGAAAGGTTTTGCATGATATGGTTGGTGAATAAGAAAAGTGGAAAATAACCAATGACATATAAAGCCTCCCCCAGCACTTCCTGGGACACCCTTTGCTTTACTGGACAGTGTGTGTTTTCATTGAAAAAGTGCCTTTAAAACGACAGTAAGGTTGACACACCTCTATATGTAGGGTTTAACATTGTTTGTAGACCCTTGTGAATTAACTTGAAGTGTCACATCATATTTGGTTCCTGTCCCGCTGGCAATAGGATGTTCATATTACAAGCAACCTGCCATGCATAAGGGGCTCACAATTCATAGCCATCCTTTTATCCCCCCCATTATTAATGTTATCTTAGTAACTTTCTAACGGTTGTTAGATTTTTGTCTGGTCCTTATTAAAGGGCAAGATTTTACCTTTAAGCAGTGGTGCAAAACAGGTATTAATGGATTGGCTGCCTGTTCAGTAAAATTTACCCCATAGTCTTTTCACATCGGGGATGGGTTCCTGCACATGTAAATTTTCTTCATATCAGGCCTCCACATGCAGGGTGTTACTGGCTGGGTGAGGTGCATGGAGTCTGGAGGGGATCTTGTACCCAGAGTCCAGGATGATCAGGGGCTCAGTGTTGTGTCATTTGTGGGAGAGAGGAGAGTTTGTGAAATTTTCTTGTGATAAACTTTATTTTTAGAAGTGTTTACTGGTGGATGAGGAACTGTCATGGCAACTGCCTCTCAGCAAAGCTTTTTGTTGCAGTGTGATTGGGGGGATTTGTATAGGTGAAAGGCACAAGGACTTAATTAATGAAGAAGAAGATAGCTGATAGACAGACAGGCTCAAGAAATGTTATTATTAAGATTTTGGCAAACAATATTCAAAATTCTTCTGTTCTCAGATTAAATACAAATGCCATCATCCACTCAGTCTGACTGACATGGTCTCATTAAATTGTATGGAAGCAAAGACTGCTTTAAATAATATTGAAGTAATACTGGCAACGCTAAAGGAAGAAAATGGCTGATTTCCAACCATAACTCTTAGAGCTGACTCATTCATTATCCACTCAATTCTCACAGCTTATTAACAGATGTTGTTTAATCTCTAGAGAACAATATGATAAATGTAGGCAGCTACAGATGGTCTGTGGAAGAATCCCTCCTCCCTCCTTTCTTTCTTTTCCTTCCCTTAGCAATAAGAGAGATGACACCATGATGGTTCTCTTCATCACATTCATCAAACAGCTTGAAGTGCTATCACTCACAGAGTTCCACCCAGCACTTCTTGCAAAGCCCATGAAGTATATGAGGTAATTCTTTACCCAAATAGTTTCCAATTTCAGAACTAGCAAAATGTTTAGTCCCAGCACTTGAACATTTACTCTTACACTCACTCGAAGGTTGCCCAAAAGATCCTCAGGAGTTCTAACGGTCTTGGGCCATAACTCTGTCAGGAGATCAATGGAAACCACTGGAAAATGGCAGGTTTCACCCAGTATCAACCATTTCTGGGATTTTCCAGAATGCTTTAAAGGGGCAATACCTTCATCCGTCCCTTATAAGGTAAATTTATCAGGAGTTGGGAGGGCTAAGGCGGAGATTCCCCAGTCTAAGAGTTTCGGTTTTCCTGGCTCAGTCGGGACCTGGTGTGGGCCTGGTTGAGAATGGCGTGTCGAGTGAGGTGAGGTGCATTGGCCTCCAGATGGGCGCAAGTGGGCTGACCAGGATGGGGGGGTGTGGGGGTGGGGGGGATTGCGTTTAGGATCTTCAAAGAGAAGGGAGATTTTAAAAAATAATTATTGGATTGGCTACCTTCCATAGTGGGGTGAAGAGGACTTGGCTGGGGTCAGGAGGGGAACAGGCCTGTAGCCTCTCAATAGCAGGTGGGTGCCGGATATCCCAGCTGGATGGGGCAGGTGAGCTCTGGAGATGTACCCACTGTGGGACTCGCACCCACCTACCCCACAAACTCCAGTAACCGCAGCACTGGTGGACACCAACTGGGATTGTGGCCCGTGAATCTACAGACCGACTGTCACTTTCACATTGGTCTGAAGGGGTTCCAAGTGGCAGTACAGCGGAAGGGTCAGGTTGATGATTTTATACCAAGCGCATCGTCTCAACATCTTTCTTGTATTTATGTCTAGAATACAGTTTGCATGTAGAGACGAGTCTCTTATAAACTGAAACCTGTGTCTTTAACCTCCACCATATATGGTTTAGCATCATGCAGATCTAAGAAGCAACTCCTCATCATGGCAAATCTCTTACTGAAGAATACGTGCAATGGCCACCATCACTTTAGAAGGTGGAATAATAACACACTGGTAGACCACTGTGTTTAGACCAAACCTACTTGTGCAGGTTTATTTACAGATGAAATAATATATAGAAACAGAAAGAATGGCAAAGCACTAATCAATACACTGCTTAACAAGAGAATTAGAAGCTCCCCAAAAGTTGTTAATATAACTTTTTGAATTTGAGTGATCTTTGTCAGTGCAACAATGTTGAAATTCAGCTTAGGGTGAGGGTTGGAAGACCAGATGGAATGTGGGCCTTCCAGCTTTCCACAGGGTGCTACTTCACAGGATGGGCATCTCCCTTGCGCTACAATAGATATAGGCGCCTGCTCATATTGGGGATTGGAGATGGGTTGACTGGTCTCTGCTCTCCCAATGATGCAGTTGCACTGTGGAACTTTTATGCTACAACTTCTAGTTATCCAACAGCTTCTTTGGGGAAAGCAGTCAGATATCTCTTACTTTGCCCATGGTCTTTTGGGATGAGATGTTGGAATTAGTAGGTAGTTTCTGCATTAGGTACAGTACAATCCCAGGCCCGTGCAAAGCCAAATTTTTAAATGATCTCCTGGGAATGTAATGAATTTATTTGTACCTCTTTTTAATGTTGAGAGAGAGTGCAAGTCCCATTCCTAATCACTAAATATTTGCTATCTAGGGACTAAAGCTCGAGCACAGTTAGTAGTATAACTCAAGTCTGTTGGGTGAGCACTGCACTCTACAGCTATCAGTACCTCTGGTTTAACTGCAGCCAAAGTATGTACTAAAAGTCAGAAAGAAAAGTTATATATCCAGGATAGATATTCAGATCAGTTACATTTGAATAATGGCGTAAAGTAAACATAACTGATTGGAAAAATTGACGAAATCCATCACATGATATTTCTGCCCATTTCGCATCTCGTCCAATTTTTTGCTCGGGTTTTTGTACCAGTGTGTGAAGTGCCTGCTAGTGTGTAGTCAGTTATATTGTACATTACTTAGATGTCCATGCCAGTAAAGTGCAGAACTGTGCCATCTGCTGCAAGAATACCTGCAGCTAACATTCACTAAAGGGCTGGCACAGCCAATGGCTGTATAAATCTGCTGCCTCCTCTTGCTCTGCCTTCTTCAAGGCATGCTGCAATGCCATCCTATGGGGAGGGTGTCTTGGAGTGGTAATTCAGAACTACCCTCTTCACTATCACCTCATACTGCACCATCCCCATCTCACCAGTCATCAAACAGAGGCTGGAAGGTTAACTGCTCCTCCCCTTGGCCACAGACTTGGTTTTCTGTCTCCGCATTTACTGTGCCAAGCATTGAGTTTTGCCCAGTATTGTTGTTACCCAAACAGCCTTTGCAAATACTGAGATATACATTAAAAATATTAACCACTGTTGTAATTGCTACCAACATTTTACTCATTGTATATGTGGCTGTTTACCTTTAAGTGGCTGCATCCCTTTAAATTGACTCATCACCCCTGCCTACATGTGATTTGCTGCCTCCCTTTAGAAAGCTCCCACGGCCAGGCCCAGAATGGCCCAGGAGTTCACTCACACCGTCTAAGTGAAGCTGACACCTTAAAATCAGATACACTAACTGTGCCTTGAAACACTCCACCCTAATAACTCCTGACCGAAGACCTGATTGAAATATCTGCCACACACAGTCTATTAATTTTCTGCAACAATTCCATCCCTTACACTAATCTCGATCGCTGGTTCGCCCATTTCACATTGTGTTCTATCAGAAATGTTTTTGTCCGAATGGGGCAACAAACATCTTCGGCAGGGATAACCCGGGAGAAGGAACACCTCTCCCAATAGACATATGCCACGTAATAGGGCAAGGAACAAGGGAAGATGAATCCATGTGGGCAGATCCTGGTCAGCTCTTACTACCAATTGCTAAGGAGGAGAGCCCTGCCTGCAGAACACAGTCTTGGATATGAATGGGTGTGTGGGAAGGAAGAAGGAAAATAAATTCAAAACATGTCAATCTTCCCCATATAAAGATGGTAGCCCTCTGAAATAAATCAGCCCAGGACTGGGTCCAACCAAGGCTTATCATCTTACTAACTCCATGGTGGAATTGTCCAGATTATGTGTGATAAAACAGTGCTTTCCTGTGCCAGGTATATTGATCTGTTTAGAATCATAGAATGATTACAGCACAGAAAGAGGCCATTTGGCCCATCGAGCCCATGCCGGCTCTTTGTAAAAGCAATCCAGTTAGTCCCATTCCCCCACTCTTTCCCTGTAGCCCTGCAAATTTTTTCACTTCATGTATTTATCCAATTCCTTTTTGAAAGCCACGATGGAATCTGCTTCCACCACCCCCTCGGGCAGTGCATTCTAGATCATAACTACTCGCTGCATAAAAAGTTTTTCCTCATGTGGCCTTTGGTCCTTTTGCCAATCAGCTTAAATCTGTGTCCTCTGGTTCTCAACCCTTCCACCAATGGGAACAGTTTCTCTTCATTTACTTTATCTAAACCCTTCATGATTTTGAACACTTCTATCAAATCTCCTCTTAACCTTCTCTGCTCTAAGGAAAACAACCCCAGCTTCTCCAGTCTATCCACGTAACTGAAGTCCCTCATCCCTGGAACCATTCTGGTAAATTTTTTCTGCACCCTCTCTAAGGCCTTTACATCCTTCCTAAAGTGCGGTGCCCAGAATTGGACACATTACTCCAGCTGTGGCCGAACCAGTGTTTTATAAAGGTTCATCATAGCTTCCTTGTTTTTGTGCTCTATGTCTCTATTTATAAAGCCCAGGATCCCATATGCTTTTTTAACCACTTTCTCAACCTGCCCTGCCACCTTCAAAGATTTGTGCACATATACCACCAGATCTCTCTGTTCCTGAACCCCCTTTAGAATTGTACCATTTAGTTTATATTGCCTCTCCTCATTCTTCCTACCAAAATGTATCACTTTGCACTTCTCTGCATTAAATTTCATCTGCCATGTGTCCGCCCATTCCACCAGACTGTCTATGTCCTCTTGAAGTCTATCACTATCCTCCTCACTGTTCACTACACTTCCAAGTTTTGTGTCATCTGCAAAGTTTGAAACTGTGCCCTGTACACCCAAGTCCAAGTTATTAATATATAGCAAAAAAATCAGTGGTCCCAGCACCGACCCCTGGGGAACACCACTGTACACCTCCCTCCAGTCCGATAAACAACCGTTCACCACTACACTCTGTTTCCTGTCCCTTAACCAATTTCGTATCCATGCTGCCACTGCCCCTTTTGGTCCATGGGCTTCAATTTTGCTGACAAGCCTATTACCTGGCACTTTATCAAACGCCTTTTGAAAGTCCATATATCACAACACCACTGCATTGCCCTCACCAACCCTCTTTTTTACCTCATCGACCCTCTCTGTTCCTCTGTTTAAATAAGCTAGACAGCCAGCAGCGTATGTGAAGGCTGTGTCTGACTTCAAAAGAAGATTCGGGCAGTATTGATGCTGCCCATCCAAAAATCCCCTACAATGTTTCTTAAAAACCCTTCAAATGAATACAAAACAAACAATTTAAATTTGATTGCAGCACTCACTGACGACCCACTGTTACATCAGGTACTCAATTTTGAAATTGTTTGTGAGCACATGTGCTGTTGTTTAAATTCAAATGAACAGAAAGGTTGGACGTCACAGATAACACGGGCTTTGAAATCCTCAAGCGAGGACAGTGACACAATTTGCTGCAAGCTCTCTCAGACTGTGTAACAGATAGTTGCAGCTGCTGAGGGTGAGACAGTGTGATTCACACTATCGATAGACACAGGCAGATGCTCCATCACTGGCCCAGAAGGAGCTCTCTAATAATTGCTCATCTAGATCAGTGTCAGTGTCTAACAGGGGGATATGGTTCTTGAGCACTGGTGACTGTCAGTTTTTATGTGACCAGGAAGCTACAGGTCACCGCAGTGATCTGTCCAAAGTAACTCAGGCTAATAAGCACAGGAAGGTGGCCCATCTTTGAGAGGAAATGAGCTTATTACCGGCTCGTCCTGTGAATGGGAATGTTTAATTCATTTGTTTTCATGGGCTGCAGTCCATTCCAGACCTGCAGCTGGCAACTCCAGCAAGGCTTTGGATGCTGACATTCGCAGCAGGAGGCCTGGTTTTCGACGCTCAGTTCAGTTTTCTCTTGTGAAAAGTACACAGTTTTACTCTGCCAGAAATCCATTGTTCCCCACATGTCAGCAGGCGGAAGGTTGTAATGAAGGGTTCGTCACACAACTTCATACTGGAGACTTTAAGACACTTGTATCAAGAGCAAAGAGGCTGGATGGCATTTTTACCCCTATTTTTCTCATTTTGTACAATAAATCTTTCCTTTTTTCCCCCTTTTTCTCCCCCATGTTTAGTCTCCATGTTTCTGGGGTGTTGGTCAGCCAGTAGGCTGTGATATGATGGAGTAGGGGCTTTCTTTCAGCCTCTTTCAGTACTGTGTATGTGGGACATAGGAACAGGACCAGGCCATTCAGCCCCTTGAGTCTGTTCTGCCAACATCATCCCCTCCAGCCTGGGGTGGTAGCACACGTGTTTTGGTGGGGAAAGTGGCCATGTCGATCTTGACCTTCCAGCCCCTTCCATGGAGTCAGAACGCTGTGACACTGAGAGTTGATTGACCCCACTACCTGGCCCTAGAACCTGCCATGGAATCTGTCCAGAAGGTTGAACATCAATCAAGCCTGCGATTTGCACTTGGCTCATTCAGTGTTCTGTTGGTCAAGGTGTTGAACCACCAACGTCAGCAACTTCAGTAAAGGCAGCCCCTCTGATCGTGTGATGTGTTCACAGTGTGACACAGGCTGATCACACAATCTAACAATGTGCAGGGGGATTTTAAATGCTGCTGAGCATATTTCAGTGTTAAGTTGGTTTTGCTGTTACAAAGAGTAATTCCTGCTCCCTGAAATGACCTTGGATTCTATTTCACACCAGGGCTATGCTCAGCCTCACACTGCACCAGCCCCATTTGTTTCGGTGGAGGCGCCTGTAATTTTTTTTCCAATTTTCTGAAGGCAGTGACTCCCGTCAACTGGCCATTCCTCATGTCTATGAACAAAGGGAACAGAAGACCATCAGGCCCATCAGTGCTCATCCTATCCATCCTACTGCCTCACTGCCCCCCAAATCCATTGTAGCTCTAATGGGAATGTGAACCTTGGCAGTGTCTGCTGGCAGGCTATTGAATCACACTATTGAACTATTGCATACCAGCTGAGCACAGTCTGTCATAGGAACATAAGAAGGAACATTTATTCCATTCAGCCCCTCGAGCCTGTTCCACCTTTAATTAGACCATGGCTGATCTGTATCTTAACTCCATCTACCCGCCTTCGTTCCATACCCCTTAATACCCTTGCCCAACAAAAATTCCTTGTCCTCAGTCAATGTCCACTTCCAGCAGGAATCACTTGATGACACTCAGTTATGGGAATCATGGCTGTTATTTGCTCTCTTTCATCCAGGGTCACAGGCCATCCCATCTGAGATCAGGTATTTCAAAACAGGCTGGGATTGAACCTGTCACTTCCCTGGCCTGTATTCCCATCCCAGTACTGCACTACAGGAGCTGGCTTTTAAAAGTTCCCTGAAATTGACTATGAGAAGAATATGCAGCCAAATGCTATGTTACAACACGAAACAGGCCATTCGACCCATCCAGTCCGTGTTGGAGTTTACCCTCCACACGAGCACATAGTTCTAATCACATTTCCTCAACCTGTTCCCAGATCCTTTCAACCCCTTTTCCTTTATCCACCTGTCTGGTCTTCAATGTCAACAGTTTCTGCCTCAACCACTAACCCTGGAAGTGAATTCCACAGCCTCACAACTCTCCGTGTGAAGAAGTTTCTCCAGCCCTCTGCTCTAAATCTCTTATATGTAATTTTGTATCTATGGCCCTTCATTCTCTACCCCTCATCTACTGGAAACAGTCTACTTCTATCTACTCTGTCACATCTTTCCATAATTTTAAACACTTCCATCATATCGCCCTATGATATACATTGTTCTAAAGAAATAAGACTCAATTTTCTTGGAAAACAAATTGCTGCTGTCTGTTTTCTGATGTTGTTTAGGTCAGTTTCATTTGCATGTGATTTATAAAATATCAATCAGAAATAGTGCATGGAAATGAAAAATATGGATAATATAAGACTCAGTCAATCACATGTCATTTGAATTGTGAATTGTAATTTGCAGAATATTTTTTGAGCCTGAGAGAGTGACATTGCTTCACAGAACAGAAAATGCTTGGATTACAATTTAAGACTAAAGTGAGGGAGGAAAATTGGCAGCAGCCTCATTTGCCCACAATGACACGTTAAAAATGATATCCATTACCTCTCCATTATAATATCTCCATCCAGCCATCAAGTATGACAAGGTGCGCAGGGATTTTTTTCTGCGCTGCTTTGGGAAAGAATACAATGAAGGAGTGTGAAAGAATTGGTGCAGTAAGGTCACGCTGGAGTCAAATCTCATGAACACAAATTACATGTAATATCAGCGCTGAATCTTTGTTATGAACAATTCTTGTCGTCTAACAACGACTCTTAGTGGGGACAATAAAGCAATGATTTCCTAGACATATACGTGACAGAATTTGTGCTATCGACATCCAGCTGTACTTTTACTCCTGGAGTAAACTATAACCTGCATTAGTCTCAACCTGCCTGTAAAAATTGAAAAAAGAAGAAAGAACTTGCATTTAGATCATGCCTTTTATGACCTCAGGACCTCCCAAAGTGTTTTATTTCTATTGGTCTTGGGCAGTAGGGCAAAACGGGCGAGAACGAATTAGCAGCCGTTTTACACCCTGCCCAACATAGGCTGACTGCAGAGCAGGCCCAGAAATTAGGGAAGAGATCACCAGCTCTCCTGCAGCCTCTCTGAGATATCTCAGGTATCTTAAGGATCCAGTAATACAGTTTTAATGGGCTATGCTTTGTATGGTCCCATTGTCTGCCACTGATTGAAACTCATGTTACTAAATAATTATCAAGATCGAGTTCCCTAAATCTACCAGCCTGAGACTCTGCTAAGTGACTAGTCCATAGACATAAAGGCAGTATAAAAAAGAGAGATTGTGCTCTGAGGCAATTGAAACTCAAGGATATTACAGTGAGGAAGGGCTTGGGATTTGTATTTTTATTGTATTTATGGCTATGTCACTGTCTGAGTTTCCTCAAATCACGTTTGACAGTGGGTAGGTGTCCAAATCCAAATTAGTCCCAGAAGTATCCTCCAACTGGATAGGTCATTTGGTTTGACGTTCACTGAGTCAGAACCCAATCACTGAAATCAGAGCAGCAACAGTTACCATCGTAAATACATTGGGCTTTGACTAAGATCTCATTCTAGCATAGTCATTCTGGTTATGTCTCATATTGTAACCACATCAGC
Source organism: Heptranchias perlo (assembly GCF_035084215.1). NCBI lineage: Eukaryota > Metazoa > Chordata > Chondrichthyes > Hexanchiformes > Hexanchidae > Heptranchias > Heptranchias perlo. Next base: position 31,898,248 of record NC_090356.1, read on the forward strand.
AGACACAGACAGAGCACTCAGCCCTGACTCGTTCATCTTTTAATTTTATTTTTCACATCCTCTCCTTGTATGAATGATATATTTGTGCTGGCTTACATAGAATTATATAGAACTACGTAGAATGTGTAGCACAGATTCAGGCCATTCGGTCCAACAGGTCCATGCTGATGTTTATGCTCCACTCGAGCCTCCTCCCGCCCTTCTTCATCTAACTCCCTCATGTGTTTATCTAGCTTCCCCTTAAATGCATCTATGCTAGTCGCCTCAACTACACCTTGTGGTAGCGAGATCCACTCTCTGGGGATAGAAGTTTCTCCTGAATTTCCTATTGGATTTATTAGTGACTATCTAATATTTATGACCCCTAGTTCTGGTCTCCACCGCAAGTGGAAACACCTTCTCTATGTCTATACTCATAGAGTCATAGAGTCATAGAGTTATACAGCACGGATAGAGGCCCTTCGGCCCATCGTGTCCGCGCCGGCCATCAAGCCCAGTCTAATCTAATCCCATATTCCAGCATTTGGTCCGTAGCCTTGTATGCTATGGCATTTCAAGTGCTCATCCAAATGCTTCTTGAATGTTGTGAGGGTTCCTGCCTCCACAACCCTCTCAGGCAGTGAGTTCCAGACTCCAACCACCCTCTGGGTGAAAAAGTTCTTTCTCAAATCCCCTCTAAACCTCCCGCCTTTTACCTTGAATCTATGCCCCCTTGTTATAGAACCCTCAACGAAGGGAAAAAGCTCCTTAGTATCCATCCTATCTATGCCCCTCATAATTTTGTACACCTCAATCATGTCCCCCCTCAGCCTCCTCTGCTCCAAGGAAAACAAACCCAATCTTCCCAGTCTCTCTTCATAGCTGAAGCGCTCCAGCCCTGGTAACTTCCTGGTGAATCGCCTCTGCACCCTCTCCAAAGCGATCACATCCTTCCTGTAGTGCGGCGACCAGAACTGCACACAGTACTCCAGCTGTGGCCTGACCAGTGTTTTATACAGCTCCATCATAACCTCCTTGCTCTTATATTCTATGCCTCGGCTAATAAAGGCAAGTATCCCATATGCCTTCTTTACCACCTTATCTACCTGTTCCGCCGCCTTCAGGGATCTGTGAATTTGCACACCAAGATCCCTCTGACCCTCTGTCTTGCCTAGAGTCTTCCCATTCATTGTGTATTCCCTTGCCTTGTTAGTCCCTCCAAAGTGCATCACCTCGCACTTTTCCGGGTTAAATTCCATTTGCCACTGTTCCGCCCATCTGACCAACCCATCTATATCGTCCTGCAGACTGAGGCTATCCTCCTCGCTATTTACCACCCTACCAATTTTTGTATCATCAGCGAACTTACTGATCATACCTTTTACATTCATATCCAAGTCGTTAATGTAGACCACAAACAGCAAGGGCCCCAGCACAGATCCCTGTGGTACCCCACTGGCCACAGGCTTCCAGTCACAAAAACAACCTTCGACCATCACCCTCTGCCTTCTGCCACTATCAAACCCTTTCACAATCTGAAAGACCTCTATCGGGTCACCCCTCGGTCTTATCTTTTCTAGAGAAAAGAGCCCCAGCCTGTTAAATCTTTCCTGATAGGTATAACCTCTCAGTTCTGGTATCATCCTTGTAAATCTTTTTGCACCTTCTCCAGTGCCTCCATATCCTTTTTATAGTATATAGACCAGAACTGTTCACAGTACTCCAAGTGTGGTCTAACCAAGGTTCTATACAAGTTTAACATAACTTCCCTGCTTTTCAATTCTATCCCTCTAGAGATGAACCCCAATGCTTGGTTTGCTTTTTTGTGGCCTTATTAACCTGCATCGCTACTTTTAGTGATTTGTGTATCTGTACCCCTAGATCCCTCTGCTCCTCTACCCCATTATTTTCCAAGCAATATGTGGCCTCCTTATTCTTCCTACCAAAATGTATCACCTCACACTTATCTGCAAGTTTATTAATGCCTCTTGTATTTTGTCGCATTCCTCCTTTGTATTAACTATATCCCCCAATTTGGTATCGAATACAAATTTTGAAATTGTACTTCCAATTCCTGAGTCAAAATCGTTTATGTAAATGGTAAACAACAGTGGTCCCAGCACTGATCCCTGTGGAACACTATGTCCCACCTTTTGCCAGTCTGAGTAACTATTTTTAACCCCTACTCTCTGTTTTCTGTTTTGTAGCCAGCTTGCTATCCATTCTGTTACCTGTCCCCTGACTCCACATGCTCTGACCTTAGTCATGAGTCTACAATGTGGTACCTTATCGAAGGCTTTTTGAAAATCCAAATATATTACATTTACTACATTACTCTTGTCTACTCCTTCTGTTACTTCTTCAAAGAATTCAGTAATGCTGGTCAAGCATAACCTTCCCTTTTGAAATCCGTGCTGACTATTCTTTATTATATTTTCAGTTTCTAGATGTTTTTCTATTACATCTTTGAGTGAGGATTCCATTATCTGTCCTACCACCGATGTTAAGTTAATTGGTCTGTAGTCCCCTGGACTGGTTCTATCTCCCTTTTTAAATATAGGAATCACATTCGCTGTCCGTCAATCCTCTGGCACATTCTCTTTTCGAGTGAACATTTATATATATGTAATAGTGCCTCTGCTATCTCTTCCCTAACCTCTTTTAATATGCGTGGATACAATCCATCCAGGCCAGGGGTCTTATCCTCTCTAAGTTTGATTAGTTTATCAATTATCTCCCCCCTTTCTATCTTAAATGTCTTTATATCTGTTTTGATCTTCTTCTAATGTCGTGCCCACCTTGTATGTCTCCCTGCTAAATACCAAGGCAGTGTAATTATTTAATACTTCTGTCATTTCGCTGTCATTACCTGTGACTTTATCATGTGTATCCCTTAGAGGCCATGTCCCTATTCTGATTTTTCTTTTGTAATTTATGTATCTGTAAAACACTTTACTATTTCTTTTTATATTCCTTGGTAATTTAATTTTGTAGTTTCTCTTTGCCTTCCTAATTGTTTTTTTGACTTCTTTCCTAATCTTTTCGTATTTCCTTTTATCATCCTCTCCTTTATTTCTACATACTTAGTTTATGCCTTTTTTTTAGTTTCAATTTTGCCCTTATTTCTTTATTCATCCGTGGTGTGTTATTACTGACTCGTTTGTTCTTGCTTTTAATGTGATACATTTCTCTTGCACTCTACTGATCGCTGTTTTAAATGTTTCCCACTGCTGTTCTATTTCTTTGTTTGTCAGTACATTTTTCCAGTTTATTTTCCCTAGTTCTATTCTCATCCCCTGAAAATCATTTTTTTTTTCCAATTTGTTACTTTGGGTCTTTGTCTGACTGACGTCCTTCTCAATCTTTATCTTTAACCTTATGATATTGTGATCGTTATTGCCTAGATGATCCCCTATGCTTACTTCTCTTACCTGTTCTGGTTCATTTCCCATTATTAGATCCAACAGTGCTTCCTCTCTCATTGGGCTTTTTATACACTGGATAACAAAGCAGACCATTCCCTGTACCCCTCTACCTAACTCTTCTTGCCAGTTTATTTGGGGGTAGTTAAAATCTCCCATGATTATTATTCTATGTCCTTTACTCATTTCACAGATTTGCTTATATATTTCTTCCTCCACCACCTTTCCACTATTAGGTGGTCTGTAGTAAACCCCTATTGGTGTGATTGATCTCTTCTTATCTTTTATTTCAATCCATATGGATTCTGTTTCTATCCTTCTGTCAGTGATGTCCTTTTTTTCGACTGCCATTATATTATCTCTAATTAGAACAGCTACTCCACCCCTTTTCTATTTCCCTATCCTTTCTGATGATGTTATAATCAACACTATTTAGTTGCCAGTCCTGCTCTTTATGTAGCCATGTTTCAGTTATTCCTACTACATCTGGTTCCTCACTACAGATTATTGCCTCCAGTTCCCGTGTTTTACTTTGGACGCTGTGTACATTGCTGCATTGGGAGTTTAATTCATGTTTAATTGTTGTTCCTTTTACTTTATTTTTAACAGTCCTTTTATACTTCTGTTTTATAACTGTATTTGTTCCTTGACCGTTTATGTTATCTTTATTCCTTACCCTGGTCTGACCTTTACTCTCATCTCCTGTTTCTTTTATCTTTAGGCTTTTGTTATTGCTACCAGATCCCTCCCCCCATCTTATTAGTTTAATGCCTTCTCCATTGTCCGATTTATTTTTTTCGCCAGGACTCTGGTCCCATTCCGGGTTCAGGTGGAGCCCATCCCAGCGGTACAGCTCCTTCCTGTCCCAGCACTGGTGCCAGTGTCCCATGTAATGGAACCCCTCCTTCCCACACCACTCTTTCAGCCACGCATTCACCTTCCTGATCTGCCTATCCCTATGTCAGTTAGAACGTGGCTCGGGTAGTAAACCTGAGATTACCACTCGTTAGGTCCTGCTTTTTAGTTCCTAGCGTCTAATATTCCCTTAACAGGACTTCCTCCTTGTTCTTCCTTATGTCATTGCTACCGACCATGGACCACGACAACTGGATCCTCCCCCTCCCTTTACAAATTCCTCTCCAGTTCCTCCAGGATGTCCTTTACCCTTGTATCAGGGAGGCAACATACCCTCCTGGACTCTCGGTCGTGACTGCAGGGGATGCTATCTATCCCCCTGATTATAGAATCCCCTATGAATACAACCTTTCTATTCTGATCCTCCCCAGTACCATGGTTAGCATTCTGAGCATCCTTCCTGTAGCCTTCATCCTTATCCTCATAGGTAGCAAATATCTCGTACCTGTTGGCTAGGACCAGTGTCTGCGGGACCTCCTTCTCTACCTCTCCTAGGTTCCCACTACCCTGCTGACTAACAGTCACACTCTCCCCTTCCAGCCCCTGTGCTTTCCTCTGAGGTGTGACTGCACTCTGAAGAAAACTATCTAGATATTCCTCCCCCTCCAACTGGTTGACTTCAATGGAAAAGAAAATCGAGTGCAGTGTAAAACAGGTGGCCGATTCGCCATCACCCATATTTTGCCCAGCAACAAGAGTTAATAATCCCCTTAGACTCACTTCCTTTGGCTTGGCCAACAGCCTGTGTGCCAATCAGTTCTCTCTGGAAGATGCCCATCTCACCTGATGGGGTTCACATCTGCATGCTTTTTCCTTTCATTTCTTTGTGTTCGTCATGTAACATACTCACATCCGAATCAGGAACTTTATTTATTTTTTCACTCAATATCTGCAGCTAGTACGTTTCGGATAGCGAAAAGATTAGATACAGGGTAAATCTCCCTCTGCAACCTGAGCATGTATTGTAACTAGAGCAGGATAAAGATTTGAAACCAGGTTAAGGGGAGGGATAGGGCAGTGGGATTGGTTTTTGGATTGCTCTGGCAAACGGTTGGCACAGGAAAGATGGGCCGAATGGCCTCCTTCTGTGCTGCAAACGTCTGTGGTTAAACTTGGAAGCGTTCCTGTTGTAGGAACATGGCAATCAGTCTCTCACCATGTTTATGTTCATTCATGTTTCCTCCGAACACACTTCACTTTTGATGTCCTGGCTGATAGCCTTTTGGATTGTTAACATTCGAAAAACTTTTTCAGATACAGTCAGAAATTAGCAGAAAGAGAAAGCTATAGTAGTTTGGAAGATTTCCCAGAATATTTCAATTGTTTTCTGATGTAAGAAAAAAGTACTTAATTACTTCAGAGTGAGATCTAGAAGATTATTCAATTAGTACCGAATTCTGGACAGTGCGGTGTGGTCTAATATCCATTGGGAACTGAATTAAAACCACAAGGACCTATTTCTTATGGAATAATTTCATCAATCTGTCTCTGTTGGATTTGAACCCATGTTCAAATCTGCTCAATAGCTTTTAACACCTGAAGAAAATGTGTAGGAACCTGCAACCACATGGATGATTTTAGAAAAGTAACCATTCTCCAAATGTAGAATTCATCTTTTTACTCTCTGTACGTTAATTTTAGCCAAAAAGTGATGAAAAAGAACAAAATGAAGGTTTACTGGCACTGGGGGGAAGAAAGCAAGTCACAGAACACACTTCAGTGTTAAATATAACCTGTATTGCATCAGGAACACTGCACCTGGTTAATACGCCCCCCAGATTTATCTGCAAAAAATCATTTGAAATAAAAATTTTGCTGATAGAGAAATCAAGGCAAGTAAGACATTTTCAACGCAAGGAAGTAGAGATAACGAGGCCATTTGTTCCCCATTTCCCCTCTTCCTTCCAGGTCCCTCTTTGCTGCACACATCTTATTTGCTCCTGGACTTCTGCTTATGCGTTTCTTCAACTGTCCACTGGGAGGTGCAAACGCGCAGTCCCTGATGTCTCCCAGTCCCACCTGCTTGATGGGGCAGCGTCACGACTTCCAGCCTGCTTCTTGATGGTGCAACTGAGATGCTCAGTGTGTGAGGAGTCACTAGCGGAAATAGCCACACTCTGTACTACAGCAGGATCAACATCTTATCTTACAGTCACACCACTCTGACTGCAAGCCTGCTCACATTTATTGAGCTGTGTTTATTTTCTGACACTATAGGAAGGAAATGAGAAAGGGTCGCTTCGAGTGAGCAAGGCTTGACAGGCCTGGGTGAGTGCAGCATTTATGTGGCACATAAGTGAATATCAAATATGCAAACATAACTTTCCAACATCTATAATATCATTACTTCAATGAAACATGTGTCATTTCACTGCGGCAAT